>NC_089595.1:3610246-3962246 GCF_019320115.1 Miscanthus floridulus
CCTGGAGTCATTTGTATTCCAGTGATTCTGTAGTCTTTGATTTCCAGTGAGTCCAGAGAACTAAGATATCTGTATCCCTTTACAAGTATTATGCTTATAACTTTGATCCCTTTCAAAGATTATCAGTCGTACATGTGCACGCCCAAATACCCTTCAGACTTTGGATCTGCACCTACGGTTCTGTGTGATTTTATCTGCTTTGTTCTGAATGTTCCTAGCCCTTGTGCTCCTTATCCTTTTCTCTTGCCTTTACGCTGTGTTAAACCTAGCATTTGGCTACTAGTGTTCAGAGATCTGATCCAATTACAAGTGTATACATGTATTATGACTACTAACTTTTGAATTGCCAGTTTGCCACATGACTTCCCACTTTTTTGTCTTCTTTATAGATATCTATGCAATATACTGAATAATACTAATTTTCTTGTCACGTATGTGAGTGTGCTTATTTTCTTGAGCTCTGTTGGGGAATAATACACTACTTGTACTATGAAAGCAAATTGACTTGATAACATCAAATGATTTATAAAGTTGTCAGATTTTCTGTGTTATTTTCCATTCATATTCGTACCGTGCCATTATATTTTCCATGAGGTTATTGTTAGTGTTTCAACATTCAGTGGTATGTGTTTCTATTTCTATCATTCCTCTTATGATATATCATTATATTAATGTAAAAAATGTGTCATTGCAGCTTGGAATATTCGTTCTCGTATGTGTCATCTTAGCTGGAGCCTGGTTTGGTTACTGAGGTGTCCGTAAACTTGTCCTGGCGGAAGATAATCTGTTGGCGAGGGTGTGGCTTATTTTGTTGAGTGGGCTATCTTAATTATTTCAGCTGTTATGATCCTCCAGGTATTACTTCTGTAACAATCTACTGGTGCTTGAAATATTCTACCTGTTTGCTTATCTTTCAACTGACAGGCTAATTGTCTGGTACCATAAAAGGGGTCCCCTAAGCAAGAGTCGAAAAGATCGCTTAGACCTTGTAAAAATCGAAACTAAGAAACAACCACCGGCAAACCTCCACCTTATCCGAGGCTCGGCTGGACCGCCTGGCCCACCTCGATCAATATCCGGACTCACCTGAAGCGGGCTCGGCCCAGAGCAAAACTACGAGGCCTCGGACAAGGAACCGATTCTCCGCCTCGCTCGAGGCCCCGCCCGTCAGGCCTCGGACGAGGAACCGATTCTCCGCCTCGCTCGAGGCCCCGAACCGCAAGGCCTCGGACGAGGTACCGATTCTCCGCATCGCCCGAGGCCCCGCCCGTAAGGCCTCGGATGAGGTATCGATTCTCCGAGTCGCCCGAGGCCCCGCCCGAAAGGCCTCAAACGAGGTACCGATTCTTCGCCTCGCCCGAGGCCCCGCCCGTAAGGCCTCGGACGAGGAACCGATTCTCCGCCTCGCTCGAGGCCCCGAACTGCAAGGCCTCGGACGAGGTACCGATTCTCCGCCTCGCCCGAGGCCCCGCCCGTAAGGCCTCGAACGAGGTACCGATTCTCCGCCTCGCCCGAGGCCCCGCGCATAAGGCCTCGGACGAGGTACCGATTCTCCGCCTCGCCCGAGGCCCCGCCCGTAAGGCCTCGAACGAGGTACCGATATCCGCCTCGCCTGAGGCTCCGCCCGTAAGGCCTCGGACGAGGTACCGATTCTCCGCCTCGCCCGAGGCCCCACGCGTAAGGCCTCGGACGAGGTACTGATTCTCCGACTCGCTCGAGGCCGGCTCGGCATCAGCCCCGTCACCGCCGCCTTGACCGACTTCTCTGACAGGACGTCACATCCAACTAACGCGTCCAACCACTCCCGCGACGTCAGCCGAACGACGGCTCGATACAGCGGAGTGGCCGACGAGATGGGAGTCACATCGACGCCATACCGTCCGGGACAGGACGGGGCAGGGGTGACCGGCCGCTGTGCTCGGCACTGTGCCCACGACTGACACACGTGCTGCACTGTACTGCCTAACCCCTGCTCTAAGGACAGCGCGGCGTGGAGAGTCAAGTCTGGGTCTCTGTAGTCTCGGAATCAGCGCACAAGACCAACTGCTCCCTCCGAGCCTCGGCTATCCGCTTTCGGGCCCCTGTAGCCTCGGGACTCGCGCCCGCCGAGCCCCCCACAATGGTTCAGCCTCTGCACCAACTGGGCCTCGGCTCCCCGCGCCGATCAAACATACAACGACCAGCACGTCTCCAACAGAAGAAGGCGCGCATGTCATCACAGGAGCTCCCACGTCACACAGGATCTGGCATGACCGGCGCGTCACTCCAGTGCACCGAGGACAAGGCCGCTCCACCGACCATGTCGCCACAGTGACAAGCTACAGGGCTCGGACATGCCGCCCCTGCTCACAAAACGCCATGTAGCAAATCCATGTACCGCCCCCGTGCCTCCCTTCGACTATAAAAGGGAGTGACCGGGGCCGCTTCTAGGAGATCAGAGACAGACAGACACCACGCATGCAAGCAACGCACAACGCTCTATAACACACACTCTTCCTCATTGCATGAGATCAACATCTCAAGCAACCAACGCCGCTCCACGCAGAGACCTGGGACAAGCTCCCTCTCTCGCCCAGCTTGTAAGCCCCTACTACGAGCACCTCGGTGCAAGGAATACAAGATCGCTCCCTCAGACTGGACGTAGGGCACCTATTGCCTGAACCAGTATAAACCTTGTATCTCTTTGCATCACCATCCAGGATTAGGGGCACGCAGTACACTTTCACTAGTCGGTTGAGGGCCTGCCGGTCCAAAACATCGATAGTTGGCGCGCCAGGTAGGGGTTATACTGCGTGTCAGCTTAATCATCCCAACAAGTTCCGGATGGCAGACCCCGTGCGACCACTGCGTCTTGGCACGGTGATCTGGTTCGGGAGCCTAGAGTTCATGTATCTAGGATGTGAGTACGATATGGTACTCCTCACACCTAGAGCCCCACCAACCGATGATGACATCACGCACCAGCAGCCCAGGCGCAGGCGGCGCCCTGGCCACCGCTCTCGTCGTGCTCGCCAGGCACGACACGGGCGGGACCACCCCGACACCGTGCAAGCTCAGGGTGACGCACCGCGCTCCGCCAGTATCCCACACCCGGCTGTTGGTACAGAGTCCCTAGTTGGGGACCTGTCCAGCTTAAGCCTAGGCAAGGGAAAGACGACGGTGGCGTGCAGCGATGCCCCATCATCAAGCTCTGCCCCGCCACCTCCTGAGGAGTCGACTCCGGCAGAGCGGAGCCCGACGATGGCGCCATCCCCGTACCCCTTCGGGTTGGGCAATACCGTCGCTGCCTACGCTTCCGCTCACGCGGAGCCCCCAGGACGCCACCAACGCTTCGCCCTCGACCTCATCGCCACAACCTCAACCCACACCCACACTGACTCCTCGGAGGAGGACGAGGCGTGGGCCGGAGCGGACTTCTCTAGGCTTCGCGACCCTGAAGCCATGCGCCGCTTCATGGCCGCAAGCAACTACTGCTTCGGCTACTCCGACTCCAATGACGAAGGCACTTACGATCCCACTCATGAGTGCTTCAACGTCGAGCTCGGGATGCCGAGAGCGAGCGATGAGGACGAAGGGGTAGGCAATCGCTCCCCGCCCTGCGAGGGGGCAGGCGACGCCACACCTCCACGCGTCGAGCCCCCAGCGGCGTGGAACGAGAACCCCGCCCCCGAGGAACTTCGACGCCTAGACCTAGAGCAGCTCCGTGAGCTTTAGGCCAAGGTCGAACAAGACCGACTCCTTCTGCAGCAGTTCTGAGACACTCTCGAGCAAGAGCAGTGGGGTCACGGTGATGGCGGAGCAGCTCGGCGAAGGGCTCGCGACGTCAACCACCGCATCAACAACGACGAAGGGGGCGGGCAACCCCCTATCTTCAATCACGCTAGCCAGAATGTTGTGGCAGCCCGAGCCCTCTACCTCAGAGGGACGACGGGCCCATGGCGAGCTCTAAGACCTCCTCGAGACCGCCGCGGTATAGCAGGCCGAAAGTTCCGCCTCTCGATGGCGCGGGGGCGCCTCAGACCTACCCACGGCACCGCCTCGGTAGGATAGAGAGGCCACAGTTTGTCCCGAGCCTGCTTGGGCACCAGGAGCCAACAAGGCCCCCTCGGTGCACGACCACCTCGGCGATCGACGCGAGGCGCAAGGCGACCATGATGTGGTCAGCAGGCGACGGCGCTACGACAACGATGGGCCCGCCCGAGGCTACCACCCGCACCGAGGCAGTCGCTATGATAGTGGGGAGGACCGCAGTCCTTCTCCTGGGCCACCTGGCCCTCGAGTCTTCAGCAAGGCCATCCGCGGCGCCCACTTCCCGACCCGGTTTCGGCAACCGGCCAACCTCTCAAAGTACAGCGGCGAGACCAACCCCGAGCTATGGCTGGCCGATTACCGCCTGGCTTGTCAGCTAGGCGGTGTGGACGATGACCTGCTCATCATCTGCAACCTCCCCTTGTTCCTATCAGACTCGGCGCGAGCCTGGCTCGAACACCTCCCTCCCTTGCAGATCCATAACTAGCGCGACTTGGTGAAGGTCTTCGTCGGTAATTTCCAGGGCACATACGTGCACCCCGGGAACTCCTGGGACCTCAAGAGTTGTCGCCATATGCTAGATGAGTCCCTCCGAGACTTCATCCGACGCTTCTCCAAGCAATGCACCGAGTTGCCCTGCGTCGGTGACTCGGAAATTGTCCAGGCATTCCTCTCCGGCACCTCCTGCTGAGACCTGGTCCGAGAGTTAGGCTGGAATGTACCGACCACGATGGCCGCACTCCTCGACATCGCCACCAACTTCACCTCAGGCAAAGAGGTTGTCGAGGCCATCTTCCCCGACAACGACGCTAAGGGGAAGCAGAGGGACGAGGCCCCCGGGGCCTCGGCCCCCCCCACCTCCCCAAGAAAAAGAAAAAGGGTCGCTAGGGGAAGCAGGAGATCCTTGAGGCCAGTCTAGTCATAGTCGCAGAACGCAAGAATCCCTGAGGCCCCGCCAGAGGCCCCGGGCTCTTCGACGACATGCTTAAGAAGCCCTACCCTTACCACCAGGGCCCGGTGAAGCACACCCTCGATGAGTGCACCATGCTCTGGCATTACTACGCCAAGCTTGGACTCCCCAACGACGAGGCCAAGAAGAGGGACGCCGGCAATAGGGACAATGACAAGGACGATGAGTTCCCCGAGGTGTACAACGCCTTCATGATCTTTGGCGGGCCTTCAGCGTGCCTCACGACGCGTCAGCAAAAGAAGGAGCACCGGGAGGTCTTCTCGGTTAAGGTGGCCACTCCCCGGTACCTCGACTGGTGTCGAGAGGCGATCACCTTTGATCGGGATGACCACCCCGATTACGTCCCAAACCCCGGGCAGTACCCACTCGTCGTCGACCCGATCATCGGCAACACCCGGCTCACCAAGGTGTTGATGGATGGAGGCAGTGGCCTCAACATCCTCTACGCCAACACCTTGGAACTCCTGGGGCTCGACCAGTCACAGCTCCGAGGCAATGCCGCGCCCTTCCACGGCATCGTGCTGGGGAAACGCACATGACCCCTTGGGCGCATCGACTTGCCCGTCTGCTTCGGCACTCCCTCCAACTACCGCAAGGAGGTCCTCACCTTCGAGGTGGTTGGGTTCAAGGGGACCTATCACGCCATCCTAGGGCACCCGTGCTACGCCAAGTTCATGGCGATCCCCAACTACGCATACCTCAAGCTCAAGATGCCGGGCCCCAACGGCATCATCATTGTCGAGTCCACATACGAGCATGCATACGACTGCGACGTCGAATGCATCAAGTACGCCGAGGCTCTCGTGGAGGCCGAGACCCTCATCGTCAACCTCGACCAACTTGGTAGCGAGGCGCCCGACTCCAAGCGTCGTGCCGGGACTTTTGAGCCCACAGAGGCCATCAAGCTTGTTCTAGTCGACCCCATCGGCTCCAACGACCGGGCGCTGAGGATCAGCGCCACCCTCGACAGCAAATAGGAAGTCGTGCTCGTCGACTTTCTCCGCATGAATGCCAATGTATTCGCGTGGAGTCCCTCGGACATGTCGGGCATACCAAGGGAGGTCGCCGAGCACGCCTTGGACATCCAGGCCGGCTCCAAACCAGTGAAGCAGCGCCTGCGCCGATTCAACGAGGAAAAGCGTAGGGCCATTGGTGAGGAGGTGCAGAAGCTTTTGGCGGCTGGTTTCATCAAGGAAGTGTCCCATCTAGAGTGGTTAGCTAATCCTGTATTAGTTAAGAATAAAAATGGGAAGTGGAGGATGTGTGTAGACTACACCGGTTTGAATAAGGTGTGTCCAAAAGTCCCATTCCCATTACCTCGAATCAACCAGATCATCGACTCCACTGTGGGATGCGAAACCCTGTCTTTCCTTGATGCTTATTCCAGTTACCATCAAATCAAGATGAAAGAATCCGACCAACTCATGACTTCTTTCATCACCCCATTCGGCATGTACTGCTATGTGACTATGTCGTTCGGCCTCAGAAACGCAGGGGCCACATACCAGCGGTGCATGACCTAGGTCTTTGGCGAGCACATCGGGCGAACCGTCAAGGCCTACGTAGATGACATCGTGGTCAAGTCCAGAAAGGCCAGTGATCTTGTCGACAACTTGGAGATAGCCTTCAAATGCCTTAGAGAGAAGGGCATCAAGCTCAACCCCGAGAAGTGTGTCTTCGGGGTCCCCTGAGGCATGCTCTTGGGATTCATAGTCTCAGAGCGCGGCATCGAGGCCAACCCAGAGAAGGTCTTGGCCATGACCAACATGGGACCAATCCGAGACCTCAAGGGAGTGCAGAGGGTTATGGGATGCCTTGCGGCCCTAAGCCGCTTCATCTCATGCCTTGGCGAAAAAGGCTTGCCTCTGTACCGCCTCTTGAGAAAATCCGAACGCTTTTCCTAGACTCCCGAGGCCGAAGAAGCCCTCACCAAGCTCAAGGCACTGCTCTCCAATCCTCCCATCCTGGTGTCACCGACCAAGGGCGAGGCCCTCTTGCTCTACGTCGCCGCAATGACCCAAGTGGTCAGCACGGCCGTAGTGGTCGAGAGGCAGGAAGAGGGGCATGCTTTACCCATCCAATGACCTATTTACTTCATCAGCGAGGTGCTCTTCGAGACTAAGACACGCTACCCCCATATCCAGAAGCTGATCTACGCCATAGTCTTGGCTCGACGCAAGCTGCGTCACTACTTCGAGTCCCACCCGGTGACCATGGTGTCGTCTTTCCCTCTAGGAGAGATAATCCAGAACTGGGAGGCCTCGGGTAGAATAGCCAAGTGGACCATGGAACTCATGGGGGAAGCCCTATCTTTTGCGCCTCAGAAAGCAATCAAATCCCAGGTCTTGGCCGATTTTGTGGCTGAGTGGACCAACACCCAACTGCCACCTACTCAAATCCAGGCGGAATGCTAGACCATGTACTTTGATGGGTCCCTGATGAAGATCAGGGCAGGCGCGGGTCTGCTCTTCATCTCACCCCTCGGAGTGCACATGCGCTACATGATCCATCTCTACTTCGCCGCCTCTAACAACGCAGCCGAGTACGAAGCCCTCATCAACGGCTTGCATATCACCATCGAACTTGGAGTATGACGTCTCGACATACGAGGTGATTTGTAGCTCGTCGTCGATCAAGTGATGAAGGAGTCAAATTGCCATGACCCCAAAATGGAGGCATACTGCAAGTTGGTACGTCACCTAAAAGACAAGTTCGACGGCCTCGAACTCAACCACATTCCGTGAAAATTCAACGAGGCCGCGGACAAACTGGCCAAGATGGCGTCGGCACGGGCCCTGGTCCCCCTGAACATCTTCGCCAGAGACCTCCACAAGCCTTCCATCGACTACGCCTCGGCGGTAGAAGAGGGCCCACCAGTCGAGCCCACCGCAGGGCCCAAGGCCCCCTCTGCCACCGAGACCCCTGTGGCCGAGCTCGAGGCCATGGAAATCAACACGGAGCCTCCCGAGGCCGACCAGGGCATGGACTGGC
This sequence comes from Miscanthus floridulus, assembly GCF_019320115.1. Lineage (NCBI taxonomy): Eukaryota > Viridiplantae > Streptophyta > Magnoliopsida > Poales > Poaceae > Miscanthus > Miscanthus floridulus. The sequence continues at coordinate 3,618,237 of NC_089595.1, forward strand.
GAGTCCCGTTCCTTGATTGCCTCGTTCGGGGAGAGCTTCCTACAGAAACGACCGAAGCCCAACGGCTTGCGCGACGAGCCAAAACTTACGTTCTCAGCAACGGCGAGTTGTACAGGCGAAGCCCATCTGGCGTCCTCCAACGGTGCATCACCACCGAGGCAGGCCAAGCCCTACTTTGGGACTTGCACGCGGGGGCCTACTAAAAGGTCCTAATGGCTAGAGGGGGGGTGAATAGCCTAATAAAAATTTCTACAACAACACTTAACAAAATGGTTAGACAATTATGAGGCGAAACAAGTGTTGCGCTAGCCTACTCAAAATGCAAGCCACCTACCACAATTCTAGTTTAGATAGTGTCAATTCACACAAAAGCTATGAAACTACCCTATGTTAGTGTGCTCTCAAAGGCTAACTAAAGAGCCACACCAACCAAGCATGCAAGCTCTCACAACTAGCTACACTAAAGAGCTTGTCAACTAGTTTGCGGTAAAGTAAAGAGAGTGATCAAGAGGGTTATACCGCCGTGTAGATGAAAGAACCAATCAATCACGAAGATGAATAACAATGAAGACCAATCACCTCAGAATCAATGAAGAACACAATGATTTTTACCGAGGTTCACTTGCTTGCCGGCAAGCTAGTCCTTGTTGTGGCGATTCACTCACTTGGAGGTTCACGCGCTAATTGGCTTCACACGCCAAACCCTCAATAGGGTGCCGCACAACCAACACAAGATGAGGATCACACAAGCCACGAGCAATCCACTAGAGTACCTTTTGGTGCTCCGCCGGGGAAAGGTCAAGAACCCCTCACAATCACCACAATCGGAGCCGAAGACAATCACCACCCTCCGCTCAACGATCCTCGCTGCTCCAAGCCGTCTAGGTGGCGGCAACCACCAAGAGTAACAAGCGAAATCCGCAGCGAAACACGAACACCAAGTGCCTCTAGATGCAATCACTCAAGCAATGCACTTGGATCACTCCCAATCTCACTATGATGATGAATCAATGATGAAGATGAGTGGGAGGACTTTGGCTAAGCTCACAAGGTTGCTATGTCAATGAAAATGGCCAAAGATGTGAGCCATAGCTGGCCATGGGGCTTAAATAGAAACCCCCATGAAATAGAGCTGTTGTACCCCTTCACTGGGCACACTGCGCTCTGACCAGACGCACCGGTCCAACTGACCGGACCCTAGACTCAGCGTCCGGTCCACTGATGGATGCCACGTGTCACTGGCTTCAAACACTGTTTGTCAGATTTCAACGGCTATGAGGCAGACCGGACGCTCCGGTAAAACTGACCGGACGCTGGAGCCTCAGCGTCCGGTCGAGTACAGTAAGGGTCTAAAACCGGTTTTCCTCGACCGGACACGTCTGGTCCACCTCGACCGGACTCAGCCCAGCGTCCGGTGGTAAACCCTAGCCACTGTACCACCAAGTCAGCGCGACCGGACGCAGGCAGTTAGCGTCCGGTGCATTTGGATCCAGCGTCCGGTCACTTGGCCGATGCTGGCATCTCCTCCGTTCTCTTCACCCTTGCTCAAGTGTGCTAACCATCAAGTGTATCACCTTGTGCACATGTGTTAGCATATTTTCACAAATGTTTTCAAGGATGTTAGCACTCCACTAGATCCTAAATGCATATGTAATGAGTTAGAGCATCTAGTGGCACTTTGATAACCGCATTCCGATACGAGTTTCACCCCTCTTAATAGTACAGCTATCAAACCTAAATGTGATCACACTCTCTAAGTGTCTTGATCACCAAAACAAAATAGCTCCTATGGATTATACCTTTGCCTTGAGCATTTTGTTTTTCTCTTTCTTCTTTTCAAGTTTAAGCCCTTGATCATCGCCATGTCATCACCATTGTCATGTTATGATCTTCATTGCCTTCTCCACTTGAAGTGTGCTACCTATCTCATGATCACTTGATAAACTAGGTTAGCACTTAGGGTTTCATCAATTCACCAAAACCAAACTAGAGCTTTCAATCTCCCCCTTTTTGGTAATTGATGACAACCCTTATACAAAGATATGAATTGAAATTCAATTGAATCCATGTTGCTTGCCCAAGCATATTTACCATGTGTAAAAGGATATGGACAAGCTTCATGAACCCCAAATGGTAGCAATTGCTCCCCCTACATATGTGCTAAGAGTTTGGATTGAAGCTTGCACATATGCTTAGACAGGAAATATAGGAGTCAATGTCTACCAAATGATGCTAAGGTATAAAAGATGGACCTTTGAAGCGTGATACCAATCGGAGTGCACTAATATATCATCCTTAGCACCATTGTTAGCTTAATACCACTTGGAAACATACTTTAGAAAGATACCCCTTGTAAATACTTACTTGGAAATGAAAGTTATCTAGTGATTTCATTTCATCATTCAATCTTACAACTAGCATATATCACACAAGCATGGATATTTTGAATTTTAGAACTTGTGCCATGCAAGCAAACATATGAAATGCACATTCAAATGCATCATACAAGTTCATGAGCTTGCTCCCCCTACTTGTGTGCTCAAAATTTTAGTTGATCTCTTTCCTTTGTCATATCTCTCCCCCTATGTCATATATCAAGATATCTTTATGTTTTTCTCCTTTTATGATATGTCTCCCCCTTTTCACTATTTTTACTACTATCTTTGTTTCTCTCCCCCTTTGTCATCAATGACCACAAAGGTTCTAAATATAGATAGTGTTACTTGTAGGGTCGAGATTATCAATGTCAATCAATGGGGTGAGGATCATTTTCCCAAATTTGGTTCAAACTAGAATATATGCCAAAGATATTTAACTCGGTTTGATCCAAGGACAAGCTTCTTCACACCTCCAAATAAGGGTTATCTTGTACCATGTTGAGTTAAACACTTATAGCTCATTTTCTAGATTAAACACTAGGTTTACAAGCCCATAAACATGTTATATGCTATCACTAGATCAAATCAAGCATAGAAGCAATAGTGATACCATATAAACATCAAATTCGTTTGATTTTCATGAATGAGCCTAATGAAATAGAACCACTAGAAAGGTCCTAATAAAATTGAAAATATGACTACATGCATTAAACATGTCCTTAGCAAGGATGCATGCCATGCCAATCAAATTTTACCTTGGATTGCTCGAAGGAGAGGCATGTCATATGAGTGAGGGGTGCATCAACACATATTTGAGAAATCCAATATGTTCAACTCATTCCTTAGCTTGCAAAACCTTTTCTCATCCAATGGCTTGGTGAATATGTCAGCAAGTTGATCTTCGGTGCCTACACTCTCAATGCAAATGTCCCCTTTTTGTTGGTGATCTCTTATGAAATGGTGGCAGACATCAATGTGCTTTGTTCTTGCATGTTGAACCAGATTGTTGGTTAGCTTGATTGCACTCTCATTGTCACATAGCAATGGCACTTTCTTGAACTTGATTCTAAAGTCACTCAAAGTGGCCTTCATCCAAAGTATTTGTGCACAACAACTACCGGCGGATATGTATTCGGCTTCGGCGGTTGATAATGCAACACTATTTTGCTTCTTTGATGACTATGAAACAAGTGATCTTCCCAACAATTGACATGTGCCCGAGGTGCTCTTCCTTTCAACCTTGCATCCCGCATAGTCTGAGTCGGAGTAACCAACTAGCTCAAACTTTGCTCCTTTGGGATACCACAAACCAACATTTTGTGTATGCTTCAAGTACCTCAATATTCTCTTTGTAGCCTTCAAATGACTTTCTTTTGGTGAGGCTTGAAATCTTGCACACATGCATACACTAAACATGACATCCGGCCTTGATGCGGTCACATAGAGTAGGCTTCCAATCATAGACCGATACAACTTTTGATCTACCATATTTCCACTTGCATCACTATCCAAGCTGCCATTGGTTCCCATTGGTGTGCTAATGACTTTGCTATCAATCATGCAAAACTTCTTGATCATGTCCTTGATGTACTTGCCTTGACTCACAAATGTACCATTCTTTAATTGCTTGATTTGAAGACCAAGGAAGTAACTCAATTCTCCAATCATGGACATTTCAAACTCATTAGCCATCATCTTTCCAAACTCATCACAAAATTCTTGATTGGTTGATCCAAATATGATATCATCAACATAGATTTGCAAAACAAATAGATCTTTTCCAATCTTCTTGATGAATAGAGTGGTGTCAACCTTGCCCATTGTGAACCCTTTAGAGAGAAGGAAGTCCCTCAATCTCTCATACCATGCTCTAGGTGCTTGCTTCAAGCCATACAATGCCTTCTTCAACTTGTATACATGGTTGGGCTTCTTATCATCTTCAAAACCGGGAGGTTGCTCAACATATACTTCTTCATTGATATAACCATTGAGAAATGCACTCTTGACATCCATTTGATAGAGCTTGATGTTGTGAGCACAAGCATAGGCTAGCAAGATTCTTATTGCTTCCAATCTAGCAACCGGGGCATATGTTTCTCCAAAGTCAAGACCTTCAACTTGAGTATAGCCTTGTGCTACCAATCTTGCTTTATTCCTTACTACTATCCCATCTTGATCTTGCTTATTTCTAAAGACCCATTTGGTTCCAATCACATTGTGTCCCTTTGGTCTCTCTACTAATTCCCATACTTGATTTCTTGTGAAGTTGTTCAATTCTTCATGCATAGCATTCACCCAATCAACATCCCTCAAAGCTTCATCTATCTTCTTCGGTTCAATGGATGACACAAATGAGAAGTATTCACAAAATGATGCCAATCTTGATCTTGTTTGTACACCTCTTGAAATATCACCAATGATAGTGTCCAATGGATGATCTCTTGCAATACTTGTTGGTTGGAGCATGTAACACCCCAGGTGTTTGTCACCAATTAAGCAATGGGTTTAAACTCAAACATGACATGTTAAGTGGTGATGAAAGTTTCAAGATCAAATCTACAAAATGAGCGACCACTTAAACATTGGACCATGCACCATTGCTTACATGTTGCCCTTTCCAAAAAGTATGCTTGAGTAATGTTGGATCTACTTCTTTCATGTGCCCCACATCAATTTCCACCCACATGGATGATTGGAAAAGTTTCGTGAAGTTTGGAATCAAAAAGTTACATGAAATGATAAGTTATAATCTTTCTTGGATTGCTTTATTAAGTGAATGGAATTATAGATTGTCAACCAAACCTTGCTACCTTGGCCAAACGACTCAAATTGAAATCTACAACAAAAGTCATGAAGGGTTCGTGTTGAGTGGAGGACAAGAAAATACCTCCATCGGTCGAAAACTTGGATTTAAGCTTTACCGCGATGCTACTTTGACCTATGTTGACCAACCACTTATAGTGCTTGCATGGAGTTGCACCTTAAATAAAAGTTGAAGATTGAGTAGAGTACAACAAACTTTATTTTTGGACTAAGAGCTAGATCATCTTGGAAGCAAGTTAAACCGAGCTTTCAAGTTGGAATCCATGGCTGTTTTGGAGCTCAAAAATTTGGCTAAGTCACTAATGGACTGAAATCGAGTTTTCAGTTTTCGTGTACCTACCTTTAGCGAATTATAGTTTGAAAATCATTGAGAATTAGACGAGACTCCTTTAAGCAATATTGTAGTATACACGTAGCTCTACGCAACTATGAAATTGGTTGATCAAATAATCAATCTGTTTAGGAGATATGATGGGCGGAAAATAGGGTTTCAGTTGTATTTTTGAGGTAGAATTGGATATTTGAATTTGTGGAACAGGACCGCACCGTGGCCGGCCTGTTCAGAGTCTCGACGCCGCGTGGCCTCACGCGCTCGCTGTCCGATCGCCACCTCGCCGTCGCGTGTCGCTTAAGTAGCCGAGCCCGAGCCCTGTTCCCTGACATCTCCATTCTCACTCCCTGACTCACCTTCTGGAGCCTGCTCGCGCTGAGCATGGCCGTGCTTGCCATGGCCACCGTGGCCGGGCGGAGCTCCTTGCCGCCGCCGCTGTTCCGTGCTCCCCGCTCCTAGCCAGCAGCACCACCGCCTCCTCGTGGTTTCCCTGAACCTGTACCACCCATTCCCGGCCTCGCCGCCGCCGGGAGCTTCACCGCCGTCGTGCAGCCACCCACTGTTACTGCCGTGCCGCTCTGCCGCCGAGCCGCGGGCTCACGTGGCCGGGCCAACTCGGGCCGCCTCGGGCCGAGCCGAGGCCACCGGCGAGTGCGCGCGGGCCTCCCGGTGCTCCGCCGCCGCTCCACCATCGCCGAAGAGCCCCCTACGACCGTCACCGACGAGCCACAGTGCCTCCTCTGCTTCCTAATTCCGTCAGGGACTGTTTACTAGAATTCGACGTAAGTCAGGGGCCTAGCTGCAATGTCATTGACTCAAGTGAATAGTGCTTCCGAGGACTTATTTGTTGTAAATCGGGTAAAACTTTGAAACTTCATAGTAAATCATAGGAAATTCGTAAATTAGCAAATGAGGACTTTTTGGAATCCTTGTGAAATTCTCTATGCACTAGATCTATAATATGTCAGGTTTTAGTTTAAAGTTTTAGCTGTAAAAATGGATTTGTGCAGTCAGAGTTTGAATGCTAGTCTTACTTGTTTTTTTTATAACTGCAGTTGATGTGCTCAAATAAATGTGAAATTTTTCTGGAGTGCTACTAAGGTGATTGTTGTTGTCTGGTAAAAATTTCATGAGTTTAGGATTTATAGTTTAAGAGTTATAAAAATAACAAATGCCCTGTTTTGATTTGCTCCTATTCTGAACAGTTCTGCATGTTTGAATTAATTGGCTCAGTTAAGTTATGAATCATGATTTGATGAAAATACATGAGTTGTAGTATTTTTTTAAGCTTTCCAAAAAGTTAAATATCATGATTTTTGGCTAAGTAGATCTTGAGTTATACTTGCTTAAATCTCTGTGGCTGTTTCTGCCCAAACCCAGACAGGGTTTCCTTGTTCTTACTGTGGGGCCTTCTTACTAGTAGAATTAGCTTTAGGTGTTTACAACAAAGTTGTTTAGAATTTGCTAAGATTTCTAAAAAGTCCAGAACCACATTTATTGGACATGTATAACTCCATTTATAGCTGTTTAAAGTGGCATGTTAGTTTCTGTCTATGTTTTGGACAGAGATGCAATTATTGGATTAGTTGACCCTTCTAACTATAGAATCATCTTAATATGAGAATAAGAAAGTTGTAGGTAACCTCCTAAGCTTTTCAAAAAGTTATGGTTCATGTTTGTTGGAGGTCTAGAACTCCAGTTATGCTTCTCTGATGATGCTATCCGTTTTCTATATCACTGCTGTTGGGCTGGATTTGCAGTTTTGCTTGTGCAATTATTTTCGTGGTGTAAATGATGTTTACTATGGTTGTAGTGAATACAAAAGTTGTAGAAAATTTCATAATCTTGCTTGTGTTCAAATTGTAAGACCATAGGCCTGATAGTTTAGGAGTTACATGACTTTTAAGTCTTCTGTCAAGTTTTGATTTTATTCTGAGCAGATTTGAAAGATGCTAGTGTTTGATCTAGTTAGGATTTGAATGAGTTTTTGGTGATAATAACAAAGTTGTATATAATTCATGTATCTAGATTATGTTAAAATTTGGTGGTATTTGGCCAAGTAGTTTGTGAGTTATGCCTGTTTAAAGTTGGGTTACAGAATTGATTACTCTCTGTCTTGTTTAGACCAGTTTCTGTAAATGGGTATATTTGACTTAGTTAACTTAAGAATCATGCTAAGATGATTAAATATTAATTGTAGATAATTTCATAAGCTTTCCAGAATGTCTTCTTTCAAGTCATTTGGATTTGTGTAACTCTAGTTATAGCTAAATCTTGTAGCTGCTGTTTGCATGTCCAGAAATTGACAGATTCCAATTATAGTTGTTTGCTTGTATATTGCTAAGTGTGGCTCATACCTTTGATGATGGTTGAGTTAGAGTACCTGAGATCTTGGGAAACTTGTGTCATGCTTGGTGTTTTCGTCTTCTTTGCTATTGTGGCATTATAAATTGTGCGATATTTAAAGTAAGCAATGCGAAGTGCTTGTGCATGTTAACGTAACCTTGTGCTTGTCTTACTTACTGCATGCGCTGCATTATCTATTGCACTTCCATGTATTCATACACATGCATCTTGCATCTCATTTAGGTACGCTAGATGAACCACGTGAAGGATGTGATGTGGAGTCAAACCCGAAGACGGTGTTTGGTGGATCTATCCCGAAGATGGAAGGACTAAGCAAGTGCTAGGACCGGAGATGTCACCAAGTCGGTGCAAGCTAACTGAACTGATTTGTGTCGGATCCCAGGCAAGCCCCGGAGCATTTTAAGTCTCCCAGTATTTTACAAATGATTACTTAAGTACTTATGATTGATGCATTAGGTTATAAGAGTTGAATGGAACCACTTGATGCATATAAATTCCTTGTCCAGATATTACACCTTTAACCGGTATAGGTCCAGGACCGAATATATGCTTAGCCATGCTTAGACCGGTAGAAGTCGGGTGATATCCTGTCACCTGCGAGATATAGGTGGATACCAGAGCACGGTTGGCTATATTTGCTATCGTGGAACAGAACCATGGGGTAAAAGAAAATCGAGGCCGGGCGGAGTCTATGCGTAGGATGACTCATGTGATTCCGTCTGTGCCGATCAAGGACCGTACCGTTGTTGGAACTTCTGACAAGATTGAACGCATGCCTATCACTTAGCTGGCCGGATAACTCATTCCGACCGCGAAGCCGAGTAGCTCAACTCAGGCCAGGACCCGTTCTGTTGTGCGCTCCTTGCGGGGGGCGATCAGACTGAGCCCAAGGGCAGGCTAGGCCTGAACGTCCTGGCATCTGGTGTCCCAGACTGTGCGGCGCAGTACGGACCCGCGAAATGTGTACCTGAGTTGTACCAAAGGTGACCTAAGGTGACCGTTGATCTGGTCTGCCTGGGTTTGTGTTAGGAATAAATTCCCAGCTGGTTGAAATCGATTCGAATCAGCCGTCTCTCCCGGATAGTGAGAAACTTGGCTAGCTCCAACATCGTAGTAACTGTGTATGGAACATGATGGTTCGGATGAATATGGAATTACTACACCTGCTATGGTTACTATTGTATGCTCTAAAAAGATATACCACATGTTTGGCACAGGATAGTTGCTAATCTAGAGATGGATAGTTCTAATTAACTTAATGACAGAATTATAATTGTATAATTGAGTTAATCGCTTTTTATGCAAAATGTTGTCAAGCTACCTCCACTTATAAAGCCTTGCATACTCCTTGGAGTCAATTTTATTTCTGGTTTATGACGGGTAAGTCTAGCTGAGTACATTCGAGTACTCAGGGTTTATCCCACCATGTTGCAGGTGAGGTTTGACCTGCTGAGGATGGTGGCTAACCACCGATGGGCTCGGTGACTCTATATTCACTTCTCATCTACATGCTTTTGTCTGAGGATGTCACTTATGCTAGCAATGTATTTGGAACTCATATTAATGAAATCCTTCGAAAGCAATGTTGTTTTCACTAATCGGTTTTGAAATCCAAACTTGTATTATTATTTATGAACCTATTTGTAATATTATTTCCGCTGCAACTCTGCGTATGTGATGTGTATTTGCTTAATCACGCGATCTTGGTTGTGATGTTGATTTACCGAGGTCCTGCGTGACACTCGGCGGACTACCGGGTTTATATAAGTGAGAGTATGCGCGTGTCAACGTGTTAAGCGGGGACAGCCATACTTGATCTTGTATAAATTGGGCGGTTCTGTCACAGCTGGTATCAGAGCGAGATTAAGCATAATACTGTCAGGTACATAGTTTTAAAAGCCAAGTTTTTGTTTTAAAAAGTCTATTCTAACTAAAACTTTAGCTACAGGCAAATTTGTCAAAACTTATTTGCAAAACTATGCTAGCGACATCCTCCTTTATGCCCAGTTAAGGACTATTAGGTGGCTATCTAAGTACTAACATGGGGATTTTTACTTTCGTCGTCCATACAGCATGCTATTGTATGGATGCCATTCGCTTGAATGGTGATGTATGGATCAATTGCCTCTACGCCCAGGTAAGTGTGAGTTGTGAGAGCATGACCTGTCCAACTATCGGTCTAGGGGAGAGTTAGCTATGGTTACTGGAATATTTACATATTACACACATGTATATATGAAGGTACTTAATTGTGGGTATATTTATCGGGTAGCTATGGATATCAAAGTATATACATCTAGGGGATGTGTATATGGAGAGTATCTTAGTTTACCGCTTTCATTGTGTGCTTATTTATCTCTTGTGGGGATGGGCTGCAATGAGTTTACCTGCAGGTATGCTAACCACGAATGCGTAGATTGAATGTAGCTGACGACTAGCTATATATAGAGAGAGTACGTGTTATGCCACCGACATAGAACGTGATTGCCGCCTTAGGCTGGCAATTTTGTGAGGACAGATAGGACGAGCATGCATCATGATTGTGCTTGGGTATAAATATGCTTCCCTCACCTTGTTCTAATACTAAGTAACTTGTGATCGATGTGATGTTACTATCTTCCCTATGTGAAGATAGATAAAATGCCTTGTACCATGTCGCTTGAATAGCTGTGCTTGAAGATAGGATGTGATTAGCTTTGCTTTGTATGTTTGCTTCCAAAGGAAATAGATGACAAGATGATAGTTAGCAAAAAGTTCACCTCTTTGAAAACTAAATTGCTTAATGTAGGTAAAACTTGTTTTGTAGAGATATCCACCTACTCAGTAAAAAGGAAATAACAGACAATAGTACCTTACCACCATGTTTTACATGATATGTGTAGTAGTGTTGCTGTAGGTGACTACTTGTTAGGTGCGAGCTTTGTGCTTAATAATAGTCATTTAAGCTAATTGGATTGAGTGTTTCGAAAGGCGTGTTTAAGGCCTAGGATGTAGGTGTGGATGCTCGTTATATAGGTAGTGCCGTAGCTGTCACTCTTTTGTCCTCGGTAAGCATACGAGTGTTGAAGAGCGCTATCCTAGAACGGCGTCTAAGTTTTGATAATTTCTTGGTTGTCGTCTCCCATTTAAGTTCTCTTTTAGGAGCCTGAGCCGGTACACGTGATTGCTAGCCATTGAACGTTGCGCTACGAAGATCTTTATCCATGCCTTTGCTTGACCTTAGGCCCAAGTTTAGTTCCCTTGAACGCTTGCATGTGTCGTGGTTGTCCCGCTCCTGTGTGGGAGGACTTTGCTCTAAAATCCTTGTCGAGCCTCATTGCTCCTTCTTCTACAGATGATCTGGTGCAATGCTAATCGCTATCCATCCTAGCTTTGGAACCTTCTCCTCGTAGGTCATGTCGTTGCTTTATCAACTGAATCCCTAGTCAGTGCATTGGCTCTGTCCCTTGCATCCCTGTTGTTTTGTCTCCAACTTTTTTCAAGTCTCTGTATGTTCATCAGTCTTGATCTCATGTTGCTGCTCAGCAAGACCAAATCTCATGTTTGTCACTATATGGTAATCACTTTGGTGGACACAAGGCGTATATGGAAATTTTGCAAGAATCCCCTGCTCAGCTGTCTTCGGCAATTAGGCTATGCTCTCTTGCGCTGTGTTTTGATCTTCGGATCCCCTACTTGTTGACTCCTAACCTTGTGACTACCTTTGTTGCTATCCCTCCTTCTCATTGTGCTTGCTCTTATGCAACCAAATTTGTGCTACGTGAGAATGCTTGTGGGTTGTATGTTCAGTAATGGTGACACGATTAGCGAGCTATGGTGCCGCGACGAAACCGAGGGCATCCTGTGGACTGCAGCCACAAGGTTGTGCTGCTCGGCACGCGCTGGTATCGAAGTTTCTAGTCATGATCCATTGCAGGACTGCATCGATGTGTTAATTTCACGTGAGCTCCTCCTTGATTATCTCTCCTTCTCTTGTCAAAAGATCTGTACAGTCGAACTAGATACCATAGGACTTCCTTCTGGAGTCATCCAAAGGATAACCTTTGAAGAACAGGTCACTGACATAAACCATAATAGACTGCAAGACGGTAGACAAGTGACTCTACTTGACGGTCCCTGTAATGACGTCGATCATCTAGTGAGCAACTTATGTCATTCTCGTTGGATTGGAAAAGGAGGCTTCAATGTCCAATGTAGTTCAACAAAGCTAGTTTTGCTATAGTGTTAGTCAAATCAACTTACTGCGCCACTGCACTATAAAGTCAAATTGTGCTCAACCTGCTTAGTAGTGTACTATTTCTTCGGATGGTGAATAACTACAACCTTTGTTGCCTTCTAGACCTCGCTGTCATCCTTCTTCAGCAAGGATTTACAAGACGGACTTGTTCTTTGGTGCCTTCCAGGTGTTTTCACCCAAGAGGTTGCATCAGATTCAACCCAGATCACTGTTGCAACTTGGATCCAAAGGCTCCCTAAAGAATGATCATCGAGAACATTGGGCCAACGGAGTCAGCTATCACATTCACCGCTCACTCAACGGACTCAGATAATACGGTGTGGTCATCAGAAAAAGAGAACTGCACACATGGAACCATTGCAACGAGTATCCTTCAGGAGATTATGATCTAGTGCAAAGTCCATATGGTCTGTGCTATATCCACTAGGGAAGTAGATGTTACAAGAATTTAGTCTACGCTTGTATCACTCTTCGTACATCGAGGATGAAGTACGCAGGACCGTGCTATCTTGGATTCCTCCCAATGTAACAATGCTTTATGGACACCAACGAAGAAAATTCTTTAGACCAAACTTACTGCGAAGAGCAAGTATCAAAAAGTGTCTTGACCTAATTAGCCTCTCTGATACTCCAAACTTATGTAGCCTAAGGCTATCACTGATATTGGAAAATGAAGGACATGCTTCTCTTCCCTTAAAGGTCTTTCGCATCGAATCTCGGGGCGAGATTCCTATAAGGGGGGAGGGCTGTAACACCCCAGGTGTTTGTCACCAGTTAAGCAATGGGTTTAAACTCAAACATGACATGTTAAGTGGTGATGAAAGTTTCAAGATCAAATCTACAAAATGAGCGACCACTTAAACATTGGACCATGCACCATTGCTTACATGTTGCCCTTTCCAAAAAGTATGCTTGAGTAATGTTGGATCTACTTCTTTCATGTGCCCCACATCAATTTCCACCCACATGGATGATTGGAAAAGTTTCGTGAAGTTTGGAATCAAAAAGTTACATGAAATGATAAGTTATAATCTTTCTTGGATTGCTTTATTAAGTGAATGGAATTATAGATCGTCAACCAAACCTTGCTACCTTGCCCAAACGACTCAAATTGAAATCTACAACAAAAGTCATGAAGGGTTCGTGTTGAGCGGAGGACAAGAAAATACCTCCATCGGTCGAAAACTTGGATTTAAGCTTTACCGCGATGCTACTTTGACCTATGTTGACCAACCACTTATAGTGCTTGCATGGAGTTGCACCTTAAATAAAAGTTGAAGATTGAGTAGAGTACAACAAACTTTATTTTTGGACTAAGAGCTAGATCATCTTGGAAGCAAGTTAAACCGAGCTTTCAAGTTGGAATCCATGGCTGTTTTGGAGCTCAAAAATTTGGCTAAGTCACTAATGGACTGAAATCGAGTTTTCAGTTTTCGTGTACCTACCTTTAGCGAATTATAGTTTGAAAATCATTGAGAATTAGACGAGACTCCTTTAAGCAATATTGTAGTATACACGTAGCTCTACGCAACTATGAAATTGGTTGATCAAATAATCAATCTGTTTAGGAGATATGATGGGCGGAAAATAGGGTTTCAGTTGTATTTTTGAGGTAGAATTGGATATTTGAATTTGTGGAACAGGACCGCACCGTGGCCGGCCTGTTCAGAGTCTCGACGCCGCGTGGCCTCGCGCGCTCGCTGTCCGATCGCCACCTCGCCGTCGCGTGTCGCTTAAGTAGCCGAGCCCGAGCCCTGTTCCCTGACATCTCCATTCTCACTCCCTCACTCGCCTTCTGGAGCCTGCTCGCGCTGAGCATGGCCGTGCTTGCCATGGCCACCGTGGCCGGGCGGAGCTCCTTGCCGCCGCCGCTGTTCCGTGCTCCCCGCTCCTAGCCAGCAGCACCACCGCCTCCTCGTGGTTTCCCTGAACCCGTACCACCCATTCCCGGCCTCGCCGCCGTCGGGAGCTTCACTGCCACCGTGCAGCCGCCCACTGTTACTGCCGTGCTGCTCGCCGCCGAGCCGCAGGCTCGCGTGGCCAGGCCAACTCGGGCCGCCTCGGGCCGAGCCGAGGCCACCGGCGAGTGCGCGCGGGCCTCCCGGTGCTCCGCCGCCGCTCCACCATCGCCGAAGAGCCCCCTACGACCGTCACCGACGAGCCACAATGCCTCCTCTGCTTCCTAATCCCGTCAGGGACTGTTTACTAGAATTCGACGTAAGTCAGGGGCCTAGCTGCAATGTCATTGACTCAAGTGAATAGTGCTTCCGAGGACTTATTTGTTGTAAATCGGGTAAAACTTTGAAACTTCATAGTAAATCATAGGAAATTCGTAAATTAGCAAATGAGGACTTTTTGGAATCCTTGTGAAATTCTCTATGCACTAGATCTATAATATGTCAGGTTTTAGTTTAAAGTTTTAGCTGTAAAAATGGATTTGTGCAGTCAGAGTTTGAATGCTAGTCTTACTTGTTTTTTTTTATAACTGCAGTTGATGTGCTCAAATAAATGTGAAATTTTTCTGGAGTGCTACTAAGGTGATTGTTGTTGTCTGGTAAAAATTTCATGAGTTTAGGATTTATAGTTTAAGAGTTATAAAAATAACAAATGCCCTGTTTTGATTTGCTCCTATTCTGAACAGTTCTGCATGTTTGAATTAATTGGCTCAGTTAAGTTATGAATCATGATTTGATGAAAATACATGAGTTGTAGTATTTTTTTAAGCTTTCCAAAAAGTTAAATATCATGATTTTTGGCTAAGTAGATCTTGAGTTATACTTGCTTAAATCTCTGTGGCTGTTTCTGCCCAAACCCAGACAGGGTTTCCTTGTTCTTACTGTGGGGCCTTCTTACTAGTAGAATTAGCTTTAGGTGTTTACAACAAAGTTGTTTAGAATTTGCTAAGCTTTCTAAAAAGTCCAGAACCACATTTATTGGACATGTATAACTCCATTTATAGCTGTTTAAAGTGGCATGTTAGTTTCTGTCTATGTTTTGGACAGAGATGCAATTATTGGATTAGTTGACCCTTCTAACTGTAGAATCATCTTAATATGAGAATAAGAAAGTTGTAGGTAACCTCCTAAGCTTTTCAAAAAGTTATGGTTCATGTTTGTTGGAGGTCTAGAACTCCAGTTATGCTTCTCTGATGATGCTATCCGTTTTCTATATCACTGCTGTTGGGCTGGATTTGCAGTTTTGCTTGTGCAATTATTTTCGTGGTGTAAATGATGTTTGCTATGGTTGTAGTGAATACAAAAGTTGTAGAAAATTTCATAATCTTGCTTGTGTTCAAATTGTAAGACCATAGGCCTGATAGTTTAGGAGTTACATGACTTTTAAGTCTTCTGTCAAGTTTTGATTTTATTCTGAGCAGATTTGAAAGATGCTAGTGTTTGATCTAGTTAGGATTTGAATGAGTTTTTGGTGATAATAACAAAGTTGTATATAATTCATGTATCTAGATTATGTTAAAATTTGGTGGTATTTGGCCAAGTAGTTTGTGAGTTATGCCTGTTTAAAGTTGGGTTACAGAATTGATTACTCTCTGTCTTGTTTAGACCAGTTTCTGTAAATGGGTATATTTGACTTAGTTAACTTAAGAATCATGCTAAGATGATTAAATATTAATTGTAGATAATTTCATAAGCTTTCCAGAATGTCTTCTTTCAAGTCATTTGGATTTGTGTAACTCTAGTTATAGCTAAATCTTGTAGCTGCTGTTTGCATGTCCAGAAATTGACAGATTCCAATTATAGTTGTTTGCTTGTATATTGCTAAGTGTGGCTCATACCTTTGATGATGGTTGAGTTAGAGTACCTGAGATCTTGGGAAACTTGTGTCATGCTTGGTGTTTTCGTCTTCTTTGCTATCGTGGCATTATAAATTGTGCGATATTTAAAGTAAGCAATGCGAAGTGCTTGTGCATGTTAACGTAACCTTGTGCTTGTCTTACTTACTGCATGCGCTGCATTATCTATTGCACTTCCATGTATTCATACACATGCATCTTGCATCTCATTTAGGTACGCTAGATGAACCACGTGAAGGATGTGATGTGGAGTCAAACCCGAAGACGGTGTTTGGTGGATCTATCCCGAAGATGGAAGGACTAAGCAAGTGCTAGGACCGGAGATGTCACCAAGTCGGTGCAAGCTAACTGAACTGATTTGTGTCGGATCCCAGGCAAGCCCCGGAGCATTTTAAGTCTCCCAGTATTTTACAAATGATTACTTAAGTACTTATGATTGATGCATTAGGTTATAAGAGTTGAATGGAACCACTTGATGCATATAAATTCCTTGTCCAGATATTACACCTTTAACCGGTATAGGTCCAGGACCGAATATATGCTTAGCCATGCTTAGACCGGTAGAAGTCGGGTGATATCCTGTCACCTGCGAGATATAGGTGGATACCAGAGCACGGTTGGCTATATTTGCTATCGTGGAACAGAACCATGGGGTAAAAGAAAATCGAGGCCGGGCGGAGTCTATGCGTAGGATGACTCATGTGATTCCGTCTGTGCCGATCAAGGACCGTACCGTTGTTGGAACTTCTGACAAGATTGAACGCATGCCTATCACTTAGCTGGCCGGATAACTCATTCCGACCGCGAAGCCGAGTAGCTCAACTCAGGCCAGGACCCGTTCTGTTGTGCGCTCCTTGCGGGGGGCGATCAGACTGAGCCCAAGGGCAGGCTAGGCCTGAACGTCCTGGCATCTGGTGTCCCAGACTGTGCGGCGCAGTACGGACCCGCGAAATGTGTACCTGAGTTGTACCAAAGGTGACCTAAGGTGACCGTTGATCTGGTCTGCCTGGGTTTGTGTTAGGAATAAATTCCCAGCTGGTTGAAATCGATTCGAATCAGCCGTCTCTCCCGGATAGTGAGAAACTTGGCTAGCTCCAACATCGTAGTAACTGTGTATGGAACATGATGGTTCGGATGAATATGGAATTACTACACCTGCTATGGTTACTATTGTATGCTCTAAAAAGATATACCACATGTTTGGCACAGGATAGTTGCTAATCTAGAGATGGATAGTTCTAATTAACTTAATGACAGAATTATAATTGTATAATTGAGTTAATCGCTTTTTATGCAAAATGTTGTCAAGCTACCTCCACTTATAAAGCCTTGCATACTCCTTGGAGTCAATTTTATTTCTGGTTTATGACGGGTAAGTCTAGCTGAGTACATTCGAGTACTCAGGGTTTATCCCACCATGTTGCAGGTGAGGTTTGACCTGCTGAGGATGGTGGCTAACCACCGATGGGCTCGGTGACTCTATATTCACTTCTCATCTACATGCTTTTGTCTGAGGATGTCACTTATGCTAGCAATGTATTTGGAACTCATATTAATGAAATCCTTCGAAAGCAATGTTGTTTTCACTAATCGGTTTTGAAATCCAAACTTGTTTTATTATTTATGAACCTATTTGTAATATTATTTCCGCTGCAACTCTGCGTATGTGATGTGTATTTGCTTAATCACGCGATCTTGGTTGTGATGTTGATTTACCGAGGTCCTGTGTGACACTCGGCGGACTACCGGGTTTATATAAGTGCGAGTATGCGCGTGTCAACGTGTTAAGCGAGGACAGCCATACTTGATCTTGTATAAATTGGGCGGTTCTGTCACAGAGCAATGGAACTTGATTGCTTGCACTTGCTAGATCATTGGGTTGAGATGATGTACTAGCCACTTGATCTTGATCAATGTCATGAGAGTCACTTGCACTAGCTTGATTTGTATCAACTTGCACATTTGAGTTGGAGAGCACTTGCACTTGATCATCTTCATCATTATTTACTTGCCTAGGCCTCAATTCACCAATATCCATGTTCTTCATGGCATTTGAAAGTTGAATGCCTCTAACATCTTCCAAGTTCTCATTCTCTACTTGTGAACCCTTGGTTTCATCAAATTCAACATCATGAACTTCCTCAAGAGTACCACTATCCAAATTCCAAACTCTATATGCTTTGCTTGTAGTGGAATAACCAAGTAGAAATCCTTCATCACATTTCTTATCAAACTTGCCCAATCTAGTGCCTTTCTTCAAGATATAGCATTTGCAACCAAAGACACAAAAATATGCAATGTTGGGTTTTCTACCATTCAAGAGCTCATATGGTGTCTTCTCTTTCAATCGGTGACAATAGAGGCGGTTGCTACAATAGCAAGCCATGTTGATAGCTTTGGCCCAAAAAGATTGACTCACATTGTACTCACTAAGCATAGACCTTGCCATATCAATAAGTGTTCTATTCTTCCTCTCAACAAGGCCATTTGATTGGGGTGTGTACTTGGCCAAGAATTGATGTCTAATTCCAAATTCATCACATAACTCATCAATTCTAGTATTTTTGAACTCACTACCATTGTCACTTCTAACTCTCTTGATGGTTGTTTCAAACTCATTGTGAATGCCTTTGACAAATGATTTGAATGTTGCAAATACATCACTTTTATCCACTAGAAAGAATACCCATGTGTATCTAGTGTAGTCATCCACTATCACAAATCCATATTTGTTTCCACCGATACTAGTGTATTGTGTTGGCCCAAACAAATCCATGTGCAATAACTCAAATGCTTTACTAGTGCTCATCATGCTTTTCTTAGGATGGGTGTTTCCAACTTGTTTTCCGGCTTGACAAGAGCTACAAAGCTTATCCTTTTCAAACACAACATCTTTCAAGCCTTTAACTAAGTCATGCTTAATCAATCTATTCAATTGTTTCATTCCAACATGACCAAGCCTTCTATGGCATAACCAACCCATGCTAGACTTAGTGAACAAGCATGTAGATAATTTAGCTTCACTAGCATTGAAATCAACCAAGTATAGATTCTCATATCTAAAACCTTTGAAGATCAAATTAGAGCCATCTACACTTATGATCTCTACATCATCTACCCCAAATATGGATTTGAATCCAAGATCACACAATTGAGCCACGGATAGCAAATTGAAGTTCAAGCTCTCTACTAGCAATACATTGGATATGCTCAAGTCATTGGATATTGCAATCTTACCAAGCCCTTTGACCTTGCCTTTGCCATTGTCACCAAATGTGATACTATCATAACCATCATTGCCATTGGTGTTGATTGAGTTGAACATTCTTGCATCACCGGTCATGTGTTGAGTGCACCAACTATCAAGAACCCAATGCCTTCCTCTAGCTTTGTAATTTACCTACAAAAGAAGATCAATTCTTTTTAGGTACCCAAACTTGCTTGGGTCCTTGAAGGTTAGTAACCAAGCTCTTTGGCACCCAAATGGCTTTCTTCTTTGAGCCCATCCATGGTTTGCCAATGAACTTAGCCTTCACACCATTTGTACCTGAAAGCATCTAGGCCCCTAGTTGGGTTTCGGTGATTAATGACAATACAAGATTACTATGACTAACGTGTGTTTTGCAGATGCAATTAAGTTAGGTCATGGTAATGGAGATCGATTGGGCAATCAAAGTGGTCATGCCCCTACGATGGAAATCGTTTCGGTTTTCAAAGGATGGACGACAAGGTTAAGGATGACTAGTTCTAAGTGTCGATTGCAGTTGGAGAGACACTTAGAGTAGTTTAGGACTTTGTTTCTTCCTTTGGCCGTACTATTAAGGGGGGTATGGATGGGTAGCTTGACCTAGTTGAGTCTAGTGAGTTAGGTGTGGTGCACACTTGTTGAAACTAGCTCTAGGTAGCTCCTATGAATGCCTAAGATCCTTTGGAGAAAACTTCATTCACATATGTTCGAGAGTTGGAAGTGAATGGAGGGTCAAATGCTGACCGGATGCTGGCCCCGGTGCGACCGGACGCTGGCAGCAGGGTTCGGTCAGTTCATTTGCTCAGCAGTCTGCGTTCGGTGCGATCGGACGCTGGAGAGGTCAAGTGACCGGACGCTGAAAGGCAGCGTCCGGTCGACTCCAGTAAGGTTCCAGAGAAGGGAATCTACGACCGGACGCGTCCGGTCAGTACTGACCGGACCTTGAGGGTTCAGCGTCCGGTCGAGTCCAGTAAGGTTCCAGTAAGGGTTTTATGCGATCGGACGCGTCCGATCAGTGGTGACCGGACCTTGCTAGCGTCCGGTCAACACATTTTTACTGGTTGGTAGGTTGAACTGACCGGAGCGTCCGGTCAACATGACCAGAGCGTCCGGTCACCCCGCAGAAGCTCATAACGGTTCGTTTTTCAGGCTGTCTTATAAATAGAAGCTCCACTCGTGTGTGGAGTCACTTTTGCTCATTCCAATAGCTGAGAAACACGTTTGTGAGTGCCAAGAAGAGCAAGGTCCTAGTGAGGTGATTGAGATTTGAGAATCCAAGAGAGTAGCCTCATTAGTGAATCAAGAGTAGCCAAGTGTGCATCCATCTTCTCATTAGGCTTCACGTGGTCAAGTGAGAGTTCGTGCTTGTTACTCTTGGTGATCGCCATCACCTAGATGGCTTGGTGGTGATTGGGAGCTTGGTGATCACCCGGCGGAGCTTGTGGGTGACCCAACTCAAGTTGTGAGCGGCTTTGGGTGATTCGCCGCGATGGAGTGTCGAAGAATCTACCCGTAGAGAGCACTTGATCCTTGTGCGGATCAAGGGGGAGCTACACCCTTGCGCGGGTGCTCCAACGAGGACTAGTGGGGAGTGGCGACTCTCCGATACCTCGGCAAAACATCGCCGCGTTCCTCTCTCTCTTTACTTTGAGCATTTACTTTGAGTATTTACTTTGAGCAATTCAATACTTGTCTTTACATTCATATAATTGGCATGCTAGAGTAAGTTTGAAACATAGGTTGCAAGTCCTTTGTGCGTTAGTTTGATAGAAACACTTTTCTAGGCACAAGGGGTTAATTGGGCTATCCGTAGGATTTGATTATTACAAGAAAATTTAGAATTAGCCCAATTCACCCCCCCCCCCTCTTGGGCATCTTGATCCTTTCAATTGGTATCGGAGCCTCGTGCTCACGTTTTTAAGCTTAACCACTTAGAGCAAGATGTCTCACGGGGATGGACCTCCTCCTATCTTTGAGGGAGATGACTTTCCATATTGGAAAATTCGCATGGAGGCGTACTTAGAAGCTCTAGACGTTGGTATTCTTAGAGCCGCCTCACAAGGCTTCCCAAAACCTCAAAATGCTACTAACCTACAAGGTGATGAGGTTAATTATGAAAAATGGAATGCAAAGGCTCGCAACACCATCTTTAGAGGCCTTTGCAAAGATGTGTTCAATCGTGTAAGGAACCACAAAGACGCCCATGCACTATGGTCGGACGTTTGTGCGCTCCATGAGGGAACCAAGAGTGAGCATAAGAAACGCTATCATCTTGTGATTAAAAAACTAAATTCATTTGAAATGCTTCCCAAAGAAAGTGCTAATGAGATGTATTCTCGTTTAAATGTTCTTGTAGAGGAAGTCAATGGGCTTGGACTTACTCAAATGTCACCATCCGACGTTGTGAGAAAGATCTTGAGTGTCCTCCCCATTGACAAATATGGGCACATTGTGACCGTGCTACATCAAGGTGATCTTTCCGCTGCTACACCGACACAAATCTTGGGAAAGATCAATGCTCATGAGATGTACATGCACATCACGCCACAAGATGGCTCATCCTCTACAAAGAAGAAAGAGAAGGACTTAGCATTCAAAGCTAGCCAAGATAAGGGCAAAGCAAGACTTGAGTATGAGAGCTCAAGTGATGAAGATGATGAAGAAAGCCTTGCTCTCATGGTGAAGAAGACCGCCAAGATGCTAAAGAAGCTAAACAAGAGTGGCATCAAGTTTGATGGCAAGAAGAAGAAGTTCTTCACTAGCTCAAGAAGAAAGCCAATCCCCGAGATGGATTGCTACAATTGTGGCGAACTTGGCCATCTAGCTCATCAATGCACAAAGCCCAAGAAAGACAAGTTCAAGAACAAGAACAAGGGCAAGAAAGATGACTCAAGCAATGAAGATGAAGATGAGAAGAAAAAGAACAAGCCATACAAGAAGAGAGATGGTAAGAAGAGGGACTTCCACAAGAAGAAGAAGAGTGGAAAGGCCTACATTGTCGGTGATTGGCTCACGGACATTGATTCATCAAGTGGATCATCCGATGATGATAGTGACAATGAAAAGGTGGCCGCCATTGCTATTGATCTTGCATCTTCACTGCCACCATCGCCATCATCCCCTACACACCTATGCCTTATGGCCAAGGGTGAACGCAAGGTAACTAAGAGTGATGATAGTAGTGATGATGAGCATGCTAGTGATGATGATAGCGATAGCGATGATGATGATTCACCTACATATGATGATCTTGTCAAAATATTAAGAAAATACACTAAGATCATTAGAAAGAGTAGAGCTACCAATGAAAAGCTTGATGCTAAAAATGATTCACTCTTAGCTAAGTGTGATACATTGGAAAAGGCTAATGATGAGCTTAGAGAAACTAATGATGCTATATCATCCAAACTCAAGGAGCTCAAATCTTCCAAGAAAGAGCTTAAAGATAAACATGATAAACTTGAGTGGGTGCACAATGAACTCATCACTAGCCACAACAAGCTAAAAGATGAATACACTACTCTTAAGATTAATCATGATACTCTTGTTATTGCTCAAGAATTTTTACCAAATGAGCCACATGATGCTACTAACCATGTTGTCAAGATTGATATAGCTACTTCATGTGATGATTTAATTGATGAGAGCATTGAGCATGGATCTAGTAGCAAAGGCAAGCAAGTGGTTGAGTGCAATGACTATAATGAGTATGTCAAGCTCAAGAGTGATAATGAGAAGCTCATGAAAGATCTTGAAGAGATGAAAAGCCACAACACCATTGTGCTAGAAACTCTTGATCATGACAAAGAGTTGATCCTTGAGAATGAGAAGCTCAAAGAAGAAAACAAGAAGCTCAAGGAAGAGAAGAACAATGATGTTCTCAAGGAAGAGAACAAGAAGCTCAAGATGGAGAAAGAGCATCTCAAGGTGGGATTGAGCAAATTTGCTAGAGGCAAGCATCTCCAAAGTGAGCTACTCATGAACACCATCATGAAGATGGATAGAAGTGGCATTGGATATGTGGCAAGTGTAGAGAAGAAGAAGGCTCAAGCTCAACAACAACAATCAAAGCCAAAGCCAAAGCCAAAGAGATGTTTTGAGTGTGGACAAGAAGGCCACTTTGCTCATGAGTGTCAAACTCCACCGCCACAACCCTTTCCCAAGCATGCTAGACCCTTTGCTTTCAATGCTCACTACATGCTTAGAAAAGATTCTAGTGGAAAGATGAAAGTCATGTTCTTAGGCCCCCCCAACAAGAGTAGACCTAAGAAGATTTGGGTGGCTAAGTCACTTGTTGAGAAGGTGAAGGGTCCTCAACAAGTTTGGATTCCTAAAGTTTGAATCTCATGTGTGTAGGTGAACTACAAGACCGGTGGAAGTCATTGGGTTATTGATAGTGGTTGCACTCAACATATGACCGGTGATCCTTGTATGTTCACCTCACTAGATGAAGAGGTAGATGGGCAAGAGAAAATAACATTTGGAGATAACTCAAAGGGCAAGGTTAAAGGATTGGGCAAAGTGGCAATATCAAATGATCATTCCATCTCCAATGTGCTATATGTTGCCTCATTGAGCTTCAACTTGCTATCCGTTGGACAATTGTGTGATCTTGGCTTTCAATGCTTGTTCACCGAGAAGGAGGTTGTAGTATCCATGGTAGATGACAATCAAGTGATATTCAATGGATTTAGATACAACAACTTATATCTAGTTGACTTCACCTCCGAAGATGCTAATTTGAAGACTTGCCTATTCACCAAACAACTCTTGGGTGGCTATGGCATAGAAGACTTGCTCATGTTGGGATGAGCTCACTCAAGAAGCTTATGAAGAATGATTTGGTGAGAGGGTTGAAGGATGTAAAGTTTGAAAAGGACAAGCTTTGTAGTGCATGTCAAGCCGGCAAGCAAGTTGCAAATACTCATCCAACCAAAGCTTTCATGTCAACCACAAGAGTGCTATAGCTCCTACACATGGATTTATTTGGACCAACAACATACAAGAATTTGGGAGGAAATCTCTATTGTCTTGTGATTGTGGATGACTATTCAAGGTATACATGGGTGTTCTTTCTTCATGACAAATCCGAAGTTGCATCTTGCTTCAAGAAGTTTGCCAAGAGAGCTCAAAATGAATTTGAAGTGAAGCTCAAGAAGATTAGAAGTGACAATGGGAAAGAATTTGACAACACAAACATTGAAGCTTATTGTGATGAAGTTGGGATCAAGCATGAAGTCTTCGCAACTTATACTCCTCAACAAAATGGTGTAGTTGAGAGGAAGAACCGAACTTTGATCACTCTTGCAAGAACAATGCTAGATGAGTACAACACCCCCGAAGCTCTATGGACGGAAGCAATCAACACCGCATGATATGCATCAAACCGCCTATTCCTTCAAAAGTTCCTTGGCAAGACTCCTTATGAGTTGCTCAATGGGAAGAAGCCAGACATCTCCTTCTTTAGGGTATTTGGTTGCAAATGCTACATCTACAAGAAGCAGCAACACCTAGGGAAGTTCCAAAGATGTTGTGATATTGGTTTTCTTATTGATTACTCATCAAAGTCCAAAGCATATAGAGTATTTAATCATGCCACCGGCTTGGTTGAAGAAACATATGATGTGGAATTTGATGAATCTAACGGCTCCCAAGGAGCACATGAGAATCTTGATGATGTAGGTGATGAACCATTGAGGGATGCTATGAAGAATATTCCGGTGGGAGACATCAAGCCAAAAGATGATGAAGATGATGTACAAGTCATTGATCAACCCTCTTCATCAAGTGTGCCACAAGATGGTGAAAAAGATGGGAGAGTAGAAAATGAAGATACTCATATCTCTCATGAGCAAATGGTGGTACAAGCACAAGATGTTGATGCTCCACAACCTCCTCCCCAAGTGGTCAATAGAAGAAATACACCTCTCCTACAAGATCATCCACAAGATCTCATCATAGGGAGTCCATCAAAGGGAGTAATGACTCAATCTCAAAAACTTACTTCATTTATTGCTCATCACTCTTTTGTCTCTTGCTATGAGCCTACCAAGGTAGAAGAAGCTCTTAAAGATCCGGATTGGATCAATGCCATGCATGAAGAGTTGAACAACTTCACTCGCAATGAAGTTTGGACTCTTGAAGAGCAACCAAAAGGTGCAAGAGTCATTGGAACAAAGTGGGTGTTCCGCAACAAGCAAGATGATCAAGGTGTTGTTGTGAGGAACAAGGCAAGACTAGTTGCAAAGGGGTTCTCTCAAGTTGAAGGTTTGGATTTTGGAGAGACCTTTGCACCGGTTGCAAGATTAGAAGCCATCCGTATCCTTCTTGCATATGCATCACATCATGAAATGAAACTATATCAAATGGATGTGAAAAGTGCATTTTTAAATGGCTTTATTAATGAACTAGTCTATGTTGATCAACCTCCCGGGTTTGAAGACCCTAGATATCCTAATCATGTTTATAGGTTGTCCAAGGCACTATATGGGCTTAAGCAAGCCCCAAGAGCTTGGTATGAGCGCCTTCGGGACTTCCTCATTGAGAAGGGCTTCACCATTGGGAAGGTCGACACCACATTATTCACCAAGAAGCTTGATGGGCATATCTTCATTTGTCAAGTATATGTTGATGATATCATCTTTGGATCATCAAATGAAGACTCATGCAAAGAATTTGGTGAATTGATGTCGAAGGAGTTCGAGATGTCCATGATTGGTGAGCTTACATTCTTTCTTGGTTTTCAAGTCAAGCAAATGAAAGAAGGCATCTTCATCTCTCAAGAGAAATACACAAAAGATCTTCTCAAGAGATTCAAGATAGATGAATGTAAGCCAATCAAGACACCAATACCTACCAATGGACATCTCGACCTGGATGAGGGAGGTAACCCGGTTGATCAAACTCTCTACCATTCTATGATTGGTAGCTTGTTATATTTAACCGCATCTAGGCCCGACATCATGTTTAGTGTGTGTATGTGTGCTAGATTTCAAGCTAGTCCTAAGGAAACACATTTAATTGCCGTAAAAAGAAACCTTAGGTATCTTAAGCACACACCAAGCATTGGTCTTTGGTATCCCAAAGGAGCTATATTTGAGTTAGTTGGCTATTCCGATTCAGATTATGCCAGATGCAAAGTGGATAGAAAGAGCACATCCGGAGGGTGCCATTTTCTTGGTAGATCACTTGTGTCTTGGTCCTCCAAGAAACAAAATAGTGTGGCTTTGTCCACCGCCGAAGCGGAATACATTGCCGCGGGTGCTTGTTGTGCACAAATATTATACATGAAACAAACTTTGCTAGACTATGGTGTAGTTCTAGAAAAGGTACCTCTTTTGTGCGACAATGAAAGTGCGGTAAAACTTGCAAATAATCCGGTTCAACACTCTCGCACCAAGCACATAGATATCCGCCATCACTTTCTAAGAGATCATGTTGCTAAAAATGATATATCACTAGAAGGTGTAAGAACCGAAGATCAATTAGCGGATATCTTCACTAAACCGCTAGATGAGGCTACATTTTGTAGATTGCGGAATGAGCTCAATGTACTTGACTTTAGCAACTTCACTAAAAATTGAGCTTGTGTTGTCCCTTGCATTCGTTGTAATATACAACATGTTTAATTTTTGGCAATGCATATAGGGCTTGTCTAACATGGTTAAGATAACCGCCAAAAGCGTGTGAAGAAGCTTAACCTTGGATCAAAATTGACAAGCAACTAGATTTACTTACAAGTATTGCATATGCATGAATGTTGTTTTGTCGTTTTGTTCCATTTGCCCTCTTATTGCCTATTTTCTTAAAAAGAATAATAGCCTAAGGCAAAATATATTGAAAAATATGAGGGTTTGAGAGATGACACTCACATCAGTCCCAATTGGTGTTTATTTAGATCTTATTCAAGTTGGGACTTGATTGGGAACAGGCAGCGCGAAGGAACTTTGAAGATTTGCTGGAAAAGGTGCGCCGGACGCTGCACCGGACGCTGCTGTCCAGCGTCCGGTCAGTTCACAGGAGGTGAACTGCTGGTGAAGGAGTGACTGGACGTTGCGTTTGTGCGTCCGGTCAGGAAGGGATCCAGTGTCCGGTCGATTGAAGAAGGAACAGGTTGTACTGACCGGACCCTGCCTGTGTCCGGTCATGGACCACCGGACGCGTCCGGTCCCGATTCCAGAGAAATTGGACCTCTCTGGAAACGACCGGACGCTGGGTGGTAGCGTCCGGTCGCTACCACCGGAGCGTTCGGTCAGTGGATCCCGCGTGGCTTCAGGACTCTTTTCTGTTTCCTTTCTTGTCACGTTGGGGGTCCTCATTTAAACCGCAGCCCTTGCGTCTTTTCTTGACCTAACCCGTACGCCGCCGTGATAGCCACCGCGCCGCCGCATCTCGCCGAGCCCGTGCCAGCGCCGCCGCTCCCACGTCCAAGCTCACCACGCCGCCACAGCCGAGCACCTTGCGCCCGCCTCGCATGCCACAGCGCCTCCCCTGCCTGCGCTCGCCCCTGCTCCGCGCCACCACAGCCGCGCGCCCAAGCCACCGCGCGCCTCTCGCGGGTCAGCTTCGCCGGAGTCAATCCCTTGGGTCCGGCGCCTCCAGTCATTGTGCTGCTTCAACAAGTGCCATTCAAGCCCTTACCCTACCTCCTTGATTGGTAAGGCCAGACCGTTGTTTCAATCTTGATCCTTTCAATTGTGACCTAGATCAAATTGCAGTGCACTGATTTCAAATCATTCAGGGCTTTCGATCTACCCTAACCCTAGTCGGTTCCGAGGTCCCCCGCATGACACGTCTCTCCTTTCTCGGATCGCCGGTTCATTAGGTAGCTTGCCCGTCGTCTCAATTTCGCATCTACATTGCTTCCTTCCTAGGTTTTCGCATCTATTAGATATATTGTATTTATTTGTATATCCATCTATTCCATCGTGCAGCGAGTCGGTGTCGTTGAGGTTCTTGTGGTAGTTGGCAGCCAAGCTCATGAGTAAGGATCGAGGCCAAGCCTCGGGAGTGTTAGTTTGACAGTTGATCTTAACTAGCGGCAGTTCATCCTCTTGTCAGATCAGATGGCTCGCACCAAGAATGTTGGTGGTGGCCCAGGTGATGATGACCAGAGGCCCTCGCCTCGCAAGCCTGCAGGACCGAAAGGCAAAGCAACAAAGCAAGTGACATCCAAGAAGCGCAAGTACCCCGACACAGAGACAACGAGAGCAGCAGCTGTTGTAGAGGCCATAGAGCGTGCCAAGAGAGGCGGTGCCTGTAGTGGAGTCATCATAGCAGATCAGCTAGCACCAGACGCATAGGACAGACTGAGGGAGATTGAGCGACTTCATGGTAGTCCACCTGGGACTGTCATGATGGCAGGACATCGTCTTGCTATTGAGGAGCCTCAGCGTCAGGGGGAGTCTCAGTAGGAGCCACAGCAGCAGCCCCCACCAGCAGAGCCTCAGCCAGCTCAGGACACTCAGGAGGGCCAGCAGGCCAAGGAGACTGAGCCGGCACCCCAGCTATGCCGCTCTAGTCATACCAGTGCTATAGTTCCACCGAGGCCAGCTACACAGCGCAGGGGTTCACGCCCACCGCCTAGACCATAGGGTCTGCCTCCAGTGGTACACGTCGACTTGAGGGCCACCATAGCCAGACAGGTTCGCCAGTTGAGATTTGTTGAGTTCGATGTGTGGTTTCCTCCGAGGAGGGATGAGAGAGCAGCAGAGGGGTTCTACACGCCGCTCCAGGAGGACTTCTACAACGCATATCTAAACAATGGGGCAGTGTTCAGATCTTAGAGAGTCTGTAGTTTGGAGTCTATTGTGGTAGCAGCTGGAGAGCACATCCGCCCCTACTTGTCATATTTGCTAGGGCTCGCAGATCTGATTGGCTGGATAGGAGTATATGTACCATCTTGGGTCCGGCAGTTTTATGCTTCACTCTACGTTGATCCGCATCACAACTTCATTCACTTTGCATTCAACGGCAGAGATTATAGGGTGATGAGCTTCAAGGCCCGGGAGATACTGAGGCTACAGGATCAGCCTGTCAAATTGCATGAGGTATGTTATGGACAGCAGGAGCCTCCCAGGTGTCCTCATGGAGGGTTGGTGCCCCCTACAGATCTGGTGCGACATTGCTTCAAGGAGCCCTTTGGTGAGGGGTCGAGCAGGAACCCCAGTGACCTGACTCCTATAGCTCATGTGCTAGAGGCCATCATCAGGAGGACACTACTTCCCAGGTTGGGTTATAGAGAGGGTCTGACTCGCCTACAGCTCTAGCTCCTTAATGCCCTAATGCAGTAGACCGTGTTCGACATTTGGGACCTCCTTCTATCAGAGATGGAGGATACTATTGCTGGGGGCTTCAAGGGTCACCGACAGCTTCCTTATGCACATTGGGTCACATTCTTGATGCTACAGTGTGTGCACGTCAGGACCCTTGAGTTGGTTGCAGAGTACAGGGCTGCCACCACAGAGTTTCCCGCATATAACATGGCACAGAGGATCAGGCACAGCACTCCACAGGCACCAGCTTGTCCCAGTCATCGTCCAGATGTTCCAGAGTCAGCTGCTCAGCTGGACGAGATCATTAGAGGCATAGCCGCTACAGAGGAGGAGCAGCTTGAGGCACAGCAGGAGATGACCGAGTCCAGTGATAGTTCGGATGATGACTATCTGCCGATTCCTCAAATGCCTCCATGCAGACATGATGCAGAGGCCGGCAGTTCCAGCTCAGCTCCACCAGCACCGCAGACGGACCCCACATTGATTGCCATTCTTGAGCGGATGCAGCAGGATCAGGCACGATAGGCACAGGAGACCGCTGCCAACTTTGCATAGTTCCAGGCTCATCAGGACGAGTTCCAGAGGCAGCAGCAGCTTCTCCAGCAGCAGCAACAGCAGATGCATCAGCAGCAGATACTCATGCAGCAGCAGCTTATGGGCTTTATGCAGCATGTAGTGACAGCACTTAGGGCCCCACTGCCACAGCCTTCGCCCCAGCTTGCTCAGCCTGCCACCACTTCGACGACTCCAGCTATATAGCCCAGTGGGCTTTAGAGTCAGGGATAGCCTCCAGCTCAGTTTGCTTCACCTACAGTTCAGGTGTCCTAGTGGTTGTCCTCACTGGTGGTTGCCCCGCAGTTCACTCCATATCACACGGGCTTCTCACCAGAGCAGTCACCCTCGCTTTTTGTGCCTAACACGTCAGTCTCCAGGAGTCTTGGAGCATCTTTCAGCGAGCTAACCGGCATGCCTACACTGCCTCATATGCATACCATCGGTCCTTCTACAGCAGTCCCAGTCGCAGTGACTACTCAGAGGCTCCCCTCGTCTGTCGCCTCTTCAGATCCTACGACAGACGTACTAGCAGCTTCACAGGTAGCACCAGCCCCAGCTCAGACCTAGACCGCTTCAGTGACACTTCCTGCCACAGAGGGTCAGTCAGTCCAGAGCTCAGGGTCATATGATGATGGTGCCCAGTTCCAGCTTGCCCCACGTACTTCAGTGCCCGACTCATCCGCTGTAGCCCCGCCGACTGACCCTTAGGTATTGGTGTTTGACGCCAAAGGGGGAGAGGGTTCGAGTATGTAGACTCAGGGGGAGCGTGATCTAGGGGGAGCTAGTTATATAGTATTAGCCTATTATATACATTTGGAGTTTTATTTGTGTGATACACTATTACTTATGCATTCGTGTGTTTACTTTCATGCATACTATTATATATATATGTGATAGTGCTATCTACGTGATTGTGATATATGACATGTGTGCTCGCCACTTTACATTATTTATATGTCATATCACTTGTGTTATGCTCATTTGCCTTTGCTTCCGCATTTATACTCCGATGCAAATGAGCTTTGTTACTCATACTCATGCTTAACTCATATCCTTTGAGTACATTGTGTTGGCTTGGGTCATATAAGCTTGACTAACACTTTTGTTCTTATCGACAAAAGCTTATATGAACCAAGCCCGTCAAAAACCTCACTCTTTCACATACTCGAGGTGGTATTGTCATCAATCACCAAAAAGGGGGAGATTGAAAGCATCTAGGCCCCTAGTTGGGTTTCGGTGATTAATGACAATACAAGATTACTATGACTAACGTGTGTTTTGTAGATGCAATTAAGTTAGGTCATGGTAATGGAAATCGATTGGGCAATCAAAGTGGTCATGCCCCTACGATGGAAATCATTTCAGTTTTCAAAGGATGGACGATAAGGTTAAGGATGACTAGTTCTAAGTGTCGATTGTAGTTGGAGAGACACTTAGAGTAGTTTAGGACTTTGTTTCTTCCTTTGGCCATACTATTAAGGGGGGTATGGACGGGTAGCTTGACCTAGTTGAGTCTAGTGAGTTAGGTGTGGTGCACACTTGTTGAAACTAGCTCTAGGTAGCTCCTATGAATGCCTAAGATCCTTTGGAGTAAACTTCATTCACATATGTTCGAGAGTTGGAAGTGAATGGAGGGTCAAATGCTGATCGGACGCTAGCCCCGGTGCGACCGGACGCTGGCCGCAGGGTCCGGTCAGTTCATTTGATCAGCAGTCTGCGTTCGGTGCGACCAGACACTGGAGAGGTCAAGTGACCGGACGCTGAAAGGCAGCGTCCGGTCGACTTCAGTAAGGTTCCAGTAAGGGTTTTATGCGACCGGACGCGTCCAGTCAGTGGTGACCGGACCCTGCCAGCGTCCGGTCAACACATTTTTACTGGTTCACGGGTTGAACTGACCAGAGCATCCGGTCAACATGACCGGAGCGTCCGGTCACCCCGCAGAAGCTCATAACGGTTCGTTTTTCAGGTTGCCTTATAAATAGAAGCTCCACTCGTGTGTGGAGTCACTTTTGCTCATTCCAACAGCTGAGAAACACGTTTGTGAGTGCCAAGAAGAGCAAGGTCCTAGTGAGGTGATTGAGATTTGAGAATCCAAGAGAGTAGCCTCATTAGTGAATCAAGAGTAGCCAAGTGTGCATCCATCTTCTCATTAGGCTTCGCGTGGTCAAGTGAGAGTTTGTGCTTGTTACTCTTGGTGATCGCCATCACCTAGACAGCTTGGTGGTGATTGGGAGCTTGGTGATCACCCGGCGGAGCTTGTGGGTGACCCAACTCAAGTTGTGAGCGGCTTTGGGTGATTCGCCACGACGGAGTGTCGAAGAATCAACCCATAGAGAGCACTTGATCCTTGCGCGGATCAAGGGGGAGCTACACCCTTGCGCGGGTGCTCCAACGAGGACTAGTGGGGAGTGGCGACTCTCCGATACCTCGGCAAAACATCACCGTGTTCCTCTCTCTCTTTACTTTGAGCATTTACTTTGAGTATTTACTTTGAGCAATTCAATACTTGTCTTTACATTCATAGAATTGCCATGCTAGAGTAAGTTTGAAACATAGGTTGCAAGTCCTTTGTGCGTTAGTTTGATAGAAACATTTTTCTAGGCACAAGGGGTTAATTGGGCTATCCGTAGGATTTGATTATTGCAAGAAAATTTAGAATTAGCCCAATTTACCCCCCCCCCTCTTGGGCATCTTGATCCTTTCAGTACCCTTAACAAGTATATAGGAAGAATTAAGCTTAATGGAGGATACATTAGCATTTTTGCTTTTGTTGGTGCATTCATGCTCTCTATGACCAACTTGCTTGCTACTAGTGCAAAACCGACCATTGTTCTTCACAAAACTTGTCTTGTGAGGAGCAAAGTCCGCCTTGCCTTTTTTGGGGGTATAGCCCAATCCCTCTTTGTAGAGAGAAGCTCTTTGGCTACCCAAGGCCATAAGCAAGCGGTCCTCACCACCATAAGCCTTAGCCAAGGTGTGAGTGAGCTTAGTTACCTCCTTCTTGAGGTTCTCATTCTCAACCACTAGTGAGGTATCACAAGTGAGACCATCACTACTAGATGAGGTGGAAGTGGAAGTGCTACAAGAAGGGTTAGTAGGAGTAACAATGATAGGCATAGATAGTGATGTATCAATTAGATCACAAGTTAAACCTACATTGCAAGTTTCAACATGCTTCTTTTTATTTTGCTCATCAAGTAGAGAGGAATGAGCCTTTTCAAGCTTTTTATGAGCCTTGCAAAGCTTCTCATGGGCATCCTCTTGCCTCTCATGAGATGCATTGAGCTCATCAAATGCTTGCTTAAGGGCTTTTAGTTCCTTACGCAAGCTTTTGCATTCCCTTCTTGAGATGTCAAAGTGTTCTCTAGCATCTTCTAGCATGTCAATTAATTCATCTTTAGTAGGTTCATTATCATCATTATCACTATCACTATCATGTTCATTATCACTTCCATCATCACAAGTTTGTACCTTAGTGGCCTTAGCCATGAAGCATGATGGAGAGTCGAAGAGAGAAGGCATCTCATTGATTGCTATACTTGCAAGAGCCTTCTTCTTGGTGGTCTTGTGATCATCACTATCATTATCATCATCACTTGAGGAAGCATCACTATCCCAAGTGACCACATATGATCCACCCTTCTTTTTCTTGAAGAATGTCTTGTCCTTCTTCTCCTTCATTTCTTTCTTATCCTTCTTCTTGTTCTTCTTGTCATCATCATTGTCGCTATTATATGGGCATTGAGCAACAAGATGATCTTTGCATCCACACTTGAAGCATCTTCTTGACTCATCTTTGTTTTTGGATGAAGACTTCTTTCTTCTTGCACGGTAGCCTTTCTTCACCATGAACTGCCAAACCTATTAACAAAGAGAGCCATCTTCTCATCATCACTATCATCCCATGAATCATCATCCTCACTTGATGTTTCTTGCTTTGCTTTGCCCTTGGATGATGTGGCCTTGAATGCCACACTCTTCTTCTTGTCTTCCTTCTTCTCATCTTTCTTCTCCCTCTTTTCTTCCTTTTCATCATCATCTCTATAGGCATCATCGGTCATGATATCTCCCAAGACTTGGTTTGGTGTCATGGTGTCCAAACCACTCCTTACTAGAATAGTGACCAATGTACCAAATCTTGAGGGTAGGCATCTCAAGAACTTGTTTGAGAACTCCTTGTCCTCTATCTTTTCACCAAGTGCCTTGAGATCATTTACAATCACTTCCATCCGATGAAACATGTCCGGCACACTCTCATCTTCCTTCATCTTGAAACTAGCAAATTTATCCTTGAGAATGTATGCCTTTGCACCCTTGATTGCCTTGGTGCCCTCAAATTATTCTTCCAATTTCTTCATGCCTCATGAGCTCTCTCAATGTTCTTGATTTGCTCAAATGTTCTCTCATCCAAAGCATCATGGATGGCACTAAGAGCAATGTCATTGTTTTGGAGTAGCAATTCTTCGACGGCGGTGGGAGCCTCTTCATCTTCTATCTCAATTTTTGTTTCTACCACCTTCCAAATCTTCCTATTGATTGACTTGATATATGTTGTCATCTTAGCCTTCCAATAGGGATAATTTGTGCCATCAAATTGGGGTGGCTTCTTGGTGTTGTTGATTTGAGCCATTTTTACACCGAAGGTTGTTAAGCCTCAAATCACGGTGACCTCGGCTCTGATACCACTTGAAAGGTCCTAATGGCTAGAGGGGGGGTGAATAGCCTAATAAAAATTTCTACAACAACACTTAACAAAATGGTTAGACAATTATGAGGCAAAGCAAGTGTTGCGCTAGCCTACTCAAAATGCAAGCCACCTACCACAATTCTAGTTTAGATAGTGTCAATTCACACAAGAGCTATGACACTACCCTATGTTAGTGTGCTCTCAAAGGCTAACTAAAGAGCCACACCAACCAAGCATGCAAGCTCTCACAACTAGCTACACTAAAGAGCTTGTCAACTAGTTTGCGGTAAAGTAAAGAGAGTGATCAAGAGGGTTATACCACCGTGTAGATGAAAGAACCAATCAATCATGAAGATGAATAACAATGAAGACCAATCACCTCAGAATCAATGAAGAACACAATGATTTTTACTGAGGTTCACTTGCTTGCCGGCAAGCTAGTCCTCGTTGTGGCGATTCACTCACTTGGAGGTTCACGCGCTAATTGGCTTCACACGCCAAACCCTCAATAGGGTGCCGCACAACCAACACAAGATGAGGATCACACAAGCCACGAGCAATCCACTAGAGTACCTTTTGGCGCTCCGCTGGGGAAAGGTCAAGAACCCCTCACAATCACCACGATCGGAGCCGAAGACAATCACCACCCTCCGCTCAACGATCCTCGCTGCTCCAAGCCATCTAGGTGGCGGCAACCACCAAGAGTAACAAGTGAAATCCATAGCGAAACACGAACACCAAGTGCCTCTAGATGCAATCACTCAAGCAATGCACTTGGATCACTCCCAATCTCACTATGATGATGAATCAATGATGAAGATGAGTGGGAGGACTTTGGCTAAGCTCACAAGGTTGCTATGTCAATGAAAATGGCCAAAGATGTGAGCCATAGCCGGCCATGGGGCTTAAATAGAAACCCCCATGAAATAGAGCTATTGTACCCCTTCACTGGGCACACTACGCTCTGACCGGACACACCGGTCCAACTGACCGGACCCTGGACTCAGCGTCCGGTCCACTGATGGATGCCACGTGTCACTGGCTTCAAACACTGTTTGTCATATTTCAACGGCTATGAGGCTGACCGGACGCTCCGGTAAAACTGACCGGACGCTGGAGCCTCAGCGTCTGGTCGAGTACAGTAAGGGTCTAAAACCAGTTTTCCTCGATCGGACACGTCCGGTCCACCTCGACCGGACTCAGCCCAGCGTCCGGTGGTAAACCCTAGCCACTGTACCACCAAGTCAGCGCGACCGGACGCAGGCAGTTAGCGTCTGGTGCATTTGGATCCAGCGTCCGGTCACTTGACCGACGCTGGCATCTCCTCCGTTCTCTTCACCCTTGCTCAAGTGTGCTAACCATCAAGTGTATCACCTTATGCACATGTGTTAGCATATTTTCACAAATGTTTTCAAGGATGTTAGCACTCCACTAGATCCTAAATGCATATGCAATGAGTTAGAGCATCTAGTGGCACTTTGATAACTGCATTCCGATACGAGTTTCACCCCTCTTAATAGTACGGCTATCAAACCTAAATGTGATCACACTCTCTAAGTGTCTTGATCACCAAAACAAAATAGCTCCTATGGATTATACCTTTGCCTTGAGCATTTTGTTTTTCTCTTTCTTCTTTTCAAGTTTAAGCCCTTGATCATCGCCATGTCATCACCATTGTCATGTTATGATCTTCATTGGCTTCTCCACTTGAAGTGTGCTACCTATCTCATGATCACTTGATAAACTAGGTTAGCACTTAGGGTTTCATCAATTCACCAAAACCAAACTAGAGCTTTCACCTACGGGCACCATGCAGCGCCTCGGACGCTCGTCGGAAATGCCTTCCGCCAAGGGTTCTACTGGCCAATGGCAGTTGCTGACGCCACCAAGCTGGTACGCTCCTATGAGGGATGCCAGTACTATGCGCGGCAGATGCACCTCCTGGCCCAAACCCTCCAAACCATCCCCATTACATGGCCATTCACCGTGTGGGGGCTGGACATGGTTGGGCCTCTACAGAAGGCCCCCGGGGCTATACCCATTTACTGGTAGCGATCGACAAGTTCTCCAAGTGGATCGAGGCTCGTCCGATCACTCGAATCAAATCTGAGCAAGCGGTGCTGTTCTTCACTGATATCATCCACAGGTTCGGGGTCCCAAACACCATCATCACTGACAATGGGACACAATTCACCGGCCACAAGTTCCTGACATTCTGCGACGACCACCACATCTGTGTGGTCTGGTCGGCCGTAGGACACCCTAGGACAAACGGCCAAGTAGAACGTGCCAACGACATGATCCTACAGGGCCTCAAGCCAAGAATATACAACTGGTTGAAGAAATTTGGCAAGAAGTGGCTTGCCGAACTCCCATCGGTCATCTGGAGCCTGAGGAACACTCCGAGCCAAGCCACGGGGTTCACATCGTTCTTCTTGGTCTATGGAGTCGAGTCTATCCTCCCCACTGACTTAGAGTATGGTTCCCTGAGGCTACAGGCCTACAACGAGCAAAGCAACCGCACTGCCCACGAAGACGCCCTCGACCAACTGGAGGAAGCCCGAGACGTTGCACTGCTACATTCGGCCAAGTACCAGCAAGTCCTACGACGCTATCAAGCCCGGCGCATTTGAAGCCGAGCCCCCGGGGCCAATCGAACAGGCCTAGGACCCACTAGAGAAGCCCTCTGGTACTTTTGGAGTGTGTCTCTAGACCGCTAGTCGACCCCTATCGAATGGGGCATGGGCCTCCGCTCGGACTTACCTAGTAATAGCTCACCAGAGGTGTCACTGCTTGCGCCCACCGAGGATAGCCTAGCATACTCCACCCCTCCTTCCGAACGAAAAGGATGCGCGAGGGCCGCACAAAAAAGGCGGGAAAACTCCTGATCGCCCTCTTGCTCTGAGTAGAGGCTCGAGGGCTCTTCCTGCAACCAACCCAATTCCTTTCAGACTAAGGAACTAGGCACCGAGCCCGTTACGGTCCAGGGGTTCGAAGGCTGGGCCCCCGAGGGTCTCGATAGCCGCCCAGGACAAACAGAGTCAGGGATGACTATGGGCGAGCCCGTACATGGCCGAGGCCCAAGCAAGCAATTGCTTGGGATGCCCTAAGTCGTGTCCGAGACCGACAGGGAGGTCTCTGAATGGGATCCCACCGTAAGGAGGCATCGAGCCTCCGAGGCCAATCGAACGGCCCTGGGACCCACTAGAGAAGCCCTCTGGTACTTTTGGAGTGCGTCTCTGGACCGCTAGCCGACCCCTATCAAATGGGGCACGTGCCTGCACTCGGACTTACCCGGTAACAGCTCACCGGAGGTGTCACTATTTGCGCCCACCGAGGGTAGCCTGGCATACTCCACCCCTCCTTCCGAACGAAAAGGATGCGTGAGGGCCGCACAAAAAAGATAGGAAAACTTCTGATCGCCCTCTTGCTCCAAGCAGAGGCTCGGGGGCTCTTCCTGCAACCAAGCCGAGACCCAGCGACCCGAACTCACACTCGAGGGCTTGGCAAACGCGATAAACACCCCTCCTTCCGAACGAAAAGGATGCGCGAGGGCCGCGCAAAAAAGACAGGGAAACTCCTGATCGCCCTCTTGCACCGAGCAGAGGCTCAGGGGCTCTTCCTGCAACCAAGCCGAGGCCCAGTGACCCGAGCTCACACTCGTGGGCTCGGCAAACGCGATAAAACCCCTCGTTCAACATGAAAAAAGCCCCTGGAGGAATAAATCCACTCCTCCAGGGCCTCGGGGGCTACACCCGGTGGGTGCGCTCGCGTACACCCACTGAGGCCTCGAGTACGAAATACCATCCCGCCAGGAGCTGTCGTGAGCCAAGTCTCGTCAAAACCTCAGGAAGAGCGCTCACACTCTCCCCGAGGCTCGGGGGCTACTGTCGGGTACCATAAAAAGGGGTCCCCTAAGCAAGAGTCGAAAAGATCGCTTAGACCTTGTAAAAATCGAAACTAAGAAACAACCACTGGCAAACCCCCACCTTATCCGAGGCTCGGCTGGACCGCCCGGCCCACCTCGATCAATATCCGGGCTCACCCGAAGCGGGCTCGGCCCAAAGCGAAACCACGAGGCCTCGGACAAGGAACCGATTCTCCGCCTCGCTCGAGGCCCCGCCCGTCAGGCCTCGGACGAGGAACCGATTCTCCGCCTCGGTCGAGGCCCCGAACCGCAAGGCCTCAGACGAGGTACCGATTCTCCGCCTCGCCCGAGGCCCCGCCCGTAAGGCCTCGGACAAGGTACCGATTCTTCGACTCGCCCGAGGCCCCGCCCAAAAGGCCTCGAATGAGGTAACGATTCTTCGCCTCGCCTGAGGCCCCACCCGTAAGGCCTCGGACGAGGAACCGATTCTCCGCTCGCTCGAGGCACCGAACCGCAAGGCCTCAGACAAGGTACCGATTCTCCGCCTCGCCCGAGGCCCCGCCCGTAAGGCCTCGAACGAGGTTCCGATTCTCCGCCTCGCCCGAGACCCCGCGCGTAAGGCCTCGGATGAGGTACCGATTCTCCGCCTTGCCTGAGACCCCGCCCGTAAGGCCTCGAACGAGGTACCGATTCTCCGCCTCGCCCGAGGCCCCGCGCGTAAGGCCTCGGAGGAGGTACCGATTCTCCGCCTCGCCCAAGGCCCCACGCATAAGGCCTCGGACAAGGTACCGATTCTCCGACTCGCTCGAGGCCGGCTCAGCATCAGCCCCGTCACCGCCGCCTTGACCGACTTCTCTGACAGGACGTCACATCCAACTAACGCGTCCAACCACTCCCGTGACGTCAACCGAACGACGGCTCGATACAGCAGAGTGGTCGACGAGATGGGAGTCACATCGATGCCATGCCGTCCAGGACAGGACGGGGCAGGGGTGACCGGCCGCTGTGCTCGGCACTGTGCCCACGACTGACACCCGTGCTGCACTGTGCTGCCTAACCCCTGCTCCAAGGACAGCATGGCGTGGAGAGTCAAGTCTGGGTCTCTGTAGTCTCGGAATCAGCGTACAAGACCAACTGCTCCCTCCGAGCCTCGGCTATCCGCTTCCGGGCCCCTGTAGCCTCGGGACTCGTGCCCGCCGAGCCCCCCACGATGGTTCAGCCTCTGCACCGACTGGGCCTCGGCTCCCCGCGCTGGTCAAACATACAGCGACCAGCACGTCTCCAACAGAAGAAGGCGCGATGTCATCACAGGAGCTCCCACGTCGCACAGGATCAGGCGTGACCGGCGCATCGCTCCAGTGCACCGAGGACAAGGCCGCTCCACCGACCATGCCACCACAGTGACAAGCTACAGGGCTTGGACATGCCACCTCTGTTCACAAAACGCCATGTAGCAAATCCATGTACCGCCCCCGTGCCTCCCTTCGACTATAAAAGGGAGTGACCGGGGCCGCTTCTAGGAGATCGGAGACAGACAGACACCACGCATGCAAGCAACGCATAACGCTCTGTAACACACACTCTTCCTCATTGCACGAGATCAACATCTCAAGCAACCCACGCCGCTCCACGCAGAGACCTGGGACAAGCTCCCTCTCTCGCCCAGCTTGTAAGCCCCTACTACGAGCACCTCGGTGCAAGGAATACAAGATCGCTCCCTCAGACTGGACGTAGGGCACCTATTGCCTGAACCAGTATAAACCTTGTATCTCTTTGCATCACCATCCGGGATTAGGGGCACGCAGTACACTTTCACTAGTCGGTTGAGGGCCTGCCGGTCCAAAACCCCGACACTAATCCTCACTTTGTCTGTCCGTGTAGAGTTCTCTGGACTATCTCTTTTGCATTTGCGGCTATAGTCTTCTGTGTAATCATCAAAGTGATTGCAAGAATTGAGGGAAAGTCAAAAGTTTTACGCTATATATTCGGGTATGATAAACTCTCTTCCCTAATTGTCAGTCAAGGAAACTCTTTACTTGATGTGTCAAATATTAGTTACTACAGCTATAATTAATCAGATAGCTCATAGCAGAAGTCACAAATCTAACAGACTTTAGGTCACATTCTTTTCATCTTTTGACCAGACTATCTTGTTACTATAATTTTAAGAAAGACATTAAAAAACAAGTTAAAAATGTTATGTGGCATTTCTATTGTAAAACGATTCCTATTTGTTGCTGACTTATTGTTCCAGTCAACAGAATATACACAGCCAGGCACTTCTGTAAGACGCATGGTAATTTTGTGAGAATTTCATTGTGGTGGATGGTCTGATGTAAATGATAGATGTTTTAGCAATTAAAATGTTCTGTGTGTAGTAGAGGTTTTGGCATTAGCTCATGGATAAGCTTGAAAAGAGAGACAGTGATGTTCATTTTGCTATGAGGCGAGGTACAGTTTGAGTGTAAATTTCCAAACCATAATCACTCAGATGCCAAATTTTGAAATTTTCCTGTACTCTGAGGTTGAAGATGAGTTTTTGTGCTACAGATTTCTATGCTATTTACCTGTAGTGTGACGTCTAGGGAATTGCTCTTACAGCATCAACCTTGACGGCGGAACTGCACTGCACATTGCTGCCTGTGAGGGCCACCGCGACATTGTCAGAGTGGCTGCTCATCTAGAAGACTAGCATCGACGCGCACG
Source organism: Miscanthus floridulus (assembly GCF_019320115.1). NCBI lineage: Eukaryota > Viridiplantae > Streptophyta > Magnoliopsida > Poales > Poaceae > Miscanthus > Miscanthus floridulus. The sequence goes on from NC_089595.1 coordinate 3,659,521, forward strand.
ACCGCTGGGGAAGGACGGTGAGCCCCCATCAGACTTTCCTTCCTATGAATTTTGCGTTGTAAAATGATCTCATTCGCTTCTCTGATCATAGGGGTAGCTGATGCCGAGTTTTAAGGCCACTCGAAGGTCTATGATCTCTTTAAAATTCATGGTGCAAAGATATATTGCAGATGCAGTTTTAGCATTTATAAAATTAGAAAACTAATGAAGACAGCCAAAAGTCTGGTAGTGTTATAGCACTGGGCCAGCTCACCCACCTGGTGCTTACTAGAAAGGTATCTCTTACTGTTTTCTCAAGTTGTGATGGAAGTAACTTTTCTTGGATCTTGCAGTTTTTTTCGAAAGCGTGATTAGCACGTGCTTCATTAAGGGAAGTGGGAATCAAGGTACACAACCCGAAGGCCCGGTTGGCGAGTTGCCATAGGCGCGACGGGTAGAACACATACAAAGATCACCGGCTCGAACGGTGGAGCAGCAAGGTCGTAGTGCTGGCTAGACTAATTGTGCGACAGAGAGCTAGGGGAAGCCCGCTAGGCAGCAGGCGTGAAGAGCGGCGCGAAGCTCCGGAAGCCGGTCGCTAACCAGTCGTTGGCTTCGTGACGGATAAGAGATACGAGCTCGGTCGGCGTCTTGCAGGAGGAGTCGAAGGTCCTTCTATTGCGTTCCTTCCAAACCTCCCAAGAAACAAGCAGCACCAAGGAGTCGAATCCCCGCCGGAAGGACTCGGGAACCCGCATCCGTTCCTGCTGCCACCAGTCGAGTAGAACGGACTCGTCGCTCGGGCAAAGATGCTGGGACCTGACATCAGATGCCAAGTAGATGACGTTAAAGTCTCCATAAACAAGCCAGGCGCCGGGGCAGCTTGCATGGATATCACGTAGCTCCTGGAAGAAATCCGGCTTCCCAGCTCTTGTGGCTGGCCCATAAACATTAGTGAGCCACCAAGGTTCAGCGTGGCCATCAGCAGGTGACAGCTTCACAGTGACGGAGAAGCGGCGAACGCAGGAGCTGGAGACACTCCAGAGGTCTCGACGCCAAGAGGTTACTGCCCCTCCGGCCACGCCGATCGCAGGCAAACAAGCAAAATCAAAACCGGCTCCAGATCAGCGTTCATGGAGGCAGACAAGTTGGCGACTTTGGTTTCCTGAAGACAAACGATGGAAGCTCGCCGTTGCTCGGCGGTTAAATGTCTTAAACACGGTGGTGTATTGTTGGTTTGTTAAATCACTCAACCTGTAGAACTATGAGTTAGTGACTCCCTGCATGTCATAATTTGTGTAGTTGATGCATCTACTTTTCTTCTTTAATGGATATGTGGATTTTAATATTTTTTGTCCATGGTTTTATGGAGGTATCGGCTCAACGTTCAGGAGGCAGAATGGATCATATATATGACAGATGTTGGTCAGCAGCACCATTTTGACATGTTTTTCAGTGTACGCGCTAAGTGGCACCAAGATATTTTTCATTTACTGTGTTTTTGTTTCATTTACAGTAGAGTTGGTGAGCCTACGACGTCGAGCTCTTCGTGACTTTAATTTCACAAACTTTGCTTTTTTGAATTAAATATCACATTAATGTCGGTATTTAATTTTACAGTATTGTCATCTTATTATGCGATCCGTGTGTTTTTAGTATAAAAGTTCAGTTGTCCCGTAGCAACGCGCGGGCACACTACCTAGTATTAACCAATGGACGTGTAAAAAAAATTTCCTCCCGATGTAAGGCACACATTTACTATCTATTAATATTAGGATCAATTTTTTTTATAAATCCTTTGTAAAAAAATACAATTATATATTTTTTTACAATGCAACCTATTTTAGGTTTGAATAAGTTTATAAAGTAGAGTATCAAAATTTATGACATCAAGCTAGTATTATCAGATTTATTACGAAATATATTTTCATATGTATACCATATTGTTTTAAATATTAATATTATTCATATATATAAACTTGTCAAATATAAGATAATTGATTTATAATAGTTTCTCCATAAGAATTTAATAATTCAATAATGGAAGCAAGAAAATAAAAAGAAGAATAATGGGCTTCCCTGGGCCTTTGGTTCAACCAGCCCAGGGGCACAGCCTTCCTTTAGGGTCTCTCTTGACTAAGGACGAAAACGGAACAGAAATATGCCGAACCGAACCGCATCGTTTTCTATATTTAATCCGATCGAATCCGTATTTTCTTGTCCGACTTTACCGTTTTCGCTTTCGCATTTCAGATGTTTCGTATTTCAAATGTAAAAGTAGAAAACGGTTTAGACATTTTTCGACCGTTTTCTACTTTTCTACTTTTAATTTGAAATATTCTGAATTGAAAATTCGGTTTAAACCGAATTTGGCCAACTGCACAGGTCATACAGCTCAATTACAGGTTGTTCACCACGCAACTGCGTTCTTTCTACTGGTGGCCAGCTGCCCTCTCTTATAGACGGCACCCAGCCTCATCTCTCTTCACCTCACGAGATTGTGCTAAATGTCACAAAACCAGCAGCATCTACACGAAAACCCACCTGGGCCATAGCCCATCAAGCTCATCGGTTTAACCCCCACCTGCAAAGTCAATCATTTGATAGTTTTTGCATCAGCCGAATAAATCTTTGTTACTCAAAAGAAAAATCTGAATAAATCTTTAAAATAAAATACTACAGCTATTCTAAAAAGATTAATAAAATTATTCTGACTCAGTTCGAGTTCATGTTTCTATAATATGCACTTGTTAATTATTATATGCACTTGAACTTGATTATGTATGCACTTAGTCATGCACTTGGTCTACGGGTCGGTATTCCGTATTGAGTTTTCGTATATCGACCGTGTTCGACATAAATCCGCTCGAATTGGTTCGTTTTCGAAATTCTCGATAATTCGTAAGTTCGCGTTTGTTTTCGTATCCGGTTTTACCGTTTTCGCTTTCGCTTTCGTATTTCAAATATAAAAATAAAAAATAATTTAATAGTTTTTCGACCGTTTCCGACCGTTTTCATCCTTACTGTCGACATTGTGCGAGCAGGGGGAGGGGCGGCGGCGCTGGCACCCTGATGCCGTGCAGATCGCGGAGACGCGGCGCTTGAGCGGCTCTCCTCCCCTCTAGAGGTATTCATATTCCTTTTGTGATTCGATTTCCACTCTTTTAACCGATCCGATCCATCTCCCAGCCGCCGGCCTTCTGGAGCAATCTCTCTGCAGCCTCGCCGACCTGCAACCTCACCGCCGCCAAGTCGCACGATTTGCATCGGGATGAATCTCTCTCTCTCTCTCTGATTTGAGTTACGCGCTGATTGCAGCTGATTCACTCGTGGTGTGGTTAGTTGCGCCTCCAACCAAACACGCTAATTCTGATTTGATTCTACAACTGACCTTGGATTCCGCCTTTGTCTCGTAAGTCTTTTACGATATTTCTTTCGTTTGGATCCGAATCCTTTCTTATCTCCAATATATTCTGACACTATAATTTCCAGGGCGGGATTTCGTGAATCGGATCGATCTGCTGCTACCGATTGAAGATCCATATTTTGCTGCAAGCTTCGCCCATGATTCCGTACAGCAAGCTCCGCCGCCTGACGACGTACAGCGACGCCGGCAAGATGTCCGTGGATTGGGCGTCGTTGGACAAGGATCTGGTGGAGCTGATCGGGTGGCGGGTGCTGGCCGGCGACTTGCCGGACTACGTCCGTTTCCGCGCTGTCTGCTCCCACTGGAGAGCAAGCACCGTCCGCCCTCGCAGGCGTGGCGTCCTCGACCCGCGTTTCCACCCGCGCCAATGGATGATGCTGCCGGAGGGTCACGGCTTGTATCCTGGCCATCCTGACCTCGGCGGCTTCGTTCGCTTCTTCAACCTCTCCACCGGCGCCTTCGTCCGCGCCCACCTCCCTCTCCTGGATGACCATGTCATCCTTGATTCCATCGACGGCCTACTACTCCTGCACCGCGACCACGACACCGCCATTCGCCTCCTCAACCCCTTCACTGGCGATGTCGCCGAGCTCCCACCACTTGCGTCCCTCCTGCCACAGATTGGATTCACCCACCACTACAATGAGCAAAGCAAGCGCACAGGACTCATGAGTGTCCGCGCCTCTGTTACCGTCAGTTCCACTGGAACCATCACTGTTATGCTGGCTTTTGACCTTCTGCACCGTGTAGCCTATGCCACCACTGGAGATCAGCGGTGGACTCTATTTGCCTGGAAGATCCAACCTTTGCTTAGACCCGTGTCTTTCCAAGGCAAATTCTACGTGATGCAGATTGTACTGAGTGTACGTAAGTTATACATCCACCAGATTAATCCACCAATCCAAGACACTGCTGAGGAACTGTCTAATCTGCCGTTGCCAGTGGAGATTGCTGAATTCCCAATGGAAAAATTTCTCTACATCCTCAACTTTGTAGAGTGTTGCTCAGAGCTCTTGCTAGTTGCCTACAATGATGCTTCTCGTTCAAAGCTGGTAATCTACAGACTTGCTGACCTTGTCAATGGAAAGTTTGAGCCCGTTACGAGCATCGGTAACCACACCTTGTTCGTTGGTGAACGTTGTCTCTGTGTCTCATTCTCACCTAACAAGGGGAGTAAGAACCTTCTGTCCATGTCACCTAACTCTGTCATCTGCTTGCATAGTTTGCCGGTCAATCATGATTCTGAAGATTCATCTCATTTTGAGCAATATGACCTAGGTACTGGCATCTGGATTCCTGCCAGTGATGGAAACATTTTCCAAATACCACCACCCAGCCCCCATACACTCATCCATCATATCTTTACTTGTTGCCGTCTGAAGTATTGGTAAGTCAGAGCACTCAACTGCCTACCTTTAATCACCCTGTTCGCTGGTTGGTTTCTGGGCTGGTTTAGACTGACTAGTGCTGGTTTGTTGTGAGAGGAAAATACTGTTGGCTGGCTGATTTGGGCTGGATGAAACCAACAAGCGAACAGGCTGAATGTTTAGCTTCCACAGATTATTTCGAGGAGTTGACGTGATTCTCATATTATTTGATACATGCTACTAAATGATACTGCTGGGGAGAAATCTTTCATTAACTCCAAGCTAACTTGAATCCTTGTCTCTGCTTGTAGGAATAAAGGACTCATGTTTTGTGCTGAAACAGAGCCTGTCTGGTTGGTGAAACAAGAACTGCGCTATGGGGTATGTGTTCATGTCACTTCTTTTTCTCATATAATCTTCTTGCTTGTTATTATTCACGCATCACACGGTTGTGCTATTTGGTTCGGTGCTCTGTACAAATTTAGTTAACTTTAGTGACTAAAGTAGTTAGATGTTGTTTGGTTTGGATGAATTGTAATGTTGTGATGTTTTTGAGCATCAGTTGGCTAAATCAGTGTTTTAGAAGCTTGGCCCTCCTGCCCTTTTATTATATTTCAGTGTTAATATGGGTTGACGTCATGCTGATAATATGCAGCAGGGGTGGGCGTTCGGGTAACCTAAAAATTTCGGGTTGGGTTTTGAAAACTGGAACACGAGATTCGCTCAGAGAAAAGGAAACTCGAAACTTCGGGTACCCGAAAAATCAGGTTCGGGTAACCCTGAACTGTCCGGCTGTGACCTACAGAAATACAATACATATACCTCGCAGCCAGCAGCGATAGGGGCACGGCGACATTGTCGTTGCCACGGCTCGTGCTGGTGGAGAAGAGCGACCTGTAGCCACCTGACTCATCTGTGGACTCTTGCCATGATTAGCTCCCATCCCCTTCCTCTGATTCACATGGATGATGGTTTTGATTGGAGCAATTAAAGCATGCAATGCATTCTTCATTCTTGCTGAGCTGAACAGGTAGCCGGAGATTGAGACAGGGAAGAAGTTTGAGAGAGGGGCGGAGAGGAACAGAGGGGCGCGATGAAGGGGAGGGAGATCAGACTTGTGACTGGTGCCTCATTGCCTCGCAAGATCTGTACGAGAGGGCGGAGAGGCCGAGCGAGTTTGCGGCTGCAGGTTGGGGGTGGACGTGAGGGATTTGCTAGCTGCTAGCTGACTGGTTAAATAGTTAGGGTTATTTACTGACGTGGGCTGTGGGGGTTTGGCCTGTGGGCTGGGCTGAAAGTTGATGCTGGGCTAAAAAGTTGTTTTTTTTGGACTATTCGGGTACCGGGGTCTTAAACCCGAATTACCTAAAATAATTTTGGGTTCTCAGACTTACACCCGAAATATATTCGTGTTTTTTCGGGTGTCGGGTACTTCGGGTTTGGGCTCGGGTTTTTCGGGTTCGGTGTTTGGGTATCGGGTTTTGTGCCCACCCATATCTAGCATTATGTGTATATGTTATTTTCTTGGGAATTTAGATATATTGTTCTGTATTTAGCTTTGGTATCTGCCAGATGTATAATTCTTGTGCACTTCACAACGTTGTACATAGCAATGATTAATTAGTTAAAAACTATCATCTGCATTGGTGTGTTTTCGTTATCATGATTGCAAATAATTTTGACTTCTACTGTTGCTGACCCTAAGCTACTACGGTGATGCGGTTGCCTTTGTATTGGGTTCGGTTGTACTCTCCTTTTGTCTTAATACAAAGATACGCAGGTTACAAGAAGAAATTAAAAAAAACTATTGTACGCTTTTGTAGTGCATTATGATTACAATTAGGATGAAAACAAAAGAGCCTATATGTCCGAATTAAGATTTAGTAGGTTACCCAACAAAGTTGATGTATATAAAAAATATTTTGTCTGCATTGTGTATTGGATAAAAAAAATAAAGTTAAGTCTGGTAAACATTTTCAGTAAATCTCATGTGGTGTTCTCCTTTTCCTTAGCATGCAGTTGTAGGATAATACTTGACATATCTTTACCAGGGTGCTGTTTTCATTTTCTTACTAAGGATAAAATTAACTGCTGCGAAATATATTGAATTTGTTTAACCGTTCAATGTCAAAAAGTACATTTATTTTGTTCTAACTTAAAAGCATTTTTCTTCCATTTTTGAGCAAATTGGTTTTGCTGATATGTTGGCCTGTTGTTGACATTCGTTTTGTTCCTTGCTTCTAGGCTTGACGGCTCTCGTTGCAGTGGATGTCTTTGCTCCAGAATGTCAGAGAAACAAATAAATATCCGTTTGCTTTATTTCTGTCTTTGTTAGTGTGCTACATTTATTTAGACTTGCGTTAGTATTTGTGAATCAAGAAAAACATGCTGTCCAATTAGTGTTATTGGTTGAAGTCGCCAGCAGCATAATTTATTGTTTTCTAAAGTGGTTGTGTATCTTGGTGACATACAGATTACAAAAGCTATCAAATATAAATGTTTGCTAGTTTATGCAATATTACTAGCAAATATGCCCGTGCGTTGCAACGGGAGAAAGATATACTATTAAATGCTAATGAAAAACGAATATTACATATATATTTGGTTTTCCCTTTCTATAAAATTTGCATCTATAATTTTTTTATGATGACTATGACATCTATATCAATTAAAATACAACCCATTGTAAGCTCCAAAAAATTTGTACTCATAAATTTATCATAGCTTCAATTATCATAATGTCCATGTGTTGGTGAGTTAGATATTGAATTCTTAGATTCCTTTTGAGGACCCGTAAAAATAAAAGTCAACAAAGAGTTAGTTACCATCATGAGGATTGGTCTATCCATTAATGAGACCTCTCTCAATTTTTACATGTCAGCTCTCATTGTTTTATCAAAAATTGTACTGATATATACGTATAGTTTGGAGATACATTTCTTTTAATTAGGTTGGATGACAAACTGCTCAAGATTTCAGCCTACGGTTTAATTAGTTGAACCATCAGCTGATCCAGGTTCTAATAATAACAAATTTTATTTCGGTAAGCAAAATTACATCCATAATTTAGTGGTGAAATATTTATGTATCATGGAAAGTTTGTTATAATATTTTAAATACCCATAATGATATATTTATTATTTATTTTTTAAAGTTTATAAGAAAAATGGGATACAGAAAAGAAGAAAACAAAAAAAATCAACTTTAGACGGAAAAAACATACACGCGAGAAAAGAAACGTGGAAAAGGACGGAAACGTTGGAGGGGAGGACGGGGCACCAACACCGAACGGATGGTTAACGAACATGGAAAAGAAGAGGGTTTCCGCGTGGGGCCGCCACACACCAGATTCACATCTTCGTGCTTATCTATTCCAGTTTTCCCTTGCGTTGATTCCGGACATGATGTTAATGGGATAGGTTAGGACTCGGGACTCCACGATTGTAAACAGGATGGGTTAGGACTCGGATAAAACAAACTGACCGAGTGGGCTTATTGGATGGGGACATAGCAAAAGCTGCAAAACTCTTTAGCGACCATGCGGACAAAATTTTTTAGGCATGAGTTTGGACAGGATCCAATATAAATTGCAGTCGGACTCTGTATCGATACTTGCTAGCCGAGATATATTCAAACTCTGTATGAGCGCGTGTCATATAAGTCGGGATAGAAGACGGGAGGTAAGAAACTCTAGAGACCGACGGACAAAAAAAAATGAACAGACCAAAAAATAGTTAGGAGAGAAATTTTGTCTCTTTATTATTAGGTATAGACTTATATTCTGCCCGGTTTCGTACGTCGGCCAAGGAAGACACTGGCCCGGACCGGACACGGCTGTCTTTGTTGGTGTAAGACTCAAATACGTCGATCATCAATTAATTGGAAAACAAGTGTATAAAGACACAGGAAGCTGCCGCTGCCGCTGGCGCTTGTTCGATAGGAGAGGAAGCAGCTCTACTGATTTGGAAGGCAGATCAAAGCCTGCTTGCTGCTTGGATTTTGGAGAAGCGGAGAGATGCGCTTGTTCGATAGTTTGCGTATATTCGGTCCCATGATATGCATATATTATGCGGGGCGGGGAACCAACTAATAGTTTGCTTGAAATGCTAAATAAACAGAAGCTTAAAACATTGTGCCTGCCTTTTGAATTGGTGGTGAACGATATCGCATAATTTTATTATTCATACGGAGCTAGCAAGAGCTCTCGAGCGCAAAATCATTGTAAACCAAAAACGGAATGTATGGAGTAGCATCTCTAATGGACTTGTTGCCTATGCCTCACGCTGATACAAGCAACGAACTAGCAAGAGCTCTCCCGTTCCCAATTCTGTCTCTCCATCCTCGTTGCACACAGCGCCGGTCCTATGATTTCGAGGGCCCTCTGGCGAACTCGTCACGATGGCCCCTCTAGACCATAAAATTTTAGAATATATAGACTAATTTTACTTGTATAGGAAAAGCAAATCCAATAATATATTTTTAATTTAATATGTCTGATAATTATCGAGAGCGAGAAACAACGTAAACTAAAAGAGCAATATATTTGTACTTCTAGAACTAATACGATTACCTTAAAGAAGAATAGAACTCCATCATATCCACTGCTTCTTATAAAAAGATACTTCTTCGGGCATTTCTTGATGCAAAATCATCAATGACGGTATCGAGATCAATAGTGTCTAAGATATCCTTCTCGATGGTGCACATAGCCAAGCCATTTAACATTTCTTATGACATAGTTGATCTCAAATAGTTCTTCAACAACTTCAATTTTGAGAAACTTCTTTCGGCCGAAGCTACAGTCACAGGTACAGTTAAAAGAATTCGATAGGCAGCTGAAATATTTGGATAGCAATCTGCATCCATAACAAACTTCAGAATCTCTGGCGCCGACATCAAAGAATCTGGCAAAGTCACTTGCAACACCTTTAATTCTGAAAAAAAAATCATTGATCTCAACATCGGATGAGTTATCATGAGAAAAATTTTCCACAAAAATCTTGCAGCGCAACCAAAGATCAGCTTCATCCAAGGATTTCAAATTTTCTGAGTTGAACAAGAACCCAAAAACATTATCAAATGCTGTCATCTGCTCAAATCTACTGGTCAATGAAGCAATTGCAGAATCAATCATAACTAGGAAGTACTCTCTTCTAAAAGAGTCCACAGCAGACTGTTGTATTTCCTCGTCTTGGTCATCTTGTTCATCAAAATGTTTCTTTCTCTTTCGTTGACGTTTTGTAGGAAATATTGGCTCTATATCCAATTCAGATGCAATGTTTTTGCTGTATCCATACTAAAAGTGAAACCTTCATCTCTATACTTCTTAAAATATGATATGACACCTTCAATGTGTTTGAGAGTAGCATCTATAGTCACAATTTTAGATTGCAACTTCTTGCTAACATTATTTATAGAGAATAAAATATCATGCCAGATAACCAAACCAACTATAAATTCAAAATTCTCAAGTGCACTCACCAAAGATTGACATTCACTAACTGCCATTGGGTCATCAGTTGAAGCCTTCTCTAGCGCTATTAAAGCTGATCTTATTTGAGGAGTTTGGAATCTGATAGCTTGAACACTTTTTATTCGGCTTTCCCAGCGAGTATTAGACCATGACTTAACTGTCAATCCTAGGACATTGTCAACCAAAATCTTCCACCTTTTGGTAGATTTTGCAAACAGGGTGTATATACGTTGGATAATGCTAAAAAAAGAAATAGCTTGCCTGCAAGATTTCAAATATCACAAATAGTAAGATCCCAAATAATGGCATATTATATGAAAACAATATATAACATATAAAAGAAATAATAGTTTACCTGCAAGATTTTTCCATATCACAAAGAGTAAGATTCAGACTATGACATGCACACGGCATATATAGTGCTCTTGGATTAATTTCAAGCAAGCGCGTCTGAACACCTTGATGTTTCCCCTTCATATTTGAACCATTATCATACCCTTGACCTCTCACGTCATCAATATTCAAACCAAGAGAGACCAATGCACTCTTTAATTCATTAAAAAGACCCAATCCTAATGTGTCATCAACCTTCAAAAACTCTAGGAAGAACTCCTCTACCCTTGGAACATTCCCCGATATATTCACACACCTAATAATTAGAGTCATTTGTTCTTCATGGCTCACATCTGGAGTACAATCTAAAATCACAGAAAAATACTTGGCATCCTTAATGATATTTAATATAGTTTGTTTTACACAATCTGCAAGAAGAGAAATCATCTCATTCTGAATTTTATGCCCAAGGTAATGATGATGAATCTCACTATTTTGAATCCGCCTAATATGGTCTTGCATCACAGGATCAAATTCACCCATCATTTCAACTGTGCCCAGAAAGTTACCATTGTTAGCTTGATATAGTTTCTCATTTTTCCCTCGGAAAGCCAAATTATGTTTAGCAAGAAACTTGACAGAAGAAACGATTCTTACTAAAACTTGTCTCCAACGCTCTCTCTCCTTTGTAATTTCTCGTTGCAAATCATCATCAATTGTTTTATTTTTGCTCAACCTCAGCCTAAGTTCATTCCAAGTATTCATGTTTCTTATATGCTCAACACTATTCTCATGTTCCTTGAGTCTTAAACTAAGATGTTTCCAGTCCCTCAATCCATCGTGTGCTACCAAACTTTTGTTCTGATCTGATTTGAACAATTTGCAGCAAAAACAAAAAACTTTGTCCACATGTTTAGAGTAAACCAACCATTTTCTATCAACCACCTCACTATTGCTTAACTTTCTAGAATAGTAAGCATATGAAAAATGTCTATTGTGAGCATCTACAGGGAACTCAAGATTCAATTCTCTCACTGGTCCTTTTTCAATCAAAATATCTCTACCCTTATTATCAAGATTCTCCCAAGTTCTAGGATCAAAGACATCATGAATAGAAGGTTGCACATCATCAAATGAATTTTCAGGTTGAGAGGAAGGCTGTAAATTTTCATTCTCTATAGCATCAACTTGTTCACTTAAATTGTCATTAACTTGTTGTTGCTCTTCTTCTTGATTATTAGGTGCATCTATACGGTTGTCATCACGCACAACACTACTTGAAGCTGAAAAAAACTTATCTAAAGCACCTTGTTGTGACTGAACAAACTGTTCTTCTTGTCTTTTCCATTTTCTTTTCGCAGCCCCTGACAAATGTTTTGTAGGTAACATTCTAAAATTCTTACACCTGACCTAAATTACAAGAAAAACATGACTATATGAGTACAAAATACTAGATAAAATTTGAACAAGGAAAAAAACCTAGGGCCTATACAATTTACACATGAACTGATTGAGAACCAAGATTCATAAATCACAGAAAGGGCAGAAGGCAATAACCAAGATAAATCTTCAGATGTCGTCGACTCGTCGTCCTCGTCGAGCCCTGCCTCGGGCCCTCGGCTGCCTCGCGTGGTGATCGCTCGATCGGCGCTGCGTCTCGTCGTTTGCGGAAGTCTGTGTGTGCCTGCGTCTGGATCGGCGCTGCATGCCTGCGTCTCGCCGTCTGCGGACTGCCCTGGAAGTCTGAGCGGCTTGAGTTGATCGGCCGTCAGCGGAAGTCTGCGTGAGTGCGTGACTGCGTGGTGATAAAAAAGGGTAGAAAGATAGAGGCCGACTCGGCACGTTGCAAGTCTGGGCTGCGTGACTGCGTGTGCTAAAAAGAGGCCGACATGCCTGCAACGTTGAGTCTGGGCTTCGTTTTTTTACACTATATATTTGGGGTCTTATATACTTCATACTTGGGCTTGGGCCCCCATCCTGGCTGGGCCCCCGGCCATCGCACCTCCTGCCCCCCCTTAGGGCCGGCACTGGTTGCACACAAGTCATAATAACGTCCTAGTTGTTTCCTCAGGCCTTGTTTAGTTCCAAAAAGTTTTCCCAAAAAATGCTACAATAGCCATCACATCGAATCTTACGATACGTGCATGGAGCATTAAATGTAGACGAAAAAAAACTAATTGCACAGTTTGGTTGGAAATCGCGAGACGAACGTTTTGAGCCTAATTAGTCCATGATTGAATACTAATTGCCAAATAAAAATGAAAGTACTACAGTAACCAAATTCTCAAATTTCGCCCAACTAAACACAGCCTCACTTTCTACTCCTGCACTTCCTCTCCTCACTTTCTACAGTAGCCAAATTCCCAAATTAGTCCATGATTGAATACTAATTGCCTCCCGTGTCCCGCCTCGACGCCTCCTGCTCCACCCTGTAGCGGCGTGGCCAACGCTTGCCGGTGCGGCGCTCGGCGGCCGGTCGAGCCTCGCCCCTCGCCCCTCGGCTGCCGCCTGCCAGAGCCCGGAGGCCGGAGCCCCTCTGTCCCTGTGTGAAGGCAGTTGTGAAGCTGTGAATTGAAGGTATTCCTTCAATTCTTCAGTAGTTCAGTTCTTCTCTTCTCTTGATTTCAACTGCTAATTTTGAACTTTTGATTCCAATTAGATGAAGAGGACAAGGACTATTGCATCATATTTCTCTCAAGTTGCTGAACAAGAATAGCAAACCATCCATCCTCCATCTCCTCCACCGCCAGATCCAGAGCAAGAACAAGGAAGCATCAAACATCCTCCAGCGCCATCTCAAGGTGCAGAACAAGAGTCAGTGCAGTAGATGTAGATTTGAGCCAACCAACTGTAGAACTAGACCAAACTAGTTTGCCTGCAGAAGAAACTGGCAATAAAAATGCTAATTTTGTGGAGGAGGGTGATTCTAATCATGTGCTTGGTCCTGAAGATATTGTTGCAGATCCAGCGCTTAGGAAACCCATTGAGGAAATGCATCAGAACATTAGGGATGATGCAAAAAGGGAGTATGTCTTGTTAGGTCCATGCCAACCAAAAGGTCATGCATATCCCAAAAGAAAAATATATGGTCACAATAGGAGTTTTCATGATAAGTTGTTCACAAATCATCCTTGGTTGGAATATAGTGTTTCTAAGGATGCTGCTTTTTGCTTCTATTGTTATCTATTTAAACCATTGAGAGTCGATAATTATGGTGTTGAATCCTTCACAACAAATGGGTTTACTAATTGGAAAGATGGACCACAATTATTTGATGCTCATGGTAATTCCATTGCTCACAATAAGGCAAGAAAGGATTATGAATGTTACAAAAATCAGCGGCAAAGTGTATCACATGTAATTTCTAGGGGAAGTCAGAAGGGAGAAGAAGAATATAGAGGTCGTTTAATCATTATATTGGGAGTTGTAAGATTTCTTCTCTTGCAAGCACATGCTTTTCGTGGACATGATGAGTCATCTAAGTCGAGCAACAAGGGATTTTTTTTGAAATGCTAGATTGGTATAAGGAAAAAGATGCAAACGCAGCAAGGTTACTTGATTCTGCTAGTAAGAACCACACAATGACTTCTCATAAAGTGCAAAAGGACTTGTGCAAAGCTTGTGCAGAACAGACTTCCATAGTAATTATTGCTGAAATTGGGGATAGGTATTTTGCCGTGTTGGTTGATGAGGCACGGGATGCATCTATCAAGGAACAAATGACTGTCGTATTAAGGTATGTATTTTTTCTTGTTGCTGATTTCTTTTTTACAATTCATTGCCAATTTCTTGTGTATACTTGTATGCTGATTTTTGTTGCAACATGTGACTCTAGGTTTGTCAATGCACGAGGGGAAGTTATTGAGAGGTTCCTTGGTATGAAGATGGTTGCTGATACAACTTCATCATCTCTGAAGGAAACTTTAGATTGTATGTTTGCTCGCCATGGTTTGTCTATGTCTAGAGTTTGTGGGCAAGGATATGACGAGGCATTTAATATGAGAGGAGAATTTCATGGGCTGCAAAGACGGATATTAGATGAGAATCCATATGCTTTTTATATACATTGCTTTGCACATCAATTGCAATTAGTTGTTGTCTCAGTTGCTCAGTGTTGTGGTTCAGTATATGATTTCTTTAACATCACCTCGTTGATTGTCAACACTGTCAATGTTTCTTGTAAGAAAAGAGATCAGTTGGCCCAAAGCCACCATGATAGCATTGTAAATCAATTGGAAAGTGGTCAAATTTTTAGTGGGCGAGGGAAAAATCAAGAAATTAGCCTTGCAAGGCAGGGGAAACAAGATGGGGTTCACATCACAAAACCTTATGTCGTCTTTTCCATATGTGGGAGTCAATCTTAGAGGTATTAGAAAATATTGTTGAAGATGGTGTTGGAGATAAGAGAACAACAGCTTCAGGCTTGCTGTTACAAATGGAAAAATTTGAGTTTGTGTTTATAATGCATCTTATGATCAGATTATTGGGCATAACAAATGATTTATCACAATGCTTGCAAAGAAAAGATCAGAATATTGTTCGGGCTGTTGCGTTGATTGGGATCACATTGGAGAAAATCAATGATGTAAGGCAACATGGCTGGGATGAGCTATTTGAGGAGGTAAAGGAGTTTTGTGGGATCCGTCACATCATTATCCCAAATATGGAGGATAAAGTAATTGTTCGAGGCCGTTCAAGGGGTCGTGGAGGGCAGCAGGTAACCTACTACCATCACTTCAAAAATAAGATCTTTAATGTGGTGCATGATCAAGTTATTGTTGAATTAAATAATCGGTTTGCTGAAAGGTCTACCCGCTTATTGAGATGCATTGCTTGTCTAGATCCAAAGAATTCCTTTGCAAATTATGATCGTGAGAAACTAACTGAACTTGCTGAGATTTATGATGTTGATTTCTCCCAATATGACCGTGATCAGCTTCTAGGCCAACTTGACAATTTCATTAGTGATGTCAGAGCTGATCCTTCATTCACATCTTGTATTGACCTTGGTATTCTTGCTATAAAGATGGTTCAAACTATAGGCACACAACCTTTGCATTGGTTTATCGCCTCATTGTGTTGGCCTTGACTCTACCAGTTGCAACAGCAACAGTAGAAAGGATTTTCTCAGCTATGAAGGTTGTCAAGACAGAGTCTCGGAATAAAATGGGGGATGACTGGTTGAATCATAGGATGATATGTTATGTTGAGCGAGAGATATTTGCAACCATTAAAAATGATGACATCTTACATCATTTTCAAGAATTGAAGACCCGGAAGATGAAGTTACCTAATGTACCTAGTACTTCTGGTATGTTACATTCAGCCATTTAGGATACAAATGCATAGTAATCAATGAGATTAATTTTTTGGCTATCCCTGTTCTTATTAACTCTTACATCTTGTCCAAACTAGGAGTTGTTATTGATGACATGGAAGTGGAAGAGGCGAATGCAACAAATCATCACTAGACAATAGGTATTTATTTTTCAATGTTCATTGATATTTCATAACTATTGTATGGTACTGTTAATTATATAGGTCAAGAAATCTCTGGATTTGCAAGCTTTGCTCGAGAATATTTGTTTTCTTTGACATACGTATGTATATGTATATATATATATGTATATATATATATGTATATATATATATGGTTCTATAGACTATACTGTAGGCTGTAGCTTTTGGATTTTGGCCGCCAAGATTTGGCCCTAGTCTTGGCCAAATCCTGGGTCCGCCACTACTGATGACTAGAACATTGCAAACACTTCCAAAAGCCTTGTGAAGCTCTCCCCAACCCTCTCTTTGTGAGAGTGAAGTGCTTATTGAGTGATTAAGTGTTGGGGTGAGAGATTAAGCAAAAGAGACCAAGCCAAACCTTGAGCATTTGTCGGGCTTCGTCAATCTTCGTTGTGCATTTGTTACTCTTGGAGGTGAAGCCTCCTAGATCGCTAGGCATCACCCGGTGAGCTCCAGTGCTTGTGGTGAGCCACGGGAAAGTTTGTATTACCCAAAAATCTTAGTGGAAATCTCAAGCTCAACCTCAGTGTTGAACTTGAGAAGAGGATAGGGTTGGAAGAGACCCAAAGCCTTTGTGGCTTCCTCAACAATGTGGACATAGCCAAGCCTTGGTGGCGAGCTAAACCATGGGATAAATCGTGTGTCCTCTCTCTTGTGTTGATTTGTATTATTCGCTTTCCACTCGATCTACTTGGTTGTACGTATTTGTGAGTGCAGGTACTTGGTGGACTTGCTACTTGACATCTCCATGCACTTCTATAAGTTTGGTTTATAGGCACAACTATTGTTGTTGAGCTCTCTGTGTTGCGTGGCAGTTCCGCGTCCTCCTGCGGTAGTGCCACGTAAGGGAAGTGCCACACATTAGAGCGGAACTGCCATGCCTGTACTTACCACTGCATTGAGTTTGAAATTTAAATAGGCCTATTCACCCTCCCCCTCTAGGCGACATCAAGGTCCTTTCACTTAGATTGCACCAAATAAATAAGTTTGTCCAAACTCTACAAAAGAAATATCCGATACATGGTTCAAACTACATGGTTTGAATTAATGGGATCACATACATAACAAGCGAAATAAAATGTACTACACAATAGTACTCTAGTCGTCGCCACCATCGAAGAGCAACTCATCATCCGAGTCCCAATCCTCTACCACAACCTTGTTGCTGCGGCTTGGCTCACCTGCATTGGCCTCATGTGCCTGTTGCTTGTAATAAGCGACATCTGCTTCATTAGTGGCCTAAGACAAGAACGCATCCTCCTCCGCTTGCTAGTCTAGTGCTAACAAGTCTACCTCCGCTAGAGTGATGAGCTCACTCAATCTTGCGTTGTCCTCCTAATCCTCCGCTAGAGCGATGAGCTTGCTCAATCTGCCATTATCGTCGTCATCCTCGCCACCCTCATTGCCCTCCAAAATCTAAGATAGCACTAGACGACCACCTCTCGTTTTGTGCTCCTTGCCGTGTCCTCTCCCTGCATGGACAAAATGCAAAAAGTTAGAAACGCAATTACAATTGAATACATGCAATGAAAATAAATAGATCTTCCAATCACACACTATCAAATCTAGGCAATGCAGCAACAAGGTCTTTCATGACATGCATCTGTACTCTTGCCACCTCCCTTGCCCTCTCCTCCTCTGCCTTCTTCTCTGCTTCCCTTGCCCTCTCCTCCTCTGCCTTCTTCTTGGCATAGTACCTCCTTTTCTGCTCCCTAAAATCCTAGTCTACTATACCTGGATGTATCGGGTAGAGAAAACCATTTTGTCTAGCAAACTTACGCATCTTCTCTTTGCGTTGCTTAACATAGTGTCCACGAGCTGAGATCCACATCCTATGTTGCGTCCCATTACTTGCTTCGCCTTGCTTGTATATCCAGGAATTCAACTTCCTCATCATAAGACTCCCAATCACATTTTCTAGTGCTCTGTTTCGAAAGAAAAATTAAGTCATTATGTGCAGCATATAGAATTACAAGCTTTCCACAAGAATAACCAACCTCGTCGTAATCAACCATATGGCCGCACCAATGGCCTATTCCACACTCCGAAGGAACTAGGCAGTAGTGGGCTCGAACACCACATTTGCACAGTACCAGAGGTGCTTCGATTCTCCTCTCTTTCTTCTTTTCCTTTGGCTCTGGCCAATGAGACTTAGGATCACACTACTATAGATTGATTTATCAGCGTTGCCACTTTCACAACCGTAGAGATAGAAGCGTCGGTGTGATACATCCACCGCCGGTTGACCGACAGCGAGGCCTCCTAGGGAAGGAAACCGGCAGTGGAAACTGCTACCACTAACGGGTTAACGGTAGATGCGGCCGTGCTATTAGGGTTGCATTTCCTCCGTCGCATAAAAAGCCGGGACAACTGGGATACGCGCTTTGGCCGGCGGTTGCAAACTAGCATCTGGTGAACCGGCGTGAGTGTTGAATGCCCTCAACTTCCAAGGCCGTCAAATCACCATTACTTCTGCCGCCTGAAACCAAAGAGCTGTACCCACTGCTCTACATAATCATCAAGCCCGGTGCCCTCTGAAACCATCCATCTTCTTCATCCATCATCCCCTTGTCATCCAATCTGCAAAAAAATGTCGGACAGCCCCCATCAAGTTTCCAAGCAGCCTGTCGTCCAGTGAGGATGACTTGGCTTCCCACCACTCCTCCGAGGAGGACATCTGCTTCGACAACTTAAGGTCGTCGGATTATAGCCCTCCGTGGAGCTCCGAGAAGGAGGACCTGGAGGAGGAGGACAAGGAGGAGGACGCCGACGTCAACGCCGATGATGACAACGACGACGACGACGACTCGGATGCCTCTGACTCTGACTCTGACTCCAACTCGCCTTCTCCCAAGCGAGCGAGGCATGAGATTAAGTAGTTTATAGTTAGTATAAGTAGTTTTAATAGTTTAGATTAGTTATTATATGTTTCCAGATGAGTACAATCATATAGTTGTCCAAATTGTATATGCAATGAATCAATCAATGAAAAAAAGTTCTTTCAAATATTATGTTTCCTACTGCTATTCTTGCTACCTATCTTTGATCCTTGCTATTCTAGAAGATATTGCTACGCGATGAATGTTTTTTTCTTTTTCTGTATATATATGAATGAAAAGTAAAAACTGTCATGTACGGTTCCGGTTGTTTCCAGGAGAATGTAATAGCAGTTCAACTGCTGACAATCACTGTATTATAGCGTAGGTTTAGCATGGCAATGGTCGGCTTAATACAGACATTGTTTAACTTATCCCGTGCCATCCGTTCTCGCTATCGATCAATATGGACCGTCCATTTGGAAAAGAAACCTAAAACTGCCCGAGCCATTCCCCAACTCCCCTCGGCCCTGTCGGCGCATTGGTGGCTGTTGGACCCACTAAAAAACCCAATACGAAGCCATTAGTTCTCCCCATCTTAATTCTCCCCACCAGTTTCTTCATCTTCATTCTCCCCACCCACCTTTGGTTTCCCCTACCTCGAGCACCTTGGATTGTCGTCGTGGACAATGCCGCATGAAGGTTAGATGGATTTGGTAACCCCCCTCCTCCACTGTTTGCATTTGGTTCCAATTGGTTTTGGGTTCGGTATCAGTTTTGTTCATATTAGGAATTTCTTCATTGCAACAGATGTCTTACTTTGGAAGAAGCCATTTCAATGCGAGCAACCTTGCCCTTTGGTAGCTAGCGGTGGCACTAGGACCCCAGATGATGTTGTTTGCTACTTGGGGACGGAGCATTCACCTAGACCGACGGTTGATTGTTGAAGCCGTTGTTCGTCACCTTCTCGGACCACAAAATTTGACAAGAGTCGTTGAAGACCCTGTTTGTGGAGAGATTTTTGTGCTTTGCAGGACTGGACAGGAAGTAGACACACTTTATAGATACAATGTGTTCGTAGACGGAGATGCTATCATCTTCTCTATGGTTCACTTCCTCTGACTTTCAGGACCGCATCAACCAATTGAGTACCTTAGCAACTGCCTACCCCTCCCACATTAAGTCTTAGAATTTGTACTGATGAAGCATCTGGATTAGTATGTATGAGTACTGCATAATCATTGAACTATTACTTCGGTTGAACTGTTAATTGAATTATTAGTTGGTCTTGATTGTGGTCCACGTGTACACCTCTATGTAAGCATAGAGGATCCAAAATAGGCCTTCTTCTACAGGCAGATAGTACCCTGAACCTCCCGTGATATAGCATTTCATCTTGGCGGGATTGCGAGGGTTTTCAAGGATGTTTTGGCGCCTTGGTGGGAGGGCAAAGCATAGACAATAAAAGACCCAGGCCGACCTCTTCACTCAGAGTGTGCAACACTTTGAACCCTAACTGCTCCATGGCTGCATCTAGCTCCAACTCCTCCCAGTGGTCGGCACCATCCTAGGGCGCTGTCGTGAGAAGAGCACCGGCTTCCAGTGGAGGAGGCTACAACGGGAGGGGGCCGCCCATCCCATGCCGTGCCGAGAACCACCCCTATGCATACCGGCCACCACTTTTATGTCGCTGTGGCTTGAAGATGCCTCAGTGGATTTCGTGGAGTGATGGAAACTCAGGACGTCGATACCACATATGCTGCAGGGCAAATAATGTAACTCGATTTCTTTCTTGTTCATTCTGTTGTGGCAATGCAAATGCTAAAATCCCGCTATACTTATGGTAATTTGGTTTTTTGGGAGCCTGACTTAGATTGCGGGTACTTTAGGTGGCACGATCCCCTATATGGAAAATTTCTAAGGACTTTGATTTTGGATTTACGTAACAAGATTTGGGAGCTGAAGGCGGAGGCCAATGTTACAACAAATGAAGAACACTACAGGAGGAGGAAGAGATTATGCCATAAATTGAAGAAATGGCCAGGGTTCCAACCAAGATGATTGAAGATTTTGTACCTTTGAGAAAGAAATGTGCTTCCTGTTCTTTTTTCACCTATTTTGTACTTACCTTAGTTCTTGGCATGTTTATTGACAAGTTGCTTAGTTCACTGCAGTAGATTCAAGTATCAATTTATGTATCGGACTGAAATCTGTCACTTTTATATAACTATTGTTGAACTTAATGCAAGGTGATTAACTAGGTGTTCAATTTATTGATCTGTAAATGCTAGTAGATTCAAGTATCAGTTGATGTGTCGGACAGAAATCTCTCACTTTTGTACAACTATTGTCGAACTAAATGCAAAAGGTGATTAACCAGGTGTTCAATTTATTGAATTGTAAATGCTAGTAGATCCAAGTATCGGTTGATGTGTCGGAATGAAATCCGTCACTTTTGTACAACTATTGTTGAACTAAATGCAAGGTGAAAATGCATCTTCTCGTTCTGGAGTTTGTGGCTTTTTACCTCCGTGGAGTGCAGCTTGTGAGCCTTATTATCCTCAGTATTGGTGCACCAAATTAGTACTTTGTGAACAAAGTCGATGAGCTGATTGAAAGTGTACCAATGGATGTGGACAGGGTTGTAGTGGTCAAGGCTCGCGATGACATGGAGATTGATAACGATCCAGTGGACGTCGACAACGATATGCACGATCTTATCGAGATTGACAATGATCCCATGGAGGTTGACTAGGAGTGATTAATTATGTAACCAATGATGTACATATGAAGGCCTTTTAACTTTTGCATAGTGTCGGCCTAATTAGTATCTGCATTTTAGCTTTCAGCATGCTTGTTAGCTTGGTAGCTTCGACCTATTTATTTGGTATGAATGTATGGAACTCAAGTTGGATACCTTTCAACTCTGAGAGTACTGGCATTGTGCTTTCCTTATGTTTTCTAAGTACGCATTTTGGCTTTCTTTCAATGTAAATCTGTGTGCCTTATTATTCACCATCGAGCTCAAGTTGGCTTCCTTTCAATCTGAGTACTGGAATTGTGCTCTTCTTAGTTTTCTAAGTGCGCAGTTTCGCTTTGTTTCAGTGCTAAACATTAAGATTGTGTGCCTTAGTGTTCATCACCATATCATACGGAGGTCCCCGGGTGGTAACAGGATCGAGTCGCCGGTGATGTTACTGTGCATTCACCGTCGCTTAGTTGCAAAATTTCCAATCCCGCATTTGAACCCTCCCGCGCGAAACTGATGAAAGTTCGATTCCCATATGCGTAAAAGTTACGCAAAGAGCAAGGAACCAAT
Organism: Miscanthus floridulus; assembly: GCF_019320115.1. NCBI lineage: Eukaryota > Viridiplantae > Streptophyta > Magnoliopsida > Poales > Poaceae > Miscanthus > Miscanthus floridulus. The sequence goes on from NC_089595.1 coordinate 3,681,755, forward strand.
ACCCCAACATCCCCCCTAACCCTCCCCCCACCGTCGCCCCTCCCTCCCCCTAAAAGCACTAGTTTGGTTTTGGTGAATTGATGAAACCCTAGTGCTAACCTATTGCTCTAAGTGATCATGAGATACGGAAGCACATTCCAAGTGGTGAGCAAGGATGAAGATGATCAAGATGGTGATGACCATGGAGATATTCAAGAAGCTCGGGCTTGGAAAAGAAGAAAGATAAAAATAAAATGGGCTCAAGGCAAAGGTGAATTCCATAGGGCCATTTTGTTTTGGTGGTCAAGACACCTAGTGGGTGTGATCACATTTAGGATAGATAGCCATACTCTTAAGATGGGTGAAACTCGTATTGAAATGCGGTTATCAAAGTGCCACTAGATGTTCTAACTCTTATGCATATGCATTAGGATCTAGTGGAGTGCTAACACCCTTGAAATTGTTTGTGAAAATATGCTAACACATGTGCACAAGTGAAAGGTCCTTGTTTGGTTTTGGTAATTGAGTGACAACTTAGGTGGACTAATTGTGTTTATGTGAGATACACATGTGATTAGTCCATAGGTACATGTGTGTGAGCAACATATGCCATGAAGGTGAAAATGGCTTGAAGATGTTGCAAAGCTCGCACATGTGATGATGAAGGAGCTTAATTGCACATGAGACATGACATTGAGTCATGTGATCAAGGTGGAGAAGATCAAGACAAGACTTGGCTTGATGGACTGGTTGCAAGCGTGAAGGGCAAGTCAAAGGCTTTGGAGTGATGGACCGCATGGCGGTGAAGCTTGAGCAAGACTTGGTGCTGATGGACGATGGCAACGGTAAAGAGCAAGTAAAGTCAAGATCGATGAACCAATATGATCACATGATGATATGAAGTGGATCATATCATTGTTGATCGTGTTGGTGCATGTGTTGCATCGATGTTGGAGGAGATGAAATGGAATGCGCAAGGCAAAGGTATAACCTAGGGCATTTCATTTCACCGGTCATAGGTGTGTAGAGAAGTTTATGACCGGGTTTAGGATAGATGGCCGTACTATCAAGAGGAGCAAACTTATTTGCATATCGATCATCTAGTGCCACTCCAGTGATCTAACTTTGCATCGTTGCTAGGATCGAGTGGCGTGGCAAGTTGAGTGGCTAACATCCTTTGGGAAATGATTGTGAAAAGCTAACACACATACACATGGTGGTGTACACTTGGTAGTGTTGGCACATTTACAAAGGAGATGGAGTTGGAGTTGATGTGGATCAACTTGGTGAAGAAACTCCACCGGCGGAGTGTCCGCCCGTAGAGTGCGGACAGTCCTACGATGCCACCGGTGCCCTACATAGAAAAGACAGGGTATCACAGAGTGCATCGGACGCTGGTCACGTGGTGACCGGATGCTGGGGTCCCTCGTCCGGTCAGTGGTGGCCGAGAGCATGCAGCGTCGGTCTTCGACCGGATGCTGGCACAGGAAGTCACCGGACGCTGGCAGGGCGCATCTGGTCAGGCTGACGCATGGTGATGCAGGAGCTGGAGTGTGACCAGACGCTGGGCTACGTCCGATCACGTGCGACTGGACGCGTCCGGTCAAGGTCAGTACCTTACTATAAACGACAGGACGCTGAGGGTTCAGCGTCCGGTCAGTTGAAGCTGCTGCGTCCGATCAGAAGATGACCGTTGAGATCAGAAGAATGCCGTTGAACGCAGGTGACATGTGGCTGTCATCGGGCGACCAGACGCTGAGGTCCAGCGTCTGGTCAACATGACCGGAGCGTCCGGTCGACCCGACAGTTGCCCAGTGAAGGGGTAACGGCTAGTTCAGCCCTTAGGGCTATAAATAGAAGTGGCCTTCGGCCATGGCTGGTGTTGAGCACCTTGGGGGACTTTGTGTCCATGCTTGAGAGTGCTTAGGAGCCCTCCATCTCACACATACTTGATAGTGATCATCCGATCGTGTGTGTGAGCGATTCTAGTGCGATTGCATCATGAGGTTGCATCGAGTGGCACTAGGTGATCCAGTTGCAAGCCGGTGGTGCTTGTTACTCTTGGAGGTTGCCACCTCCTAGATGACTTGGTGGTGGTCTCCGTGGAAGCCCACAAGAAGCTTGTGCGGTGCTCCGGAGAAGTGCTTTGTGAGGGTGAAAGGATCAAGATGCCCAAGAGGGGGGGTGAATTGGGCTAATTCTAAATTCTCTTGCAATAATCAAATCCTACGGATAGCCCAATTAACCCCTTGTGCCTAGAAAAGTGTTTCTATCAAACTAACGCACAACGGACTTGCAACCTATGTTCCAAACTTACTCTAGCATGCAATTCTATGGATGTAAAAACAAGTATTGAATTGCTCAAAGTAAATGCTCAAAGTAAATAGAGAGAGAGGAACGCGGCGATGTTTTGCCGAGGTATCGGAGAGTCACCACTCCCCACTAATCCTCGTTGGAGAACCCGCGCAAGGGTGTAGCTCCCCCTTGATCCACGCAAGGATCAAGTGCTCTCTATGGGTTGATTCTTCGACACTCCGTCACGGTGAATCACCCAAAGCCGCTCACAACTTGAGTTGGGTCACCCACAAGCTCCGTCGGGAGATCACCAAGCTCCCAATCACCACCAAGCCGTCTAGGTGATGGCGATCACCAAGAGTAACAAGCACGAACTCTCACTTGACCACACGAAGCCTAATGAGAAGATGGATGCACACTTTGCTACTCTTGATTTACTAATGAGGCTACTCTCTTGGATTCTCAAATCTCAATCACCTCACTAGGACCTTGCTCTTCTTGGCACTCACAAACGTGTTTCTCAGCTGTTGGAATGAGTAAAAGTAACTCCACACACGAGTGGAGCTTCTATTTATAAGACAGCCTAAAAAACGAACCGTTATGACCTTCTGCGGGGTGACCGGATGCTCCGGTCGTGTTGACCGGACGCTCCGGTCAGTTCAACCCACGAGCTAGTGAAAATGTATTGACCGGACGCTGGCAGGGTCTGGTCACCACTGACCGGACGCGTCCGGTCGCATAAAACCCTCACTGGATGCTTATTGGACTCGACCGGACGTTGAACCCTCAGGGTCCGATCAGTACTGACTGGACGCGTCCGGTCATAGATTCCCTTTTCTAGAACCTTACTGGAGTCGACCGGACACTGCCTTTCAGCGTCCGGTCACTTGACCTCTCCAGCGTCCGGTCACTTGACCTCTCTAGCGTTTGGTCGCACCGAACGCTGTCTGCTGATCAAATGAACTGACCGGACCCTGCGGCCAGCGTCTGGTCGCACCGGAGCTAGCGTCCGGTCAGCATTTGACCCTCCATTCACTTCCAACTCTCGATCATATGTGAATGAAGTTTGCTCCAAAAGATCTTAGGCATTCATAGGAGCTACCTAGAGCTAGTTTTAACAAGTGTGCACCACACCTAACTCACTAGACTCAACTAGGTCAAGCTACCCGTCCATACCCCCCTTAATAGTACGGCCAAAGGAAAAACAAAGTCCTAAACTACTCTAAGTGTCACTCCAACTCCAATCGACACTTAGAACTAGTCATCCTTAACCTTGTCGTCTATCCTTTGAAAACCAAAATGATTTCCATCGTAGGGGCATGACCACCTCGATTGCCCAATCGATCTCCATTACCATGACCTAACCTAATTGCCTCTGCAAAACACACGTTAGTCATAGTAATCTTGTATTGACATTAATCACTGAAATCCAACTAGGGGCCTAGATGCTTTCAGAGGGGCATTGTGCTCACCCCGCGGGAGCCGTGAAGAGCAACTTTAGTAAAGCGTGTCATTGAGCTACCCTCACTTCCGGGGTAGGTTCTTGTGGCGCCCGACGTGTGGGCTTGGCGGGTGTTGCCAATTAGCCACCGAACCACCAAGTGAGTGGTCGACACAACGGGGACTAGCGTGTTGGCAAACACGTGAACCTCGGGAGAAAAATCATCGTGTCAACCTTGTTCTTCCCGTTGGTTTGCGTCCCCGTTACACAAGCTTGCGTTTACTTTCATATACATTAAGCTTGTGTTGTTGCTCTTGTAATTAGTTAGCTTGTGTAGCTTACTAGTTATCTTCTTGCTTGTGTAGAATAGAAGTAGCTCCCTTGCGTGGCTAATTTGGTTTGTGTAACCTTGTTAGTCACATTACTTAGTTTGTGTAGCTAAGTAATTGCGCTCTCTAATTTGGCATTGGTTGCCTTGTTATTGAGCATTGCTAGTGAGCTTAGTTGGCTTTGTGCTTTTGCTTACTAGCATGTGTAGGAGCTCCCTTGTAGCTTAAAGTACTAGTGGCATAGGTTTGTGTGACCTTGCTTCTAGAATTGGTTAGGAGAGCTCTAGCTAGCCCGGCACCTTTGTTGCTTGATTAGTATCTTTGCAAGGTGCTAGTGAACATAGATAGAGGGGTGTAGTCTTGGCTAGACCGATAGTTTTAATTCCGCACTTGTTTTGGTTAGCCAACGTGATTAAGTTTTAAAAAGGACTATTCACCCCCCTCTCTAGTCACCATCTCGACCCTTCAACAAGGTGATACAGTTGGTGGTTGGCACATTTGAGTAAGGGTGGAGAAGTTGGTGGAGTGAAGGAAGTGTTTTTCTCTGAAAACACTGACGAGACGCTGGTCATAGTATGACCGAACACTGGGGTCCTGCGTCTAGTCAGTGTTGGAGGCGCTGGCTCGCTAGGGTTGAGTACCGGATGCCTGATCAGTATTGATCGGCGTGTCTAGTCGCTTTTTGGAGGTGAGCGGACGCAGGCCACCAGACGCTGGACGATCACTGTTGATCGTCAAGTCTCGGTGATGTGGAGCGAGAGCAAGTAGGCTGGATGTTGACCGAACGCCGGGCATGTCAGGTCGCCTCTGACCAGACACATCTAGTTGTGAAAAATCATCTTTGGATGCTTACTGGAGTCGATCTGGTGCTGTGGAGCTTGGAGTCCGGTCACTAGAGGAACGCGTCCGATCGCTACTTAACACGTGGCACGTGCTCGAGTTGACTGTTGGAGATCAACGACTCAGGTTCAAACAGGGGGACACGTGGCGTCGATCGCGTGACCGGACGCTGGGGGGCGCTGTGTCCGGTCAGCCAGACCTGCGCGTCCAGTCGCCCCAATTTCAGCACAGTGAAGGGGGCTAACGGCTCTTTCTTGTTGGCTCCCTATTTAAGCATGTTGGCCAGCTCTTGCTCTCTCTCTTGGCCATTTGCATTGACCATACACACTTGTGAGCCTAGCCAACACTCTCTCACTCACTTAGCTTGATTGGTTCATCACTGTAACACCTTGGGTGTTTAAAATACTAAAACTGTCATATCATCATATGCATTGCAAGGCAATTGGTCATATTAAAAACTTTGACATGCATACATTAAAACAAGTTTATATTCATGTGGTATGTGTTGAATTGTATTGTTTGACTTAAGTTCAAAGTTTGTTTGGATTTTGAATTTTTTTGAGAAAACCCTGATTTTCAGCATTTAAATCCTACCCTGAAAATCCATTTCAAAATCTAAGCATATTTTGGGGTTGAGCCCAAAAGCAAAAGTGTAGAGCTTGACAAGTTATACAAAGCTTGTTTTTGGAGTTTTTCAAGTTGTTTAGAAAAATTTTGAGTAATTCAAAAAGGCGTAATTCGTTAAATTTCCCTATTCAAATTCAAAAGTTCATTTCAAAATCTAGACCGAATTAGGAGATGGATATAGAAGCAAAGTTGTAGAACTTTTGATTTTGAACAACTTTTGTTTTTGGAGATTTTTGAGTTGTTATGAAAATTTGGGAGTAATTTGTGAAATTTGGTGAATGGCAATTCTGTAATTTCGATGACAGTGTTCACCGCTTGCGCTACACCGCCGACGACCTTCTTCGGCGTTCCAGGCGTGTCGTGGCCATCCTTGGCATCGCGCTGGCACGGAAACGGCTCCATTGTGGCTTCCTTGAGCTTCTGAGTCGCGTTATAAGAACCGAGACACCGTCGTCGTCGTTTTTCTCTTCTCCTCTGTTTTTCCCGTCGCCACCGCCACAGCTCCATCGAGCTCTCGCCGTCGACCTAGCGCCGTTGCCGTCTCGGCAAAGCCTGTCCCAGCTTCGCCTATTCCTTGCGCACCTAGCCAACCAACCTTGGTCGCCTGTATTCGTCGAGAACTTGCTATGCGCGCTCTTCTTCCTCACGGCCGGCAACATCTCCGTTGTGGCTGCTCCGTCGTGGCCAGCACTCTACGGTGAGCTTCTGACCTCGGGAAGCATTGTTTCAGCTTCTCCATGGTGCCGTGGTGCTTTGTGCCCGGTTGATTGACAATTTTGTCCACCACAGTCATCGGAACATCGCCGTCGTCGTTGCATGCTCCGCCGTGGTTGCTGTGAACGTCGACCAGCGCCTCCGTTGATCATCCAGCTCGACTCTTGGCTCCAACTCGTTCGGGGTGAGCTGCTGGTGCTTCCTGAGTCATCCGTTTAAGCTTTATAGGTCTCACATCGCCAGCGTAGTGCAGCAGCGCCGTCGTGGCCGCCATGGTCAGCGTAGTGCTCGGTTCAGTCCATAATTGGTTGCGTTAGTGCCATAAATCGATGCGCTGTGATGTAGTGATCATGTTAGTACCCTCGCCATCGCTGTTGGTCTCACCGGCGGCGAGAATTCGCCGGTCAGCACACGTGTCGTCGTGGTCAACGTCGGAGGTTAGGGATGACAGGTGGGGTCGGGTTGTCAGTGACTCAGCGTTCAAATGGATTTTTCTATTTTTAGATTTGAATGAATAGTGTCTGTTTTTGTTATTTTTGTGTAGATTTATTTAGAGCTCTAAAAATTATGAAAATTTTTGTGTGACTTCTCTATGATGTATAGTATTTAAGAAAAATATGAAATAATGTTTTTCAGTACTTTTTGAGTGTGATAAAAATTGCTCAATTTATTAATAAATGAATTTCCATGATTTTTCTAGGCTTATTTAATTGTCCAAAAATTATGAAATTTGTTTTGCCACTTACTTATCATGTAATGAACGTGTACTAAAATTTTGAGTTCAATTAGAATAAGTTGATTTATTTCATAATTTTGAATTAGATAATTAATTCATAAAAGCAAATAGTAACCTTTAATGATTTCGGTTTTGTTTGAAATTTTGGATTGAGTGATGACCTTGGGTCATTAGTTGATAATGATCCTTGGCAATTGATGTATGTGTTACGAAAAAGATTTAGTCTGTTTGACTTGCAACTGTACCGCGAAGGAAAGTTGTATTCAAATTATTAATTTTGCATCCATCATCGAGCATCATGTTTCGTATTCCGCATCATGTTAAACATGGCATTGTTATTACGTGTAGTGAATGAAGGTGAAAACATGGTAGTTAATCAAGTTGTTGAGGAGGTTAATCCGTCTGTTGAGGTCGGATCGAATACTTGTGAAACGTCGCAGGAGCCGGACTTTTCCGTCAACGAAGGCAAGCCCCGGATGCATACAACCCTACCTTGTGTTTTACAAATTAATTTCGATTTTGCTTTCCGTTACTGCATTAAGTGATTAGGAGTTAAGTAAGAGCCTAATTGGTGCATTACCAACCTTGTTATTCCATATTTACCATATTACCAGTTTTAAATTCGTATATGCCTAGTTTTGCTTAGCTATGCGTAGAACGATGAAGTCAGGCGATTAACTGTCACATGCAAGTTTCAAATGGAACCTTGGTTAATTATGTTATCATGTGATATGGGAATGTGGAGTAATAATTCTAGACCGGGCGGACTCGGTGTGTGTGAGCCACAAGACATGGAGGTCTTGTGAGCGGGTTCTTTCCGCCTGTGTCGATTAAGGCACGTCCGTTGTTGAATTGCATAAGGTGAGAATTTGTAGTACTAACCACATACTCTGGTAAGCCTGAACTTGACAATTCTATTACGAGAATGGCTACTCGTGCACTGGGAGTGGAGAGATGGTGGGAATAGCGTGTACCCACGTGGCAATGGGCTAGATTGGTGGAGTACTGTATTCTCGGGTGGCGCGGACCCGTTCTTGCTTTAGAGGATCTGAGAGTAGGTTGATATATGTAGGTCGGGGACCTGCATATGTCGTGTGGTCTGGAATCCCCAGCTGGGTTTAATCGGTTCGAATCGTCGTTGCTCCTCGATTATGGAGACTTAACTCACTGTTCATCATCATAGTACTAATAACTGGAACTTGAGAAAGGTTTGCAAAAAAGATTGATATGAAGTTCATGTTCTCATTACGGATCATGGCAGATTCATATGTGGTACTTATAAAGTTTTACCTTGGAATTAAAGAATTTTGTTAAAGAGCTTTTACGCAAAAGAACTTTAATTATTGTTAAAGTCATACCTTGAATCCCATGAGCCAGCATTCCTGAGTTCTATCAGTTTTATTTTGGTTAAGTCTTGTTGAGTACTTTTGTACTCAGGGTTCATTGACCCCTTGTTGCAGGTGAGCCTCATGAGCAGATCTGTTTTGGATCGTGCTGCATGACTATCGTTCGTTCTGACGATGAGAAGTAAATGTGTGATCCTTGGGCAGGATGTTTATTTTGGGTGTTATGTATATGTTAATTATGCCACTCCACTACTACTATGGTTTGTAATAATTATCAAACTTAGTTTGTAAGGTTTGAAACAACTGGTTTGTAAACTATGTTATCGTAAGACTTCCGCTGTTTTTACTCTGGTACTGATATTTGAATAAATGTTGTAATACTGCAATGACTTTGTAATGTGATCCTGCTCGGAAATCGTGGATGATTCGGGGTTCCCCGAGGACACCCGACAGTCTTCTTAAGTTACCAGGAACATATGCATAAATGCCAAAGGTTGTCGGACAGTGACAGGTGCATGTGGGCCCTATAACTTAGGAGGTTCTGCCACAGAGTGGTATCAGAGCAATCGTTATAATGTTTTTGTTGTATTGTTTTACAAAAACTTCAAAATGATTGGGATGACTAAATTTAACTTGCTAATTTGGTCCAAATTGCTTCTGACTTATCTTATTTCTTTCTCACCATTCCTTATTTGATTAAAAGGGTCTTGTGTGGTGGAGTAGTAATCTTACTATGCCCTATATAAAAATAAATGTTGTTTATGTGCATTATAAACTTTGATGTTTTTGTTCGTAAGAATGATTCATGCATCATTATTAATTCACTCGTTACTTCCTTCACCTCTTAGTCTAGAGTTGAGTAGTGAGACTGGTTTGAGTAATGTAATCCATAATAGCTGCTCTTTAGACTTTGATCAAATGGTCTTACTTGGATTAAATTGGTTTCCTATAGTATGGCTCATGCCAAGATGACGCCCCATAAGTCCACTGGACCCAAAGGAGTTCCTCGTCACTAACTTGCCCCTAGAAACGATGGTGCTAGCAGTAGTAGTTCTAGGCCTGATCCCCAAGCAGAGATACAGAGGATTTCTGTAGAGTTAGCATAAGCTACTAGAGATAGGGCTTTGGATGCTATACAGGTAGGAGAATTGCAGGGTCAATTGAGGCGTCTCACCACCGCACACAGGAACTGCGAAAGCATGTTAGTTCGTACGGTGGAGGGACGAAATGAGGCTTGGCATAGGGAAAATATAGCTAGAGCTAGAACTCATGAGCTAGAATTCTATGTAGAAGATTTAGAAGAACATAATACCTATCTACATGAGGAAGTTCATAGGCTTAGCAATCTACTAAACCCGAATCATGAGCCTCAAGCTGATGCCATGGACCCTGGTGTCATCCTTGCCGATGATAACGAATCGGAAGAGGAAGAAGAAGATCCTGAAGAATTAGTAATGATCAATGAAAGTGATGATGAAGGCGGTAATAATTTCGGAATGAATACCGAGTCTGAAGTTTGAAGTAATCACGGAAAAGAGTAGAGTTGTATAATAGTTAATTATGGTTAAGCTATGTATCTTGTTTTGGTACTTATAGGTTCTGGTGTTTATAGTAGTAAACCCTATGTAATGTGTCTGGAGTAAGCTTTTGTGCAATTCAATAAAAGCTTGTGAATAAAGTTTGGTTTGTTATGAGCAGATGCGTCGTACGCGGGGTTCGTATGTTCCTAGAACTTCATAAGATGAGGATGGTATTCCAGATCCACCACTAGTTCCAACAAATCTAGCTGATGCTATAACCGCACTTGTCAATGTGACGGCTGAAAATTCCTGTTTGCTTCATGAGATCGCTCTAAGTAATCAGAATCAGATGCAAGGAAACCGTGGCCGTCACCATAACATACAGGAGGCTACATATGTTGACTTTACAGACACAAGACCACCGGTGTTCACCAAGGCAGATGAACCATTGGAGGCTGATGACTGGCTTTGAACCATGGAGCAGAAATTTGACCTTATTCCATGCATGGAGTATCAGAAACCTGCGTTTGCCGCCCAGCAACTTAGAGGAGCAGCAAGTGCTTGGTGGGCAAACTTAGTGGCTATGCAACCTGCTGGCATTCCAATAACTTGGGCTGAGTTCTGTACTGCCTTCAGAGCCCATTATATCCTTGAAGGAGTAATGACAATGAAGCTAGATGAATTCCTTGCTTTGAAACAAGGAGATCAAACAGTGATGCAGTATATGGGAAGATTCAATCACCTATCACAATATGCATCCGAACATGTTAATACTGATGCCAAGAAGAAGAGGTGGTTTATGAGAGGTTTGAATACCAAGCTGCAAACAATGATGACAACTTGCACCAATGTCACTTATCATGAGGCAGTAAATATTGCAATTACTTCAGAGTCAAAGTATCGGCAGCATAAGGAGCTCAAAAAGAAAAAGAGTATGCCGTCTGGATCTTTTGGGGGAAATCAGAAGAGGCAGAGGGTGATTTATCATCCAGTACATCATAATCGTCCTCCTTACCGTCCGCCACAGTCTCAAGCCGGGCAATAGTCAAATGTCCGTCCTGCTATAACCTATCTGAACTCATAGTCAACCAATGCTCCTGGTGGCAATGCTCCAACGTCCTAGGGTCACAACTATCCGTGTTACAATTGTGGAAGGACTGGTCATTTCTCCAGGGAATGTCCATATCCTAAGTAGGCTAATCAAAATTATCAGAAGGCCCCTGCCAATCAACAACAAGGTCAGGCACCAAACAAGAACCCCAATCAGAATGTTCAGAAGGGCAAAGATGAGAGGAAGACAGGACGGGTGTTCTATATTCAAGCTGGAGAAATTCCAGAAGGGGAGCCAGTGATGATGGGTATGTTTCCTGTTGCCAATCACCCTACAGTTATACTTTTTTATTCTGGCGCATCGCATTCATTCATCAATAGAACATTTGTCGTGAAGCATGAAATTTCAATTGGGGCAACAAAGGAAAGTTTCTTTATACAGTCGCCCGGGGGACATCTGTGTACTAAGGAAATGGTATACCAGGTACCCGTAAACCTGGGTGGGCATATTTTTCCCACTACCATAATTATCCTTAAGGATCAGGATATAGATGTAATCTTGGGAATGAATTGGATGTATCAGCATAAGGCTGTTATAGATGCTTTGAATAGGACATTAAGAGTAAGTTTGCCTGATAGTAATTCTCAACTTCTCATCCAACTTCCAACCCTAAGAAGATCAGTGGGCAAGATTTGTGCAACTGCTGTCAAAGAGATTAGAGATATTCTGGTAGTGTGTGAATTTTTGGATGCGTTTCCTGAAGATTTACCCGGTCTACCACCTGATAGGGGGTACAGTTTAACATAGAGTTACAACCTGGAACAGCTCCGATTTCTCGGAGAGCTTATAGAATGCCACCTAAGGAATTGGCCGAGTTGAAGGCTCAGTTACAAGAATTAATTGAGAAGGGGTTTATCCAACCTAGTTCCTCACCTTGGGGATGTCCAGCAATTTTTGTGAAAAAGAAAGATGAGACCCTGAGGTTATGTGTTGACTATCGTCCGTTGAATGAAGTGACCATCAAGAATAAGTATCCATTACCTCGGATAGATTTGCTTTTTGATCAATTGGCCGGAGCCAAAGTTTTCTCCAAGATAGATTTGAGATCAGGGTATCATCAAATTAAGATAAAGCCTGAAGATATTCCTAAAACGGCATTTACCACAAGATATGGATTATATGAATACTTGGTGATGTCTTTTGGTTTGACAAATGCTCCCGCTCATTTCATGTATCTGATGAACTCAGTATTCATGCCTGAGCTAGACAAGTTTGTAGTGGTGTTTATTGATGACATTCTAGTATATTCCAAGAATAAGAAAGAACATGCGGAACATCTCAGAATTGTTCTGATCCGCTTGAGAGAACATCAACTATATGCCAAGTTCAGCAAGTGTGATTTTTGGCTTAAGGAAGTGCAATTTCTTGGACATGTCTTGTCAGCCGAAGGAGTTGCAGTTGATCCCGACAAAGTGAGTCATGTGCTTGATTGGAAACCACCAACCACAGTTCATCAAGTTCGGAGTTTTCTAGGATTGACGGGGTATTACCGTCGGTTTATTCTAGAATTCTCTAAAGTATCAAAGCCTATAACTGAATTGTTGAAGAACCAAGTCAAGTTTGTCTGGTCATCAGATTGTGAAGAGGCTTTCCAGACTTTAAAAAGGCTGTTAACTACTGCACCAGTGTTAGCTCAACCTGATATCGAGAAGTTGTTTGATGTTTATTGTGATGCTTCAGGTATTGGTATTGGATGTGTGTTGATGCAAGAAGGCCGAGTCATTCCCTATGCGTCTAGGCAACTTAAGCAGCATGAAGAACACTATCCGACTCATGATCTGGAGTTAGCAGCTGTGGTTCATGCTCTGAAGATTTGGCGGCATTACCTGCTTGGTAATACGTGCCATATGTATACAGACCACAAGAGCTTAAAGTATATCTTTACTCAGTTAGAATTGAACATGCGACAAAGAAGATGGTTAGAACTGATTAAGGATTATGATTTGGAAGTACATTATCACCCGGGTAAAGCAAATGTGGTTGCAGATGCCCTTAGTCGCAAAAGTTATTGCAATTGTCTAACAGTGAGAACAATGGGTTTGAATTTATGCCAAGAAATGGAAAAGTTGAATGTAGAAGTAATTCAACAAGGAAGTTTGACCAACATAATTGTTGAAGCTACTATTCGAGATCAAGTTATTGCTGCTCAGAAGGAAAACAAGGGTATAGCCCATATCAAGGAAAGAGTCAAAAATGGAAAAGCAGAATGCTTTATCATTGATGATGAAGATGTGTTGTGGTTCAAGGATCGCCTTGTGGTACCAAAAGTTCCTGAGTTGCGGCAGTTAATTCTAGATGAGGCACATGCTACTAGGTTATCTATCCATCCGGGAAGCAACAAGATGTACCATGATTTGAAGAAAAGATTCTGGTGGACTAAAATGAAAATAGAAATTGCTAGATATATAGCGAAGAGTGATACTTGTCAAAAGGTGAAAGCTATACATTTGAGGTCTGCTGGTGAATTACAACCATTGCCTATTCTATCTTGGAAGTGGGAGGACATAAGTATGGATTTTATTGTTGGTCTACCCAAGACATCAAAGGGATTTGACTCAGTGTGGGTTATTGTAGATCGACTCACTAAGTTAGCACATTTTCTTCCAGTCAAGATAATATATCCCACGATCCAATATGCCAAGATGTACTTAGCAAGAATCATGAGTTTGCATGGGGTACCAAAAACCATAGTGTCAGATAGGGGTACACAGTTTGTCTCCAGCTTTTGGAAACACTTACATGCTTCGTTAGGTACCAAACTTCTGTATAGTACAGCTTATCATCCACAGACTGATGGACAGACTGAAAGAGTCAATCAAGTACTTGAAGACATGTTAAGATGTTGTGTCCTTAACTATTCCAATAAGTAGGATGAGTGCTTACCTTTAGCCGAGTTCTCATACAACAATAGTTATCAGGAAAGCATTAGAATGGCTCCATTTGAAGCACTCTATGGTCGTAGATGCAGAACATCATTGAGTTGGTCTGAGCCGGGAGAGAGAAGATTCTTTAGAGTTGACCTTGTGAAAGAAACAGAAGACAAGGTTAGGCAAATACAGAGTAATCTGAAGATAGCTCAGTCCCACCAAAAGAGTTATGCGGATAGACGGCGGAGACCATTGGTATTCAACAAAGGAGATTTTGTATATCTGAAAGTTTCACCAATGAAGGGAGTTAACCATTTTGGTGTTAAAGGAAAATTGGCACCCCGATACATTGGACCATATCAAATTTTGGAGAGGTATGGAAAAGTAGCATATCGCTTGAAATTACCTGAACATCTCGCAGCTGTGCATGATGTGTTCCATGTTTCTCAATTGAAGAAGTGTCTCCGAGTGCCTGAACAGAATGTTGAAGTTGAAGGAGTGGAACTAGAACCGGATTTAACTTATTCTGAATATCCTATCCGAGTGTTAGATCAGAAAGATCATGTTACTCGAAGATGGACAATCAAGTTCTATAAAATACAATGGAATCAAAATTCAGAAGAGGAAGCTACTTGGGAATCAGAAGATTACTTGTTAGAAAAGTTTCCAGAGTTTCTAGCGTCAATATAGAATAGAGTAATGTTAGTTGAGTTCGGTTGTACAAGTTGTGTTTTGTAAAGGGACCTCAGCTGCTTTATGGACAGATTTGGTATGTGTTCTCGCGACACATTTCCTTTTCCATTACTTACTCTATGGCTTTGAATCTCGGGGTGAGATTTCTTTTAGGGGGAAGGATTGTAACACCTCGGGTGTTTAAAATACTAAAACTGCCATATCATCATATGCATTGCAAGGCAATTGGTCATATTAAAAACTTTGACATGCATACACTAAAACAAGTTTATATTCATGTGGTATGTGTTGAATTGTATTTTTTGACTTAAGTTCAAAGTTTGTTTGGATTTTGAATTTTTTTGAGAAAACCCTGATTTTCAGCATTTAAATCCTACCCTAAAAATCCATTTCAAAATCTAAGCATATTTTGGGGTTGAGCCCAAAAGCAAAAGTGTAGAGCTTGACAAGTTATACAAAGTTTGTCTTTGGAGTTTTTCAAGTTGTTTAGAAAAATTTTGAGTAATTCAAAAAGGTGTAATTCGTTAAATTTCCCTATTCAAATTCAAAAGTTCATTTCAAAATCTAGACCAAATTAGGAGATGGTTATAGAAGCAAAGTTGTAGAACTTTTGATTTTGAACAACTTTTGTTTTTGGAGATTTTTGAGTTGTTATGAAAATTTGGGAGTAATTTGTGAAATTTGGCGAATGGCAATTCTGTAATTTCAATGAACAGTGTTCACCGCTTGCGCTACACCGCCGGCGACCTTCTTTGGCGTTCCAGGCACGTCGTGGCCGTCCTTGGCGTCGCGCTGGCATGGAAACGGCTCCGTCGTGGCTTCCTTGAGCTTCTGAGTCGCGTTATAAGAACCGAGACGCCGTCGTCGTCGTTTTTCTCTTCTCCTCTGTTTTTCCCGTCGCCACCGCCGCAGCTCCGTCGAGCTCTCGCCGTCGACCTAGCGCCGTTGCCGTCTCGGCAAAGCCAGTCCTAGCTTCGCCTATTCCTTGCGCACCCAGCCAACCAACCTTGGTCGCCTGTATTCGCCGAGAACTTGCTGTGCGCGCTCTTCTTCCTCGCGGCCGGCAACATCTCCGTCGTGGCCAGCACTCTACGGTGAGCTTCTGACCTCGGGAAGCATTGTTTCAGCTTCTCCATGGTGTCGTGGTGCTTTGTGCCCAGTTGATTGACCATTTTGTCCACCACAGTCATCGGAACATCGCCATCATCGTTGCGTGCTCCGCCGTGGTTGCTGTGAACGTCGACCAGCGCATCCGTTGATCATCCAGCTCGACTCTTGGCTCCAACTCGTTCGGGGTGAGCTGCTGGTGCTTCCTGAGCCATCCGTTTAAGCTTTACAGGTCTCACATCGCCAGCGTAGTGCAGCAGCGTCGTCGTGGCCGCCATGGTCGGCGTAGTGCTCGGTTCAGTCCATAATTGGTCGCGTTAGTGCCATAAATCGATGCGCTGTGACGTAGTGATCATGTTAGTACCCTTGACATCGCTGTTGGTCTCACCGGCGGCGAGAATTCACCGGTCAGCACGCGTGCCATCGTGGTCAACGTCGGAGGTTAGGGATGACAGGTGGGGTTGGGTTGTCAGTGACTCAGCGTTCAAATGGATTTTTCTATTTTCAGATTTGAATGAATAGTGTCTGTTTTTGTTATTTTTGTGTAGATTTATTTAGAGCTCCAAAAATTATGAAAATTTTTGTGTGACTTCTCTGTTATGTACAGTATTTAATAAAAATATGAAATAATGTTTTTCAGTACTTTTTGAATGTGATAAAAATTGCTGAATTTATTAATAAATGAATTTCCATGATTTTTCTAGGCTTATTTAATTGTCCAAAAATTATGAAATTTGTTTTACCACTTACTTATCATGTAATGAACATGTAATAAAATTTTGAGTTCAATTAGAATAAGTTGATTTATTTCATAATTTTGAATTAGATAATTAATTCATAAAAGCAAATAGTAACCTTTAATGATTTAGGTTTTGTTTGAAATTTTGGATTGAGGGATGACCTTGGGTCATTAGTTGATAATGATCCTTGGCAATTGATGTATGTGTTACAAAAAGGATTTAGTCTGTTTGACTTGCAACTGTACCGTGAAGGAAAGTTGTATTCAAATTATTAATTTTGCATCTATCATCGAGCATCATGTTTCGTATTCCGCATCATGTTAAACATGGCATTGTTATTACGTGTAGTGAACGAAGGTGAAAACGTGGTAGTTAATCAAGTTGTTGAGGAGGTTAATCCGCCTGTTGAGGTTGGATCGAATACTTGTGAAACGTCGTAGGAGCCGGACTTTTCCGTCAACGAAGGCAAGCCCCGGATGCATACAACCCTACCTTATGTTTTACAAATTAATTTCAATTTTGCTTTCCATTACTGCATTAAGTGATTAGGAGTTAAGTAAGAGCCTAATTGGTGCATTACCAACCTTGTTATTCCATATTTACCATATTACCAGTTTTAAATTCGTATATGCCTAGTTTTGCTTAGCTATGCGTAGAACGATGAAGTCAGGGAATTAACTGTCACATGCAAGTTTCAAATGGAACCTTGGTTAATTATGTTATCATGTGATATGGGAATGTGGAGTAATAATTCTAGACCGGGCGAACTCGATGTGTGTGAGCCACAAGACATAGAGGTCTTGTGAGCGGGTTCTTTCTGCCTGTGTCGATTAAGACACGTCCGTTGTTGAATTGCATGAGGTGAGAATTTGTAGTACTAACCACATACTCCGGTAAGCCTGAACTTGGCAATTCTATTACGAGAATGGCTACTCGCGCACTGGGAGTGGAGAGATGGCGGGAATAGTGTGTACCCACGTGGCAATGGGCTGGATTGGTGGAGTACTGTATTCTTGGGTGGCGTGGACCCGTTCTTGCTTTAGAGGATCCGAGAGTAGGTTGATATATGTAGGTCGGGGACCTGCATATGTCGTGTGGTCTGGAATCCCCAGCTGGGTTTAATCGGTTCGAATCGTCGTTGCTCCTCGATTATGGAGACTCAACTCACTGTTCATCATCGTAGTATTAATAACTGGAACTTGAGAAAGGTTTGCGAAAAAGATTGATATGAAGTTCATGTTCTCATTACGGATCATGGCAGATTCATATGTGGTACTTATAAAGTTTTACCTTGGAATTAAAGAATTTTATTAAAGAGCTTTTACGCAAAAGATCTTTGATTATTGTTAAAGCCATACCTTGAATCCCATGAGCCGGCATTCCTGAGTTCTATCAGTTTTATTTCGGTTAAGTCTTGTTGAGTACTTTTGTACTCAGGGTTCGTTGACCCCTTGTTGCAGGTGAGCCTCATGAGCAGCTCTGTTTTGGATCGTGCTGCATGACTATCGTTCGTTCTGACGATGAGAAGTAAATGTGTGATCCTTGGGCAGGATGTTTATTTTGGGAGTTATGTATATGTTAATTATGCCACTCCACTACTACTATGGTTTGTAATAATTATCGAACTTAGTTTGTAAGGTTTGAAACAACTGATTTGTAAACTATGTTATCGTAAGACTTCCGCTGTTTTTACTCTGGTACTGATATTTGAATAAATGTTGTAATACTGCAATGACTTTGTAATGTGATCCTGCTCGGAAATCGTGGATGATTCGGGGTTCCCCGAGGACACCCGACAGTCTTCTTAAGTTACCAGGAACATATGCATAAATGTCAAAGGTCGTCGGACAGTGATAGGTGCATGTGGGCCCTATAACTTAGGAGGTTTTGCCACAATCACTTTTGTGAGATTGAGAGCATCCAAGTGCATTACTTTGAGTGATTGTTTCTAGAGGCACTTGGTGATCGTGTTTCGCTATGGGATTCGCTTGTTACTCTTGGTGGTTGCCGCCACCTAAACGGCTTGGTGCAGTGAGGATCGTCGAGCGGAGGAAGGTGATAGTCTCTGGCTCCGATCGTGGTGAGTGTGAGGGGTTCTTGAGCCTTCTCCGTGGGAGTTCACAAAAGGCATCTCTAGTCGATTGCTCGTAGCTTGTGGATCCCCATCTTGTGTTGGTTGTGCGGCACCTAGTTGCGGGTTAGGCGTGTGATGCCTATTAGCGCGTGAGCCACCAAGTGGGTGTATCGCTACAACGAGTACTAGCTTGCCGACAAGCAAGTGAACCTCGGTAAAAAATCGTGTGTCATCTTTGTCCAAGGATCTCTCTTGTGTTTGATTGGATACTCCGGTGATTGGTTCATCCCTCGACACATCGGTATAATCACCCTATCTCTTCTCCTTACATTCTTGTATGAGTCTTTTACTTGTATGCCATTAAAAAAGATGGTCTAATCGTCTATGTCCCTAAAAAGTTCGATCTATCGTCAGTGTCCAAGCTCAAAAAACTTTTCTCTCTCACGCCATTCTGTCCGCCTTCTGTTTGATTTGCGCCGTTTGGCTATCCTGACGAGTGAGGCCCGCTGTGGCAAATGACCTCAGTTGCCCCTTGCCGTTGGAATTAGAGGTGGAGGCCGTGTTGATCGGTATTGACCGCTCTCACTCTCCTCGTCTAGCTCGACTCGTCTAGGCCGAGTACGTCTAGGACAAGTACATCGGGGGCGCCGCGTGGAGTAATCTCCTGGTTTAATCTTGCTCTTGAGCCAAGGAAGTAAGAATTTCTCTATTTTTACTTGAGAGATGATGTCAGGATAAGCTCTGTTTCGCTAGAAAAGATTCAGAATAATATAACCCAGTGTCCACCAATCGAGCTACCCAAAGGTCCGATCCGATGAGATCTCTCAAGGCTTACACGCGGGTGGCAGAGGTGGCGTGGCCGAGAACAGCTGCGGCATGGTGGAGAATATGCTGTTCTAGTCGACGGTGCCGACGCCGACTCCACGGCCACAGCTGGTGATGGCCACCAGCGCCACCACGAGGCCGGCGTTGCCCACCAGCGTCGGCTCGGTCTGCCCGAAGGCCATGCGCGAGTCGTTGAACCTGTCGTTGCGGTCCGGCCCGCCCACCATCGCGCCCATGATCACGTTCGGGTTCACCTTCTTGGTGTCGCGCCACTTGTACCCGCCGGTGCACGAGTACTTGACGCGGTTGTGCGGCGTCGATGCGCCCCGGTGGTGCACGTGCCGCGGGTACTTGTTGCCAAAGCCCACCATGTAGCTCATCTTCCTCGGGTTATCCCCAAGAATGTAGTTGAGCTGCTCAATCGTGGAACAGATCATAGACGCCATTGTCAGAATCAGAAACTAGCTAGAGAACGCCACCATGCTCCAAACAATCAGGTAACTTTCCGGTTGACGTCAATTACCTGAGACTTGGCGAACGCACAGAGGTCCTCATTGGGCATGAAGTTGGGTCCGCAGTTCCACCCGGGGACGTTGATCGCCTCCATGTAGTCGGCGAAGAGAGCGGCGAGGAAGGAGTTGGTGACCACGTACTGCAGCGGTTGCCCCCTACCGTGGTTGAAGAGCGCCAGCCCGCCCCTGGTGAAGTTGAAGGCCCTAAAGCGCCGGAAGTACTTGCACATGTCTAGGCCAGTCTCCTTGTGGTAGCGGAGGAGGGACTGCTCGTAGGGGTAGCCGGGGTTGAGGAACATAAGCAGCCGCGACAGGAGCAGGCTGGCGCCGGGGAGCTTGTTGTCCCAACTGAACACGGACAAGTCGAGGACATCGTAGAAGGCCTTGGCATGCTCCGCGAGCTGAGGGTCGGTGGCGAAGCTCACGTAGCTGGTGTTGCCGGTGGCGTAGTACATCCACGCGGTGCCCTAGACGTACTCGTCCCAGACGAGTCAAGCCAGATGAGGAGAGCGAGAGCAGTCAATACCGGTCAACACGGCCTCCACCTCTAATTCCAATGGCAAGGGGCAACTGAGGTCATTTGCCACAGCGGACCCCACTCGTCAGGACAGCCAAACGGCGCAAATCAAACAGAAGGCGGACAGAATGGTGTGAGAGAGAAAAGTTTTTCGAGCTTGGACACTGACGATAGATCAAACTTTTTAGGGACATAGACGATTAGACCATCTTTTTTAATGGCATACAAGTAAAAGACTCTTCTTGTATACCTTGTGTAGAAGTAGCTTCGCTTAGTATATCACTTAGGAGTTACTAGCGACTTAGTCTTTGTGTGCTATCTTAGAGACTTTAGAAACTAGACCGGGTAGGAGGCTTGCAACACTTGAGTAGAGCTAGTGCCAAATTCGCTTCGCCATTTGTCTATCTAACCAAGTTGCTTTAAGTGTTGTTGTAGATTTTTATAGGATATTCACCCCCCCCCTCTAGCCATTAGGACCTTTCACCCCCACACACATAGCTTTTCTTGTCCTCATTGCTGTTGTTCCTCATCGCCACTCGTGCTCATCACCACTGCTCAGCTCTTGCTCCACGCCAGTGCACATCGCTGGCTTGCCCGCATAGATCCACCGGCGCACGAGCTGCTGCTGTCGCTGGTGTTGACACTCGTGCTCACCACTGTCAGATCCAAAGACAAGTGTAATAAGGCCTTACTTGCATCGCTGTCCCTTCTCCTCCAAACTCATCTCCTTACTAATGTTTATTGATGCAATTCCACGGCAGGGCGGCCTCATCTCTTCGGCTGATGGTGTCCTTCCAGATGAAGGAGGCCTACAACATGAGGAACGCAGTAGATAGCCTCTCAGACGATGTGCTTGCCGACATCTTCAGCTACCTCCCTGCCCTGTCCTTGTGCTGCTACAAGTGTGTCTGTTGCTCCTAGAGGCGCATCATCTCCGACTCCTATCAACGTAAGAAGCTTTCATAGACTGTCGTCAGCTTCTTCTATAGCAGCTGGTGGAAGCAAAATCGCCACTTCACCAGCATGACCGGTGAATGGCCCTCCTTGTCCTTCTTGCCCTTCCCCTTAAAAAAGTCCTAGTCTCATATTGTTGCAACGGCCTCGTCCTTTGCTAGTGTGCTGGGCCTGATGGATTACGTCACTATGTTGTCTGTAGTCCGGTGACCCACAAATGGCATGTACTGCCGCGTACCATCAGTTCTGGTCAAGCTCGCTTAGGTTTTGAACCAACATCATCGCACTGGCATGTGATTGAATTTGTTGAGGTGGAGGGTGCGTGCATATGTGTGCAGATCTACTCATCTAAAAATGCAGCACGGATCTATAAGGAATCAGAATGGGGAGAGGGTAGTATTGCTCTACGTTCAAAATTGAGAAGTGTTTTTCTTAATGGTTTTATGCACATGCTTGAGTACTCTGTGATAGTTGCTATGTATATGGAGGGAAATACATGGAGGACAATTCATAAACTAGGTGGTGCTGAACTGTCCATCCATTAAGCTCTGCGTCACCTGTGTGTGTGCTCTGCTGATTTTCGCAATAGATTTTGGCTTTTAGTGTGGATACTTGAAGACTATGGTACTGATAACTGGAGATTGAAGCATGTTGTGGACACGGAGGAACTGTTTGGATGCATGAATATTAAAGTTGGCTCGGAGCTTTGTGATGAGGAGTACATAGTGCTTACAGTTCACCCAGAATGGAATTTCATTTTTCTTGTTGGGAAGGATAGAACATTGATTGCATATGACATAGACCGCAGAAAGGTTCATGTCATCCATGCCCGTGTCATCCTCTTTTGTAGATCAAGAGGGCGTTACCATATGAACAGGCCTTACTATCTTCCTTATGTTCCCTTGTTCATGGACATGGAGTCATTAGCAGAATAGTAAAGGTGCATTTCCTGCATTTCGTCGTCACGACAGTCTTTGTCTAGGTAGGGAGTTTTTTCATTCTATATATGTATAGGCCAATTTTGGCTTGTTAACTAAAGGAATGGTATGTTCAATATTATTAATTCTGTTGTTTTGTTCAGGTTGTGGATCAGAGATGAATATGAGGGGTTCCATGGTGCATTGGCTACCAATCCGAATGATGCACTAATTAGTATTCATTTTGCCTTGCAAGCAGGAGTGGCACATAGAAGGAGCACAGCTACGTCGTTTTGTTATGTAAGTATGTATAGATCAGTACCTTTAGTATGCTCTATGTGTCGCTTGTGCTAGGACATCAGTTGAAAAAGATGTTATGGTAGCGTCCGCTGTTATATATTGTAAAAAATACTATTGTTTGTGAACATGATTTATGGATGTAATGATTATATATTTGTATGCTTTGTGTTAATGAAGCTATTAAGGCCCAGCTGAATTAGTATCTATTGTGAAACTGAATGAAATTCTGTCACCGTCGGATGTAAGCATCGTTCATTGTTTTGTTATCACCGCCGAATCGTTTAGTAGCCTGACACCGACTAAACGATCATCAAAAGTGGATCGTACTGCAACGCGGCGGTGACCATGCCCTATGACCAGGCGGTGCATACGCTGAAGCGACTGTGATGTTCGCCTCGCACAGACGGGTCATGCTCCAATGCGACAGAAACAAGGACCTGGTCACGGACGGATCATAAGCCAACGCGGCGGTGTTAGTGTACACCAACATAGGCGGGTCGTGCTCCAATGCGACGAAAACAAGGACCTGATCACAGACGGATCATAAGCCAACACGGCGGTGTTAGTGCATACCAACACAAGTGAGTCGAGCTCCAACGCGACGGAAGTAAGGACCTTGTCGCGGACGGATCATAAGCCAAAACGGCGGTGTGAGTGTAGACACCAGTCGGTCCGTGAAAGCGACGGTGATGGCTACGACTTTCACTGACGATAGCTCACAGTCGAGGCCAAAATCGGACTGCTATGTGGGTTACGATGCGGCAGTGAAGGGTGCGAATGTAGTAGTGTCATAGAGCCACTCTCTAAAATGACACTTGCAGTATCCATGCTGCAGATAGATGATAGTTAACTACATGCAAACATAAACTAAACAGTTCAAGATATACACTTTCCACTTACTTCGGTTTTGTTGCCACACTCAAACTCGAGCGAATTCAAAGTGGACACCACAGCTCGATCTCTGCAATCGCACCAAGGGGGTCGTCAAGTCATCTTGCTGCGGCTACGTACTTCTCCTCGTCCGTCATTGGTGGGGGGTTAGGGAGAGGTGAAACCCACCACTGGAAGTGCTCACGCGGATGTCTCCCTCTCCACCAGTCATCGAAAAAGAGGTACCTTGGGTCAAACTTGTCAGGACCGTCGAATCAACTGAAAGACAAAGCACCTCTCGTGGTCGTACACAACATGAGTGCAACAAATTAATAGTAAACTACTAACACATATGAAGAAATAATAAAATTGGAACAATTACTTACATTAAAACGATTGTATGTGTAGAAGCAACGGACAGTTGTCTCAATGTCTCGATTGAAACACGTGGGCCGGCAAACCATAGGTTAGGGACTAGGAGGTCGGGAGGGATGGGTGCATCTTTGCTAGACACTTTGGGGTATAATTCTCTAGGCCGACCCTGTTTTCGCCACTTCTCCTCCCCCCACGTCTTGCATCTAATAAAACGGATTTAATTTAACACCAAACTAATTAACATTAACATAGACAAAATGCAACTACATGTTCACGTACAAATCATGGGAAGACACTATACCAAAGTTTTGTAACGTATCCGATCTACCTGCCATAGATTACAACACTCCCCAAAATTACTTTTTCTCCAGACCCTAGCTACTAATCCTAATCTTTGAATCCACCATTGAAACAAGAGATAAGGGCCTCACTACCTTGCCCGAGGCCGGGGAGAAGCTTGGGGGCGACCACCAATGTCACTCGGAGCCGGATTTGGCCGCAACAAGCTCAGTGGAGCCGGATTTAGAGCTCCAAGCTCGCAGCCACGCGGACCAAGGAAGAAGAAAGGGATGAGAGGGAGAGAGGGAGGGCCACGAGGGGATCTGTATTCGGTCCTGCCGCACCAGGCGGGGTGGCGCGGGACTGCCGCGCCGGAGTCGACGGCGCAGCAAGGCCCTGCCACGTCAGCGGTCAGCGCGCAACTGACTAGCCACGGTGGCAAGCCAGCCGCGCCAGGCGGGGTGGCGCGGTAGTATAGTTTGGCCGTGCCAAGACATTTGGCGTGGCCAAATGGGTTAGATTTCGAAATAAAAAATAATGTGTGTTAATTTTAAAATTATTATTAAATTATTAAAAAGGTTAAAATAAAAAAATCGCTGCAGCAGCCATCCAAGCCAGCAGCGCCAGATATAATTCGCGCGCTCCCAGTGTTCGGCGCACGGCTTCCGTCCGGCCGTTGAGACTGGAAGGATTCCGCCCAGGACGTCCTCGGGTCCCGTAATGACCCATCATCATTTTGGAGACAGACGCATCAGTGCAACAGGAACAGATCGAAGTCCTATTGGCTGTCTGGTCAGATTAGAGACCTTATGCAATTTGATTTCTCTGCTTGTAGTGTCCGTCTATAAGAGAAATTGTAATAAAGTGGCAGATTGTTTAGCTGCCCATGGGCGGGTGTGTTGAACTCTGGCTATGAGGAACTGTTGATAAGCCAAGTTCCAGTCTTTGTTGTTGTGAAACGGCACCCCCTGGCCGAAGGGACGCATCCATCCAAACGACATCGTTTCACAGGGATGATCTCATCCATTGATAGAGACAGTTAGGATTAGTATAGACAGTTAACCATTGTCACCAAAGGGATATGTCCTTTGGACACTAACAGTTGTGTCCGTACGGACACACCCCTTCACTTTGTGTATATATATCTAAGAGATCAATGAAAGCAAGGGTCTACACTAAGTAAACACTTAGTGAT
This sequence comes from Miscanthus floridulus, assembly GCF_019320115.1. NCBI lineage: Eukaryota > Viridiplantae > Streptophyta > Magnoliopsida > Poales > Poaceae > Miscanthus > Miscanthus floridulus. The sequence continues at coordinate 3,706,918 of NC_089595.1, forward strand.
CATTCTCAACGTGCGTACCCAACATCACAAATGAGAACATTTGGTTTACATCTTTTCACAAAGATGACTACCGTTAATTCGCATTTCTATTGGCCATACACAAGGTAGCACCACTGTTGCTACTGTGGGATCTACACTAAGTCCACAACTTAGTGACTATCCTCAACGTGCGTACCCAATTAGTTTGCGAATTGACTAAGGTCTACATCATTCTTGATGACTACCTTAAGACGTGTTTATACAACTTGCATAATTACTTGGCATCTACTGTTACTATAGACTATGCCCAATTTGAGGTCTACACTTTTATGGTGACTACCTCCATTATTTCATTATGCACATGAGATCTTTACAACATCAATAATACAAGATTTATCTTGTCTCTATTTTGCATCCCATAATTACAACACACCATAACATTTTAATAACTTAAAATGTTTTGATGGTTTGCCTCGTGTAGGATCAATGACCGTCAAAGAGTTTGATTTACTTGCTCTAGATGGGCACAATTATCCCACATGGGCTGTGGACGTAAAGGTTAGTCTTGCGTCCCGTGGACTTCATCGAGCCGTGTTACCACCCGAAGAGGGTGTTGCATCACTTGAAGATCAACATGTATACATGGCCCTATATCTCATTAGGAGCTATATTCATCCTGAACTTAAGGCTGAATACTTGTTGGAAGAGAACCCACGAAATCTATGGAATTCTCTTAAGCAACGCTATGAACAACAAAAGGCACTTGTCCTGCCTGCGGCCAACTATGAGTGGACGCAACTTTGCTTACAGGATTTTAAAACTGTGAGTGATTACAACCATGTTGTTCATAGGATTTTCTCAAAGTTGCAATGCTGCGAGAAAGAACCTACAGATGCGGATAAAATAGAAAAGACTATGTCTACTATGCTTTCCTCTGAAATGATTCTTCAACAACAATATCGTGAAAGACGTTTCCAGGTTTATTCTGAGCTTATACAAACTTTACTTAAGGCCGAAAAACATTCTAAACTTATGGTTTGGAATAATCAGCAGCTCCCCGTAGGGTCTGCTCCATTGCCTGAAGTACACGCTTACACTCAGAATAAACCCAAATTTGATGGTGGATTTTCTAAGACCCATCCTCAGGGAAATTCCAAAAAAGGTAAAAAACAACGCAGACGCAATAAGAAATCCCAAACTCATGTTTCCAACAATGGTAAGAACATTTCCAAACACAGGAATGATAAACCTGTATGTCAGAAGTGTGGTTGTTATAGCCATACTACAAAGAAATGTCGTACCCCAAGTTATCTTGTTGACCTCTACTTAAAGTCTGTGGGTCGCGGACGTGCTGCACCAGGACAGAAGTATGAAGCCCACTTCAACATTCGACCTGACACCACCAGGAATGTGGCTGGTTGTTCGCAACAAGTTCCAATGGAACCAAGCAGCAACAACATACGAGGAGGCGAGGATCTTGCTGATACGGGGAATATGATCGTGGAATATGCATCTAACGACATATTTGGAGACTTTGAATAGACTCCCAATCCCTTAGATTCTAATGTCTTTATGTCCTAGTAATTATAATAGTTAAAACAATTTATGTCCTATGTGTTGTAAATATTTAATAATGTCATCACTATTTGGTTTGAATATCCAATAAATGTATTGTACACATTTGATATTTAATAAATAAAGTATGTATTCTATATATCATCAAAGAGTTTTATATCAAATTTTTTATTTATATATAGTTTCTACGAGGGTCAATCTGATGGAGGAGGAATTATGCCTAGTGGACAGTGGTACTACTAATTCTATACTTAGAGAAACAAAATATTTCCAAACTCTTACAAAAAGACAAGGAAATGGTTTGACAATCGCCGGGCGCGATGCTACAATAGTTGGCTCTGGTCGTGCTACTATTGTACTCCCCATGGGTACCCAAATTACAATTGAGGAGGCATTATTGTATCCCGATTCAAAACGTACCTTATTAAGTTATAGAGATATCCGTCAAAATGGTTTCCATATAGAAACCCGTGATGACAATAATGAGGAAATTCTCCTTATTACTAAAAATAGCGGATATGGCAAATGAATTGTTGAGAAAATTTCCTCTTTTCCGTCAGGATTGTACTACACATACATCAAACCCATACCGCATGTTGCGTACAAGGTAATTTTTTAGAATGTTGACACATTCAAAACTTGGCATGAACGCCTTGGCTATCCTAGTATAGGGATGATGCGAAAAATTATTAGCAATTCTAATGGTCATGAGTTAAATATTGCTAAATTCCTCAAATCTTTAGATTTTATGTGCACTTCATGCGCTACAGGAAAATTGATCGTACGGCCATCGCCCGTTAAGATCCAAAATGAGCCACTAAAATTTCTTGAACGCATTCAAGGAGACATTTGTGGCCCCATACAACCACCGTTTGGACAGTTCAGGTATTTCATGGTTCTAATAGATGCATCTACTAGATGGTCTCATGTGTATCTTTTGTCCACACGTAACCATGCATTTGCAAAAATTATTGCTCAAGTTATTAGACTTAGAGCACATCATCCTGAACATCAAATTCAATCAATTCGAATGGACAATGCTGCTGAATTTTTCTCAAAGGCTTTCAACGATTATTGTATGGCTTTGGGAATTCAAGTTCAGCACTATGTCCCATATGTCCATACACAAAATGGTCTAGCAGAATCTCTTATTAAGAGAATTAAACTCATTGCAAGACCGTTATTGCAAAATTGCAACCTACCAACTTTATGTTGGGGTCATGCAGTCTTACACGCTGCTGACTTAATTCAATTGCGACCAACTGCATATCACGTAGTCTCCCAATTGCAATTAGTACGTGGGAATATGCCAAATATTTCTCATCTGCGAAAATTTGGTTGCGCTATATACGTACTGATCTCACTTCCTAAGCGTACTTCTATGGGTCCACATAGGAAACTTGGTATCTATATGGGATATCAATCTCCATCAATTATCAACTACCTCGAGCCTCTTACAGGGGACTTATTCACGGCCCGATATGCTGACTGCATATTTAATGAGGACCATTTCCCGGCATTAGGGGGAGATTTTAAGTACCAAAACGAATGCCAGGAAATCATCTGGAATGCCCAAGGCATTCCCCCCTCAGATCCACGTACTCTAGAGACTGAACAACAAGTTCAGAAAATCATAAACTTACAACATATTGCAAATAATCTGCCAGAAACATTTATTGATTATAAGGGTGTCACTAAATCCTCTTATCCTGCTCGCAATGCGCCCGAAAGAGTGGAGGTACCAATAAAAACCATTCAACCCCCACTTCCAAAGAAGAGGGGGAGAAGTACGGCCGCTTCTAAGGATAATGCTACAAGTAAGTGTCCGAGGACATCGAGGGCTAAATCCTCCAAATCAGTAAATCCAAACCAACCTCAAGTTGGTAGACACCCAATAGTGGATAAAAATCCAACATCAGGACCAAATCCACAACCCGGATCAACGGTGCATCCAAATTCTGATCCTGGGATATCGGAACACCCTGACTCCATAGTTTTGGGAAATGTTGAGTCAAATAATGGGGTGAAAGAAATTTCCATCAATTACATAGATTCTGGAGAATCATACGATCGTAAGACTACTGTTGTCGACATGTACTTCTCCGCAGCAATTGTAGAAATCTTTCTCAATGATCCAGATCCCAAGACCATGGCAGAGTGCAAAAAGCGCTCGGACTGGGCTCAATGGAAAGAAGCAATTCAAGCTGAGATAGCTTCGCTCACTAGAAGAGGGGTATTCACATCTGCAATATCTACACCTTCTAAAGTCTTTCCTGTAGGCTTTAAATGGGTTTTCGTCCTGAAACGGAATGAGAACAATGAGGTGGTGAGATATAAAGCAAGGCTAGTAGCACAAGGGTTCACGCAGAGATCCGGCATTGATTACAATGAAACCTATTCTCCAGTAATGAGTGGAATTACTTTCCGATACTTAATATCATTAGTGGTTCAAAATCATCTATCTATGCAGTTGATGGATGTGGTGACAGCATATCTATATGGGTCACTTGATTCGGACATATACATGAAGGTTCCCGGTGGAATCCAAATTCCGAATCCAAACGCAAATCGCAACATGTATTGTGTAAAACTACAAAAGTCATTATATGGCTTGAAGCAGTCGGGACGAATGTGGTACAACCGACTGAGTGAATTCCTTCTAAAGAAAGGATACACTAACAATGATGATTGCCCATGTGTTTTTATTAAGAAATCTCGAACGGGATTTTGTATTATATCCGTGTATGTTGATGATTTAAATATCATTGGCAGCCCAAAGGATATAGATGAAGCAAGCAAACATCTAAAGAGGGAATTCGAGATGAAGGATTTGGGTAAGACCAAGTATTGCCTAGGCTTACAACTTGAGCACCGTTCTTTAGGGATTTTAGTGCATCAATCAGCCTATATCCAAAAAATATTGGAGAAATTCAATATGGATAAATCATACCCTAATAAAACTCTGATGGTTGTTCGTTCCTTAGAAATAGGGAAAGATCCATAGGGAAAAGTTGTTGGGACCAGAGATCCCATATCTCAGTGTCATTGGTGCACTTATGTATCTTACAAATTGCACCAGGCCTGATATCGCATTTGCAGTGAACTTACTAGCTAGGCATAGTGCGGACCCAACTCATCGTCATTGGATGGAAGCGAAGGGTATCCTCAGATACCTTAATGGCACAAAGGATATTGGTTTATTCTTCAAGAAAAATTATGATCCCAGTATGATTGGTTATATTGATGCAGGTTACTTATCTGATCCTCATAACGGAAAATTCCAAACAGGATTTGTATTCCTACATGGAGGTACAGCTATTTCATGGAAGTCTTCTAAGCAGACTCTGACAGCGACCTCTACTAATCATTCTAAAATTATTGCTCAATAGGAGGCATCACGAGAATGTGTATGGCTTCGCAGAATGATTAACCACATACAACAGTCATGTGGTATTGGTTCAATTGAATCACCTATAATTATCTATGAAGATAATTCCGCTTGTGTTACACAGATGCAAACAGGTTACATAAAGAGCAATATCACTAAACATATTGATCCTAAATTGTTTTATCCCCATGAATTACAAGAAAATGGGGAAATAAACATCTTGCAAATCAAGTCATGTGATAATCTCGCTGACCTGTTTACTAAGTCCTTATCAACTTCTGTGTTTCAAAAATTGGTACATGGAATTGGTATGCGGCGACTTTGTGATTTGCCAGAATCAGGGGGAGATATCTCCTAAATGTTAACTTGTACCAGCGTCATATTATACTCTTTTCTTTCACAAGTTTTACTCACAAAGTTTCTTGTTAAAGTTTTTAATGAGGTAATATTAACATAAGCATGTGTCATATTTCCTATTTTCCCCACCGGGGTTTTTGTGGGAAATATCAAAGACACATATTGCCCTCACAACTCATCCATGGTTTTTCCCCGAAAAGGTTTTTCATGTGAGTTATCCCAGAGGCAATACCAATAATATGTCGTTATATTTTCTCCTAATTTTTCCACTGGGTTTTTACAGGAGTTTTAGCGGCATATCACTTTATATTGCTCCTCATATTTTTTCTAAATGGTTTTTGGGGGAGTTATCTATATGTCGTATCTCCAATATTTTTTTCGACTGTGGTTTTTAATGGAATACCAATGACATAGTGGTTTATTTAAATCACACACATGTATACTATTTTCTCCTTATTTTTCAATAAGGTTTAAAGGAGTTTTTATGGCATATCTATACATACATATTCCTCAGATTTTTTCCAGAGGGTTTTTCGAGGAATCTCAGCTTACAGCTGCATTGATCTCAAGGAAGATTCGATCAAGGGGGAGTGTTGTGAAATGGCACCCCCTGGCCGAAGGGACGCATCCATCCAAACGACATTGTTTCACAGGGATGATCTCATCCATTGATAGAGACAGTTAGGATTAGTATAGACAGTTAACCATTGTCACCAAAGGGACATGTCCTTTGGACACTAACAGTTGTGTCCGTACGGACACACTCCTTCACTTTGTATATATATATCTAAGAGATCAATGAAAGCAAGGGTTGTTCCCAAAAATCATTGTTCATTTTCATTATCTTTAACATTTGTAAGTGCTGGTCTCCGGCTATTTGCCTGCATTAAAAGTTTAATGCGACCTTACTTTAAAAAAAAGCAAAAGAAAACTCAAACTTTTAGCTATCATTTGGTGACTAAAGCCTCTAAACTTCAGTGACCCCTTTTAGTATGGGTGTTTGGTATTTTAGTGACTAAACTTTAGTGACCCAAACCAAACACGCCCAAAGGCTGCGAACCAACCTTGAACGAAAAGGGTCTGGAACAAAACAATGGAAACATCAGGGGAAAGGTGGGAACAAAAGGGGAGCACACAGCCATGACTCCATTGCCAATTGCCACCCACCCACAGTCGCACCTTATTAGCATTGTCGCAGCAGCGATGAGACCTACCACCACGGCAAATAATGACATCAGACATAGCTAGGCATAACAGGAAACTATCCTGACCCCCCTAATCTAAATAATCCAAGAGCCGGAAACAATCTGCAGCCGCAACCGTTTGGCGCCCCACATGCACGCCAATCATTGGGCCATGGGCTGCCAGCATGATTGGGAAGAGATCAGTTGCAATCATCACATCATACAAGCATCGCCACGATTAAAAACACGTCCAAGATGTTCCACGGCCCAAAGCACAATTTTATAAATAGTTAACATGCACGATATAGATGAAACAGAGCAGACATGCACGGAAATTCATTCTTTGATTTCATTCCATTCAGTTGCTACACCAAATTCCAATGGTTTGTCATGGTCATACAACGATAGATCAGGTTCCACCATAAAACTAGGAACCATATAATAATAACCTCATAAAAATGTCACACAAATACCCCTGGCCTTCTACTGTTCTTGATAAGCATGGAACTTTCAAACAGTGGCAAATACACAGGCAAGGAAACACGACAAGTGACTACAACAGACAAGACGACATGACAGAACCACAAACCTGTGTATAATACACAATAAACCAATGAATTAGACTCAAAGAGACCAGAATGGGACTCCCAAAACCTCATTTGACGTTCGCCCCATTCACGTGTCCTTAAATCCGGCTTGATCCGCTTCTTTTTTTTCATCCGAAACAGTGTTTTCCTCTCACAAATTCCTCCAGATTCATCCAGATTCCTTCAGAATTCCTCCAAGCGAACGGGGCCGTTATGTCTTATAAGTTGTGCCAATACTCATTGCAACATGTTATACAGCACAGGAACCACTTCGACAAAAATCGACACATTCCCTACCTTTCAAGGCTTTCTACCTCATCAAACAGGTAAAACAATATAATTCATTCGTGCTATATGAGGCAAAACCCAACTCCCGACAACACCTGCGACTCCATGCTTCCCACCATTAGGTGGTGGTGGGAGCAAGAGCCCAAATGATCCAACCCGCTGACCTTGAAGACTGACCACTGACCAAGCTGCACCACTGGTGATGCAGCCCAAGGACTGACCCTGCTGCTGACTGGGACCGACATGACGACTCCCTGAGACCAGACCAATGGGACCCAACCACGACTTGGACGACGCGACTACCCCACCTCTGACTAGCCCCAAGCACTAGCCAAGGCATAATGGCACAGTCGCCATTCCAAATGGGCATCTGCATGTACAATATCACATCAGAAATCGGAATTTGCACACACCGTACACCACCCATCTTTTACTCAAGACCGCTAGAGAGAGAGCATACCTTCAGCCAAAGTTGAATCCACCTGATGGAACAGAGGGCTGGTTCCCAAAGTTGAGGCCATTCTGAGGATTGTCGCCTGAGGGCATGGCATCGTCTTCCTCCTCCAGCCAGTAGGATTCGAGCATCTTGACAGCCTTCTCATATATCTCGGTGTTGTCATGGCTCTGCAGGTTCTCAATCTTGTCCAGGCCCTCAGCATCATCAATCATCTGTGCGTAGACATTGACATCGCCTCCACCAAGGTTTTTCTCTGCCTCGCCAACCTTCAAGATGTTCTCAAGACCCTCCAAGCAAACTGTTACAATTCTGGGATCTGGGCAGACAAGGAGGTCACAGAGTGGCTTAATGCAACCCTGGGCAACAAGGTACCAACATTTTGTACAGTAGCCAATGTTATCACATATGTTTTTTTTTAAATGAAGCATGCTACTTACAAATAATACAACAAACTTAGAAGATAATGTTAAAATTACATGTTTACATACTTGATCTGATCATGTGTGCCACCAGAAGTGGCATTTGAAATTGCCCACGCTGCTTCTTTCTTGATGTCAAATTCAGCAGTTTGCAGAAGTTGCACCAGAGGTGCAATTATGTTTGCATTGATCACGGCCTGTAACCATATGATAGTAATTTAGGAAAGAAACCAAACAGAACAGAGCAGTTCAATAAGAAGAAACCAACCAGGTGATATCATTGAAGTTACTGGGACTATGGGAGAAAATGTTTGTTTATTGAAACAATTTTCAAGTCAACCATCAACTTTTTAAAAGAAATACCATAAGCTAATTCAATTCAAATATGCCCATGATTGTAAATAAAAGACTTGATTTATCAACAGAACTTTAAGCAGACAAACCTGAATCTGTTTCCTGTTACCAGCTGTGATGTTTGAGATCGTCCAGCATGCTTCTTTCTTGATGATTTTCCTGTGGTTGGCAGTCAGGAGGTTCAAAAGGCATGGAAGTGCTTGATTGTCAATGACACACTGTAGGAAGGAGAAATACTTAGGTTCAGTGGAATATATTCCGTCAATATGGTACAACAGTGTGGAAAGCTAATTTTGAATATTTATTTCAATGAAATTGGCAAGGAATTCTTGTCATCAAGGCTGGAAATCAGCATGACCATTTTTTTTTGCGGGGTAACATGACCAATTACATGTACTGTGTTAAAAGTTAGCTTAGCAATCTGTCATTGCCAAGACCTACAACCAATAGGACCTTTCTAAACAGTGCTGTGAAAGTGCATTTGTACTTATAAACTAGCATTTGAACTATAACAAAGAACAATTTCAAAGGAACTAGAACCTTAGATTTAACAAATCAGCCAATTGATTCAACATCAACTTAGTATGGATAATTTTTTAAAAAGTAGATCCATCTCTACAGGAGATCCAATCAGGTAACTTAGGCTGGAAGAATCATGAAGTGTATAGAGAGATGCCCTGAAAGGGCAGAAGTATAGATACAAGAAGAGAGGGGGAGAGACACTAACATATAGATATGAACGAAATAATATAATATAATACATGTTATTTCTTGTGTGTGTGTGTACAAGTTTCTGCTCCATGACAATATTGATTTGACTGCTAGATAATGTATCTAGCAAATAAAACTGTTTAATCAAACTTGTAGCCCCAATTAAACAAACTAGTATGACAATGTACACGCTGATGCGACTTCCCCCTGTCTGACACCAGCATGGACCCATATGGTCACCATGACTAATCATGTCTTCAACATCTACAATGCTACCCAGGACAAAAGAAGCTTTCAAATCTAGTCTAGGCCAGTATTGCAGCTACATCACGGAGTCAAGAACATCAATACAAGGGTAGACTGATTTTAACAGATGACAACACATTCTGACTTGCATTAATTTAGCAACAGCAGGATATACATCAATGTAGGGAAAAAACGAAAGCATTAAAAAGGAGGTCCAACTTGCCAATTGAGTTTACCTGAGTCTGCATGTCATCCCCAGTTACAATGTTACCCACCGTGCGCAGAGCAGGAATGAGTACAGAGGCCGAAGGATGCCTAAATAAATATTCAGGTGTTATGATTTCAATCATTGATCATGGTAAAACTTTAGAATGCTACAGAGAAAACATATATATATAAAATTGCACTTACATCAGAAGTTCCACAAGGCGAGGGAATACGCCAGATTCAATAACAGCTTGGATTTTGTCATTAGTCCCATCAGATAGGTATGAGAGAGCCCAGCAAGCATCAGTTAGGACCTCCTCGTCCTGAGAGTGGATAAGGCGCTGCAGTGCTGGCAATGCTGGTTTGACCTACTCAAGCATCAACAAAACAATATCATTCAAAGAATCAACTTTGGCCAACACAACAAAAAGAAACAATCCCAGATAAAAACCTGATCGAAGTTTGGTTGTGGCTTCCCACGGCAGAAGTTGGAGAGAGTCCATGTGGCGTTCCTGAGCATCGAGAGCTTAGCATGCTCATTAAGCTGCTGCAGCAAGGGGAATAGCCCACCATGGCCAAGCACCAGATCACGGCACTTCGGGGAGTCACCAGCAACATTACCTAAAGCCCACACAGCCTGCAAAACAAAAAAAAAAAGAAAAGAAAAGAAAGAACCTAAGCATCACTCTACATAAGTCTCGTATAGAAGAGAGTAACTCTTGTAATTCAGTGCATGCCTGTTCACGAACATCCTCGCTGTGGGAGTTGAGGAGCTTGACAAAGATGGGCACAGCACCACTCTCAACCACCACCTTGGTGTTCTCTGATGTGCCTGAGGCAATGTTGGTGAGCGCCCATGCAGCCTCAAACTGCAGCATAAGTTATATACATAGCAAGTTGCCACCGATTAATAAGAGAGAAAATAAAGTGAAGCCATATGATTTGATCAGTGCGACTGTTTCCCAGACCTGGAGTTGGGGATGGTCCTCACGTGTAAGGAACTCAATAAATCGGGGCACCACTCCTGTGCTGATCACCTCCTCAATTGGTGGACTACGCTCTAGAGAAATTGAAAGAATAGTCAAGCAGCAAGGTACCACTTGACAACTTTCATATAAAAGTTGCAATGGAGTTAAGAACGGAGTATCATGGGCTCATCTAGATTCACCAGCAAATACAAAAATCCCACAGGATAATAAAAGCTGTTATCTAGGATGTACAAGAATATGAAGAGACATGCAGCCTCCATAACCTTTTTTAGCCCATTCTCACCAGGCTCAAAAATTACTGAAACAAGCTATACTACTGAAACAACTATATATACATGGATGCAACAATAATTGCCCCAGCAGCCAGCAGAACACTACTGAAAAAATAGAATAATTATTCATGAAATCAATTGCTTTCGGGAGCATAACTTTTTTTTTAAACAAACTTCCTGGCACACATGGTCATAAGCACGTTGCGGAGGCCATATGGTAGGGTTTGTGTGTGTTTTTTCTGGACAGTAAATTTAAGCAGTAGTAGTCGAAAAATGGGAGGGTATAACAACTAATTTTGCCACCTGCAATCCACAAGTCTAAGACACGTATACCATATACGACAGTTACCTTTAAGCACCTAGCCACAAGTCTAAGACACGTATACGACAGTTACCTTAGCACCTAGAACTGGCCATACGCAGATACCCTCACGCATGGCCTAATACTACTCTGACAAATCGCCCAAATCTCACCGCTAAACTCTATCCATCCGGAAACGGTAACTGCACATAAGATCCGAATCTCACCTATGGAGAGCAGCTTCCTGAACTGCGTGGTGGCCTCAAGCTGCACGGCGGGGTCGTTGGAGAGGACGGCCTGCACCATCGCCGGCAAGCCATCGAGCTGCACAAGCAGACAACAAGGAGAGAATCAGATCCGAACCCGTCAGATCGAGTACCACCCCCGTCTCCCAAACCCTAACGAAGGGGGGCCGGATCAGATCGGGAGCGAGCCAGGGCAGCGCCGCACCTTCTGCTGGAGCGCGGTGGAGTGGCCCATGGGCGGGACGGCGCCGGCGGCGGAGGCGGGGAAGCCGTCGCGGCGCTTCTTCTGGAGGCTCTCCTCGCGCTTGGCCTTGCGGATGTCCACCATCTGGCCCTCGCGGCGGCGGCGGCTCTCCTCCGCGTCCACCGTCTGCTTGTAGTTGCCCTTCCGCATCTGCTCCCGCTCGCTCGGCCGGAGCGACATCGCGGCGAAACCCTAGGGGGGACCCGGCGGCGGCGCGGACCGGGGGGGGTGCAGTCGAGACTCGTTCGCGCAGCCAGGCACGCACGCACGCACACACAGTCGATTTCGAATTGGGGAACGGGAGGGGAGGGAGGGGGTTGTGCTGGTTTAGTTTCAAAAACTTTTCCAAAAAATGCTATCGAATCTTGCGATATATGCATGGAGTTTTAAATATAGACGAAAAAAAATTAATTGCACAGTTTGTTGAAAATTACGAGACGAACATTTTAAGCCTAATTAGTCCATAGTTAAACAATAATTGCCAAATAAAAACAAAAATACTACTGTAGCTAAATTCTCAAAATTCGCGAACTAAACAGAGCCATGGTCTTGAAGGTGGGGGAGGTTTATATAGGCGGCGGCGTTCCAACTGGGGGTAGCAAAGGAGGGCCGGTGTGAACGGGGTAGTAGCACGGGACATTGGTAATTTGGATGGGAGGGAGATACGGCGGTTTTGCACGGGTGAATATGGACGTGCAGTATTTTTTCTTCAAGGCCTTTAGGTCTCGTTTAATTCCTTTTTTAAAATTTTTCATCTCATCACATCGGATATTTGACACATATATGAAATATTAAATATAGACGAAAAAACTAACTAATTACATAGATTGCGAAAAATTTACGAGACGAATTTTTTAAGCCTAATTAATCAATGATTTGACAATGGCGTGCTACAGTGAACATATGCTAATGACGGATTAATTAGGCTTAATAAATTCGTCTCGCGGTTTTCAGACGAGTTATGTAATTAGTTTTTTTTATTAGTATCCGAACACCCCTTTCGACATTCCATAAAACATTTGATGTGATACCTAAAATTTTCACCCAAGTAACTAAATAGGCTCTTAGCATGACTTCGGCTACCGCGGCTCTTGCGTAGAGGACTGCCAAACGGCTCTTGCCCAGGTTCAAATATCCATGGAATTTTTTTGTTAACCGGCTTCGTATAATTCAAAAACATAAGTTCTCTTTAAGCCTTTTGCTCGCTATTTCCTCTGGAACAAAAGTATCGAAACCTTCTGCACATCATGCAGGATTTTACAGCCTGTACTTTTCTAGTTAGCCATAAGGATCGGACACCCATATTACAAGCGTTTCGAAAGAGCAATAACCATTTTTATATTTTGAAGCCAGAAGCCTAAAACACATGACTTCTTTTGATGTTTCATAAACTTCATATAAATTATTACAAAATTATTATTAGAGTTCTTTTTTTTGTCAACTATTTTTTTTAAAAGGGTTTCATCTTTACAAGAGAAACTACTCCACACGAGCCAGAGCTTTGCCAAACTGATCTTTAGAGTCATATGTACTCATTATTTTCTTATCAAAGCTACTCCATCCGTTCCAAATTATAAATCGCTTTGACTTTTTTTGTTCATCTATTTTACTATGTATCTAAACATATTATTATATCTAGATGTATGGCGAAATGGATATACCAAAAAAGTCAAAGCGACTTATAATTTGGAACGGAGGGAGCAGTATATAAACATGCACATAGTAAGTTGTAGGTTCGGCTTGCCTTCATCTATTTCAATATGCTTTAGAATCAAATTTTATACCATGGCTAGACGCACACTACTTTTACTTGTATAGTATGGATCACGGATATGACGGTTTTTATCTTTAATTCATCATACTACTACTCTTAATAAAACTGACCAAAGCTCTTATGCTCAAGGGAGTCAGGAGCATAGGCATGGACGGATGGAGGAGAGAGAGATAGACCGAGAGAGGGAAGAATTTTTCTCCTTTTTAATTTTTTATTAAGTATAGTAGACTAGTAGCAGACATGCCCATGCATTTCTCAACAGTGTACAACTTGCGTCATATGTTTCAATGTCTTGAAATTGGTCTATTCCAATACGTCTAGAAATCAGATTTTGTCAATGTACAATGACTAGATACATGCAATTTTAACTTGTATGAGCATGGATCCAAAATAAGACATTAAACCAATAAGAACTCTTAGTCTTACCTCTAGTAGTCTTATGTCTAATCAATCACATATTACTGCTCTTAGTAAGATCGGTTAGGACTCTTATGCTCCAGGAGTGGATCACAAAAAATGGGTCAAGAGAGAGTAATAGATAAATAATTGGAGGAGAGAATTTTTCAGTTCTAATTGGTGTTTATTTGGATCTTATTTGAGTTGGGACTTGATTGGGAACAGGCAGCATGAAGACTTTGAAAATTTGCTGGAAAAAGAGTGACCGGACGCTGTACCGGACTCTGAAGTCCAGCGTCCGGTCAGTTCGCAGGAGGTGAACTGCTGCTGAAGGAGTGACCGGACGCTGAAACAGTGTTCTCCCAGCGTCCGGTCAGAAGGCGATCCAGCATCCGGTCGATCGAAGACGAAGGAGACTGCTTGCACCGGACTCTGGCTGCGTCCGGTCGGGGTTCACCGGACGCGTCCGGTTGCAATTCCAGAGGTTTTGGACCTTACTGGAATCGACCGGACATTGGGTGGCAGCGTTCGGTCGCTGCCACCGGAGTGTCCGATCAGTAGAAATCATGCGGGACCCGGATTCTTTCTCCGTTTCCTTTTCTACTCCGCGGGGAACCCCCATATAATCCAAGCGCGTGTTGACCTAATCTTTATCCTCGCCGCGACGTCATCCCTGAGCCGCCGCATCATGCCATAGCTGCCGGATTCACCACCGCCGCCCCACGCCCGCGACTGCGCTATCCGGCGCTCGCGCCGGCCTCGCGCGCCACCGCTCGCTCCCACGCCAACGCCGCCCAGCTCCCACGCTGTAACACCCCGGTGTTATGCCTGCTTCAAAATATTTGAAACATGTTGTGAAACCTGAATGTTACATACCTTTGTTAGAATTGTTTTACCCTGATTTTGCTTGCTAGGTTAGTAAAACATGTTTGGCTACTATTGTAAATCATCTAGGGTTATTTAGTTCAATTTTTGGAGCAAGGTTTGTATTCAAATTAATTCAAAATTTTGCTTCCAAAGTAATTTCCCAAAAAATTAGGATTTTGAGTTAAACATGAACTTTGATTTTACAATTTAAAATCTAGAAAGAATTTGGCTTTGGTCATAAAAGCAAAGTTGTAGAGAATTAAATTCTAATCAACTTTCATTTTTGGTACATTTTCAAAAGATGTCATTTTCTTGCTCAAAATAATATTTGAAAGTTGGCATTTAAAAATTCCTTGAAATACAAATGAAAAAGGGCTTTTTCTCCTTCGCGGACCGCCGCTCAGCTTCCCGGCCCACGGCCGAAGCCGGCCTGGCCTGCGTCCCCGCCTGCCGCGCGTTTCACCCCGGCCAGCTGCGCTTCGCCGGCCCAGGCCCACGCCGCGGCCGCTCCCGCGCGCAGCCGCGCCCGCCTTCCCCGCCAGCCCGACCGCCACGCGGCGCCCGTACACCGGCGGCGAGGGGCGGTGCCTGCTCCGACCAGCCGCGCCCCGCCTTCAAAGCGGTCCGAGCGTGTGCACGCAACCCCACTCCGTCACTCCACTTCGCCTGCCTCCCTGCCTCTTGCCCCGCAGCAGCAGCAGCCGCGCCCGAGCTGCCGAGCTCGCTGACGCGCTCCGCCGACGTCGAGCTCCCGCACCACCGCGCCATCCCACGATTCACGCCGCCCGCAGTTCCGCCTCGTCGACCTCCATCGTTTGCGCTCGCCAGAGGCTGCCGTCGTCGAGGTGAGGGCCGAACCTGGCGCCTCCTTCCTCTCCGGTGAGCATGCCGCCGTGGCCGCGTGGACCCCCACGCCGTCGGGCCAGCGCCGTTGTGCCAGTCGGTGCGGCTCCACGCGTTGAGCACGCTGGCACCCCCCCCCCGCGCGCCATGGAGGGGCTCGCCGTCGGTGAGCACCGGCCGGCGGAGCACCTCCCCTGCCACTGGGTCGCTGACCCGCGGGGCCCAGCCGCAGTGGCTGGCGAAGGCCCCGGGTGGCTAGCCAGTGGGCCGGTTGACCCGCTGGGTCCCGCCTGTCTGTCTCTCTGGCACGGGTTTTGGGTGGATAACCGGGTGGATCTAGCAGATTTGAGCATGAAGTTTAAAAGGATTTCAAAAATGATTTTTCAGAATTCTATTTAAATGCTTTAGAAAATGTTTGTGTACTCCTTTTAGCTCTAAATCTGTTGGAATAAATTTTGCTAGGTTCCTTATCACCAGATCTACTTGGGAAAATTTTGCATGTCATTTTTGGGATACTTTTCTGTAGAACTTTATTTAATCATGTATATTGCTGATAACTTGAAAAATGTGTAGAAAAATCTATAGGCTTCAGAAAAATATGATTCCAAGTTTGTTAATCTTCTTATGTAATGTACTTTCTAGGAAAAATATGTGTCATGCTTGTGCTGTAGAAAAATTTTGAGGTGTAGTTCAACTGCCTTTAATGGCTGATTTTTGTTATTTTAGCTAGAGAGCAAACTTTGTATAAAACATGTATGTGATAATTTTTATACAGTCATTGTATGCTATGAAGAACCTAGGAAAAATACTAACTCTGTTGTTTGACACTTTTCACAGTTCAAAGTATTTTTATGTTCATAATCCTGCCATAGCTTGTTATTTTTGTGTAGGCTAGTCCACTCATTCAAATACCATGAAAATCTAATAGTAGACTACTTAGGGTAGTACTACGCTATAGTAATTTTCTAAGATTTTTCTAAGCAAGAAAAATAGATATTGCTATTCAAACCTATTATTAATTAGGGTTTAATTAAGTGTTGCTTTTTATGGGATTAAGAAATTAGTAAAGCTTTGGTGTATCTTTGAAGCATTTAATAAGATGTGTTGACTTAACATATTAGTAGTAGAAGAGAATGCAGTAGATGACATGTGCTTGTAGTATATTTTCTTGGATGATGTTGACTACCTTGCATTCAAACATATCCATTGTATTCATCTCATCCGATGCACCGATTGCATAAGCACTTACGCACATTGCATCATACAGGATCACAAACTGAGAACCCAGTCGTCATACCCGAGGAGCCCGAGGAGCAGTCGAGGTGCAGCCGCAGGAAGTGCCGAAGCCGACGAGGAGGACGTTGAGGAACTTCCGGAGTGCCCCGATCATCGTCCGAGCTCCTTCGAGAGAGGGCAAGCCCCGGAGCATTTTCTCCCGGTTTGCAATTATTAATCCAATGCTTTACTTTAATTGATGCATTACGTTCAGAAGTTGTTTGCAACCGTTGCTGCATTATACCTTGTTTACCTTTGTTATACTATATCCCTTGTTACCCTGGTATCCGCAGTCGAGTCAATGCTTAGCTGGCTTAGACTGGTAGAAGTCGGGTGATTTCCTGTCACCTGCGAGCTATAGGTGGTTACCTGGATCTGCTTGGATGACTATGAAGTCATGGTATAACTAAGTGTTAAATGAAGTTGAGACCGGACGGAGACTTGCAGAGTTTTGGACTGTAGTGTTTCCGTCTGTGTCGATTAAGGACCGACCGTTGTTGGGCCTCGAGTCATGTTGAACGCATGCCTTACATTTAGCTGGCCGGATAAAGTACCTTCCGACCGCGAAGCTGGGAGATTATTCGGGCCGAGTAGATTGCCCGCAACGCACTGTGCTGGAGCAGGTGTGGTAGGTACACGGGGACGAGATGATAAGACCAAAGTGCAGTCGGTCGGCCCCCGGGTACATGTGGTTCCTGGCAAACTCGAGATTCTTGGATAGTTGACTCGGTGATCAATATCTCACTTTAGCGGGTGAGTGAGGTTTGTGTAAGGAATAAATCACCAGCTGGTTAGGAATCGATTCGAATCGCCATCGCTCCTGGATAGTGAGCACTTGACTTGAGTTACTTCATCGTAGTAAATGTTTATGGAACACTTGGACAGTTATAGTAAATATGACAGTATGGAAGTTGTTTAATGATCATTGGTTATCATTATCTGCTTAATCACATGTTTGCTCTAGTATAGGTGCAAATCTAGTCGACAGGTTAATAATAATTAACTTGACAATAATGCTTTTAGAAAGGTTCTTGAAATGCTAAAAATGCTTCTTTTGCAAATGAGTCAGCTACCCTACTATAAAGCCCTTCATAATCCTTGGTGTCATTTATTTTTGGTTATGTCGGGTAAGTCTAGCTGAGTACCTTCTCGTACTTAGGGTTTTATTCCCACTTGTTGCAGATGGGTAGATGTATTACGGCTACTGTATCAACTGCCTTTATCCTGCGATGGGTGATGCTTAGGACCATGGGCATGGTCATTCCTTACGTCTCGTCTGATGCTTTTGTTGGAGATGATCATTCGCTGGCACTATATTTGAACTCCGCGTGAGTATGTGTGTGGTTTGAACAAATGGCTTCCGCTACTTTTATTCGAACTGGTTTTGTAATAACTATGTTGAAAACTCTGATGTATCTAAGATTGCTGAACTTTTATGTAATATGTGATGGTGACCGCTAAACTTATTACGATCTTGGCTGGAATGGAAGTTGGTTTGAAATCCTTCGTGATTTCACGGACTACCGGGTTATACGGGCTTAAGTTTGCTAAATCGTCTGCTCTGGCGGATGATTTTCTTACTTAATTTCGTATAATTGGTCGGTTCTGTTACAGCTGGTATCAGAGCATGGTTTAGCGTGTTACTGTTCACAAGTGTATTTAAAACTAAAAAGGCATTTGAAAAACGTGATTTTCAAACTATAAAGTGTGCTAGTGATCATATCCTTTATGCCCAGTTAA
Source organism: Miscanthus floridulus (assembly GCF_019320115.1). Taxonomy (NCBI): domain Eukaryota; kingdom Viridiplantae; phylum Streptophyta; class Magnoliopsida; order Poales; family Poaceae; genus Miscanthus; species Miscanthus floridulus. The sequence continues at coordinate 3,725,616 of NC_089595.1, forward strand.
GGACTCTAGGTGGCTTAATTAAGTACTGACTTGGGGTTCTTGCATCATATTTCTCTTTCGTCGCTCATACGGCGTGCTATTGTATGAGTGCCACTTGTTTGAGTGGTAATGATATGGATCATTTGCCTCTACGCCTCGGTAAGTGTGAGTTGTGAGAGCATGATCGGATACACCGCCGATCTAGGGTGAATGCTTATATGATGCTGGAGTAATTACATGTTCTACGCATGTTTTACAAAGGTATCTCATGTATGGGTCTTCTGTCTATTGAGGCGATGCTCGTCAATAGGACGATGGTTCGGGTAGTTACTACCGTTGTACACGTATCTGGGGATTCGTGTAGAGCGTGTAGATAAAACTTTACTGCTTTTATGCATTCATTGGGAATTGGGCTGAAATGAATCTTCTGCAGGTACATAACAACGCTATCGTGTAGAACGTATTAGCTACGTATTGAGAGATCATTTGTATGCCACCGAATTCGTCGTTAGAAATTATTTATTTCATAAGTTTGTGAGAACGTACGGCACGTACATACATCATGTTACTTGTGCATTTCATTCATGTCATGCATTCCTCCCCTTATAAATTGATTATCTCATTTTGATAAAAGTTGTATCACCTAAAATATGTTTCCCCGAGGTAATAAAAGAACTTTTGCTATAGATGGCCCGCACGAAGCAGACCGCCCGTAAGTCCACCGGAGGAAGAGCGACCTCGACGTCCGTTGGCCCTGAGGGAGCACCGCACCACGGACACCTTCTTGAGCGAGTTTGGCATGCCGACTTTGCTTTGGAGAGTGCTCCATGATGTGGGGTACCCAGAGGGTCAAGAGCCGGTGTACTCTTGGAATGAGAGCCAGTTAGCAGAGGATGGACTCGCAGTGGTGGAGATCATGGTTCCTGCTCTCGGTGATGCTCCAGATTGGGATGGTTGGCACTTGGAGTTTGAAGGGTCGCACTCCGCTGAGGGTGCAGAGGGAGCAGCCTTCCTGTGTCATCAGGGACATTATGAGCAGATTTCCCAGTGAGCTTGCAGCAGCTCTAGCTGGCACTTTTCCTAGGGATGATCCTCGTGATGCCATTTGGGTTCAGCCTCAGGGAAGTGCATTGGTCAGAGGTCCAGCTGAAGGACAGGCTAGCGACAACCAGGCAATGAGTGCTATGTTCGCCGCCATCAGAGCGTATGAGGGTCTCGAGAGTACCTACTAGACTTTGACTGGCTTGCGTGGTGAGGATAAGCTCAAGGGGAGAAAGCAGAAGAAGAGACAGGCACGTGCTATAGCTAGTTTGCAGGAGCAGTTGGCTGATATGAACTTACAGCGAGATCAGGCGGTTGAGAGAGGTGATAGAGCTATGCAAGCGGGTGCATACGTTGACTCAAGCCAACAACAATGCAGACCGCATGATTGGACAGTTGGTTTCAGGAAAGGAATGAAGCCTGGGACGAGAGGGACCTTCTGCTTGCAGAGGGTCGATGAGCTAGAGGAATACAACGGCAACCTGCACGAGGAGTTTCACGCGCTCTACAATGGGGTTGGCCCATATGCTCCACCAGACGCCGCTGGCATGGATATCGACTACTGACAACGAGGACGAGCCTGTAGTTTCACCTGGGGGCGATGGTGACGTCTCCGATCCCGACGATGGCCCCAAGGAGTAGGCTAGTTGCCTTGCGCTAGTATCTAGGTCCTGTCGCGATGACCTTTCTTTTGTTGGCATGTAACCTATTGTATGTTGCTTCGAACGTATGAGACTTGGCATGTGGTTGGAACTTGATTTCGAATGCGATATCTGAACGCATAAAAGTCCAGTGTATGTATGCTGGCAATTTGGTTGTATGGACGCGATGTTTGCCGTTGAAGTAATTTGATTAAGTGCTTGTTGTTTTAATTGGGATGCGATTGTTGTGTCCTCTGTTTTATTGTATGAATTTATTCTCTCCAGTAAATTCAGTACGGCATAATTTTTCCTTCACTCGCAATTATTACAGCTTCACTCAATCATTACTTGTTGCTGAAATATGTAGATGACAAACACTCGCCGAACCACGTATGAGGCCGCTGAGACCGGTGCTAACGGTGCGGGGACCGGTGGTGGTGGTGGTGGAAACCACGGCAACAACAATGAACCTCCCCATGAACCGCATTTGCCACCTCCTCCCCCGTTTACCCCCGAGATGTTCCTCGCACAGCTGCTCGGGAGTCAGCGCAACGCGGAACAATCCCAGAAGAACATGGAGGATTTTCTAGCGTACCATCGCCAACAACGTTCAACGTGGTAACAATCAAGGCGGTGGCATGGGAGTGAACCAATATAGCAGCTTCAAAGATTTCATGGACACCAGGCCGCCAGTATTCAAGGAAGCAACAGAGCCACTCGATGCTGAGGAATGGATCAACACGATGGAAGATAAATTCCGTGTGTTGAGGATGACTGAGGTGTTGAAAACGGAGTATGCTGCACTTCAGTTGCAAGGACCAGCGGGAATGTGGTGGAAGCACCATCGCACCACCTTCCCTCCAAATGCTCAGATTTCTTGGAGAGAGTTTGCTGAGGCCTTCCGTGGAGTCTATATTCCACCCGGGCTGACCGAGATGAAGTTGGGAGAGTTCTGGCGTTGAAGTCAGGGCACCAAGACCGTGACGCAATATCTGCATGCCTTCAACAACTTGTGTCGCTATGCTCCCGACATGGTTGACACAGATGCTAAAAGAATAGCCAGTTTCAAGAGGGGACTCAATCCAAAAATGATGAAGCATGTTGGTACCAACAACCGCGTCAGATTCAATGACTTCATCAGCGACTGTCTGAAGCAAGAGAAGAATAACAACGCCAGCACCGCAGCCAAGACACGCAAGAGAGCCCTTGAAGGTGGTCCGTCGCAAGCTAGAGCACCTATGGGAGGTCGTCCTCCATATCGCCCATCGGCACCTGGCGCTAGGTTCAGGCCACCTCAGCAAAGAAGTCAGAATTTCCATGGACCCCAGAAGCCTTACAAGATGGCAGTACAGCCCAACAAAGCAGCCGCAACTGCGGTACAAGGCAGTTCCAAGGGAGCTAGTGGGATCTACCGGGACAGTGAGGGGACCCTGCTATAACTGTGATCAACCCGGCCATTTCTCGAGGTTTTGTCCGTACCCGCCCAAGAAGAAGCAGCAGACTTATAATGCTAGAGTGCATAGTACGACAGTGGATGAAATTCCTGAGGGAGAGCCCATCACTGCTGGTAAGTTTCCTATCAACGAAAACCCTGCAGTTGTTCTATTTGATTCTGGATCATCGCATTCTTTTATGAGTCAAGCATTTGCACAGAAACATGGACAACTATGCACAGAATTGGGTTATGGGTACCGTATAAGTTCAGCAGGGGCTGATGTTTTGACCAACCGGATGGTTCGAGGGGCAACCCTTGAATTAGGTAGCAGGAAGTTCTGAGTGAACTTGATAGTTATGCCTGGATTAGTTTTGGATGTCATTATAGGGATGAATTGGATGAAGGATTGGGGAGCAGTCATAGATACTGGAAGTCGAGTACTTACCCTTAAGGATCCCCTAGGTGAGGGTACTTTCCAAGTACCATTGCCTCGGAGAACAGACCTTATAAGTGTTACATGTGCTACGGCAGTCATTCCTATTCATCAGATTCTGGTAGTAGTGTGAATTTCCGGATGTATTCCCGGATGAGCTACCTAGGTCTTCCGCCAGGATAGGGAGATTGAGTTTGGAATTGAGTTAGTCCCCGAAACAGCTCCGATTTCAAGGAGACCCTATCGGATGCCTCCAGATGAACTAGCTGAGCTGAAGAAGCAGTTAGAAGATTTATCAAAAAAGGGGTTTATTCGGCCAAGCAAGTCTGAATGGGGATGTCCCGCCTTGTTTGTGAAAAAGAAGAAAGAGGGCACGTTGAGAATGTGCGTAGATTACAGGCCACTCAACGCTGTGACCATCAAGAATAAGTATCCCTTGCCTATATTGATGTTCTGTTTGACCAATTATCCAAGGCCAAGGTGTTCTCAAAAATAGATTTGAGATCCGGTTATCATCAGATCAAGATTAGGCCACAGGATATACCGAAAACTGCATTTTCCACCAGATACGGGTTGTATGAGTATCTTGTCATGTCCTTTGGCTTGACAAATGCTCCTGCATACTTTATGTTTTTGATGAATACAGTTTTCATGCCAGAATTGGATAAGTTTGTGGTAGTGTTCATCGATGACATTCTGGTGTACTCCGAGAACGAGAAAGATCATGAAGAGCATCTGAGAACTGTCTTGACCAGACTTAGGGATCATCAACTGTATGCTAAGTTTAGCAAATGCGAATTCTGGTTGAAGGAAGTTCCTTTCCTTGGTCACATTCTATCAGAGAATGGAGTTTCAGTCGATCCAAGTAAGGTGCAAGAAGTTATGAATTGGAAAGCACCGACCACAGTTCCTGAGATTAGAAGTTTCTTAGGACTAGCGGTTATTACCGTCGCTTTATACCAGACTTTTCGAAGATTGCCAAACCGATGACAAGTCTCCTACAGAAGGATCACAAGTTTGTGTGGACAGAGGAAGTGTGAAGCAGCTTTCCACACTTTGCGGAAACTGTTGACCACTGCTCCTGTTCTAGCACAACCAGATATCGAGAAACCATTTGATGTGTTTTGCGACGCATCGAAGACTAGATTAGGCTGTGTTCTTATGCAAGAAAGGAGAGTCATTGCTTATGCATCACGTCAATTGAGAAAGCACGAGGTCAACTATCCAACACATGATCTTGAACTTGCTGTAGTTGTGCACGCCCTAAAAATTTGGAGACATTATCTACTTGGTAATGTGTGTAATATTTTCACAGATCACAAGAGTCTTAAGTACATCTTTACCCAACCAGAGTTAAACATGAGACAGCACAGATGGTTGGAATTGATCAAGGATTACAACTTGAATGTGCAATATCATCCTGGAAAAGCCAATGTAGTGGCAGATGCTTTGAGCAGAAAGTCACATTACTTGAATGTGCAGCCATTACTTGAAGATGGGTTCGATCTAATGCATCCTGCTGTGTTACATAGTATTCAGATTAGTTGCTCTTTGGAGAGTAAGATAATAGAAGGCCAGAAAACCGACAAGGGGATATTCCACATCAAAGAGAAAATAAAAGAAAAGTCGTCTCAACACTTTAAAGTGGATGAACAGGGCGTGTTGTGGTTTGACGACCGTCTTGTGGTTCCCAAGGATCGAGAGCTTAGGAATAAACTCATGGATGAAGCTCACCTTTCTAAGCTATCTATCCATCCCAGAAGTAGTAAGATGTATCAAGAACTAAGATCTCGTTATTGGTGGACCAAAATGAAGAAAGAAATTACAGCATATGTTGTCAGATGTGACACATGTTGTCGAGTGAAAGCCATTCACATGAAACCTACCGGTATGTTGCAACCCTTATCAGTCCCTAGTTGGAAGTGGGACGATATAAGTATGGATTTTATCATGGGTTTGCCCACTACTCAAAAAGGACATGATTCGATTTGGGTAATTATGGACCGTCTTACCAAGACCGCTCATTTCTTGCCTATCAAAACAGATTATCGACCACCTCAATATGCCGAGAAGTATATCGCAGAAATTGTGAGGTTGCATGGTATACCAAAGACCATAGTATCTGATAGAGGCTCACAGTTCACGGCTCACTTTTGGGAACATTTACACAAAGGCTTAGGAACTAGTTTGATTCACAGTACCGCTTATCATCCTCAGACAGATGGTCAGACTGAATGAGTGAATGCTGTTTTGGAGGATATGTTAAGAGCCTAGTGTATTGTCTTCTAAGGGATCATGGGAGTCATGGTTACCGTTAGCTGAGTTTTCTTATAATAATAGTATCAAGAAAGCATCAAGATGGCCCCATTCGAAGCTTTATATGGCAGAAAATGTAGAACACCATTGAATTGGGTCGAGCCTAGAGATAGAAGGTATTATGGCATTGACTTTGTAGAAGAAGCCGAGAAGAAAGTTCATATTATTCAGCAGAATATGAAAGCTGGCCCAATCACGTCAGAAAAGTTATGCAGACAGAAGAAGGAGACCCCTTGTGTTTGAAGTTGGTGACTATGTTTATCTGAAAGTCACGCCAATGAAGAAGAAAAGGTTTGGAGTTCGAAGAAAGCTTGCCGCGAGATTCGTAGGACCATACAAGATCTAGAACAAAGAGGTCCGGTAGCCTACAAATTAGAGTTACCTGAAACAATGAGTACCGTTTTCCTAGTTTTCATGTATCACATCTCAAGAAATGTTTGCGTGTTCCGGAGGAAAGAATAGAACCTAGAGGTATCCAACTCAAATCAGATTTGGTGTATCATGAGCAACCAGTCCGGGTGTTAGACACTAAGGAACGTGCTACTTGGAATAGTGTGGTGAAAACATACAAGATACAGTGGGATCATCATGATGAGGGAGATGCAACTTGGGAAACAGGGAGAGTATCTACAAAAAGCTTATGAAGATTTTTATAACAAATGGTTCGTAACCCAAATCTCGGGACGAGATTTTTATAAGGGGGGAGGGCTGTAACACCCCTGGTGTTATGCCTGCATTTAGGCACTGCAAATCATACATCTCATGCATCATCAAGCATCCTAATCATACATGCCTAATCATGTAAATAACAATTGAAACACTGCTTCGAAACATATGAAACATGTTGTGAAACCTAAATGTTGCATACCTTTGTTAGAATTGTTTTGCCCTGATTTTGCTTGCTAGGTTAGTAAAACATGTTTGGCTACTATTGTAAATCATCTAGGGTTATTTAGTTCAATTTTTGGAGCAAGGTTGGTATTCAAATTAATTCAAAATTTTGCTTCCAAAGTAATTTCCCAAAAAATTAGGATTTTGAGTTAAACATGGACTTTGATTTTACAACTCAAAATCTAGAAAGAATTTAGGCTTTGGTCATAAAAGCAAAGTTGTAGAGAATTAAATTCTAATCAACTTTCATTTTTGGTACATTTTCAAAAGATGTCATTTTCTTGCTCAAAATAATATTTGAAAGTTGGCATTTAAAAATTCCTTGAAAATATAAATGAAAAAGGGCTTTTTCTCCTTCGCGGGCCGCCGCTCAGCCTTCCAGGCCCACGGCCGAAGCCAGCCTGGCCCGCGTCCCCAGCCTACCGTGTGTTTCGCCCTGGCCAGCTGCGCTTCGCCGGCCCAGGCCCACGCCGCGGCCGCTCCCGCGCGCAGCCGCGCCGCCTTCCCCGCCTGCTCGGCCGCCACGCGGCGCCCATACACCGGCGGCGAGGGGCGGTGCCTGCTCCGACCAGCCACGCCCCACCTTCAAAGCGGTCCGAGCGCGCACATGCAACCCCACTCTGCCACTCCACTTCGCCTGCCTCCCTGCCTCTTGCCCCGCAGCAGCAGCAGCCGCGGCCTGAGCTGCCGAGCTCGCCGACGCGCTCCGCCGACGTCGAGCTCCTCGCACCACCGCGCCATCCCAAGATTCGCGCCGCCCGCAGTTCCGCCTCGTCGACCTCCATCGTTTGCGCTCGCCAGAGGCTACCATCGTCGAGGTGAGGGCCGAACCTAGCACCTCCTTCCTCTCCGGCGAGCATGCCGCCGTGGCCGCGCGGACCCCCACGCCGTCGGGCCAGCGCCGTTGTGCCAGTCGGTGCGGCTCCACGCGTTGAGCACGCTGGCACCCCCCCCCCCCCCGTGCCACGGAGGGACTCGACCGCCGGTGAGCACCGGACGGCGGAGCACCTCCCCTGCCACTGGGTCGCTGACCCGCGGGGCCCAGCCGCAGTGGCTGGCGAAGGCCCCGGGTGGCTGGCCAGTGGGCCGGTTGACCCTCTGGGTCCCGCCTGTCTGTCTCTCTGGCACTGGGTTTTGGGTGGATAACCGGGTGGATCTAGCAGATTTGAGCATGAAGTTTAAAAGGATTTCAAAAATGATTTTTCAGAATTCTATTTAAATGCTTTAGAAAATAGTTTGTGTACTCCTTTTAGCTCCAAATCTGTTGGAATAAATTTTGCCTAGGTTCCTTATCACCAGATCTACTTGGGAAAATTATTGCATGTCATTTTTGGGATACTTTTCTATAGAACTTTATTTAATCATGTATATTGCTGATAACTTGAAAAATGTGTAGAAAAATCTATAGGCTTTAGAAAAATATGATTCTAAGTTTGTTAATCTTCTTATGTAATGTACTTTCTAGGAAAAATATGTGTCATGCTTGTGCTATAGAAAAATTTTGAGGTGTAGTTCAAGTGCCTTTAATGGCTGATTTTTGTTATTTTAGCTAGAGAGCAAACTTTGTATAAAACATGTATGTGATAATTTTTGTACAGTAGTTGTATGCTATGAAGAACATAGGAAAAATACTAACTCTGTTGTTTGACACTTTTCACAGTACAAAGTATTTTCATGTTCATAATCATGCCATAGCTTGTTATTTTTGTGTAGGCTAATCCACTCATTCAAATACCATGAAAATCTGATAGTAGACTACTTAGGGTAGTACTATGCTATAGTAATTTTCTAAGATTTTTCTAAGCAAGAAAAATAGAGGTTGCTATTCAAACCTATTATTAATTAGGGTTTAATTAAGTGTTGCTTTTATGGGATTAAGAAATTAGTAAAGCTTTGGTGTATCTTTGAAGCATTTAATAAGATGTGTTGACTTAACATATTAGTAGTAGAAGAGAATGCAGTAGATGACATGTGCTTGTAGTATATTTTCTTGGATGATGTTGACTACCTTGCATTCAAACATATCCATTGTATTCATCTCATCCGATGCACCGATTGCATAAGCACTTACGCACATTGCATCATACAGGATCGCAAACCGAGAACCCAGTCGTCATACCCGAGGAGCCCGAGGAGCAGTTCGAGGTGCAGCCGCAGGAAGTGCCCGAAGCCGACGAGGAGGACGTTGAGGAACTTCCGGAGTGCCCCGATCACCGTCCGAGCTCCTTCGAGAGAGGCAAGCCCCGGAGCATTTTCTCCCGGTTTGCAATTATTAATTCAATGCTTTACTTTAATTGATGCATTACGTTCAGGAGTTGTTTGCAACTGTTGCTGCATTATACCTTGTTTACCTTTGTTATACTATATCCTTGTTACCCTGGTATCCACAGTCGAGTCAATGCTTAGCTGGCTTAGACCGGTAGAAGTCGGGTGATTTCCTGTCACCTGCGAGCTATAGGTGGTTACCTGGATCTGCTTGGATGACTATGAAGTCATGGTATAACTAAGTGTTAAATGAAGTTGAGACCGGACGGAGACTTGCAGAGTTTTGGACTGTAGTGTTTCCGTCTGTGTCGATTAAGGACCGACCGTTGTTGGGCCTCGAGTCATGTTGAACGCATGCCTTACATTTAGCTGGCCGGATAAAGTACCTTCCGACCAGCGAAGCTGGGAGATTATTTGGGCCGAGTAGATTGCCCGCAACGCACTGTGCCGGAGCAGGTGTGGTAGGACACGAGGGCGAGATGATAAGACCAAAGTGCAGTCGGTCGGCCCCCGGGTACATGTGGTTCCTGGCAAACTCGAGATTCCTGGATAGTTGACTCAGGTGATCAATATCTCACTTTAGCGGGTGAGTGAGGTTTGTGTAAGGAATAAATCACCAGCTGGTTAAGAATCGATTCGAATCGCCATCGCTCCTGGATAGTGAGCACTTGACTTGAGTTACTTCATCGTAGTAAATGTTTATGGAACACTTGGACTAGTTATAGTGAATATGACAGTATGGAAGTTGTTTAATGATCATTGGTTATCATTATCTGCTTAATCACATGTTTGCTCTAGTATAGGTGCAAATCTAGTCGACAGGTTAATAATAATTAACTTGACAATAATGCTTTTAGAAAGGTTCTTGAAATGCTAAAAATGCTTCTTTTGCAAATGAGTCAGCTACCCTACTATAAAGCCCTTCATAATCCTTGGTGTCATTTATTTTTGGTTATGTCGGGTAAGTCTAGCTGAGTACCTTCTCGTACTCAGGGTTTTATTCCCACTTGTTGCAGATGGGCAGATGTATTACGGCTACTGTATCAACTGCCTTTATCCTGCGATGGGTGATGCTTAGGACCATGGGCATGGTCATTCCTTACATCTCGTCTGATGCTTTTGTTGGAGATGATCATTCGCTGGCACTATATTTGAACTCCGCATGAGTGTGTGTGTGGTTTGAACAAATGGCTTCCGCTACTTTTATTCGAACTGGTTTTGTAATAACTATGTTAAAACTCTGATGTATCTGAGATTGTGAACTTTTATGTAATATGTGATGGTGACCGCTAAACTTATTATGATCTTGGCTGGAATGGAAGTTGGTTTGAAATCCTTCGTGATTTCACGGACTACCGGGTTATACGGGCTTAAGTTTGCTAAATCGTCTGCTCTGGCGGATGATTTTCTTACTTAATTTCGTATAATTGGTCGGTTCTGTTACACACGCCAATGTCGCCGCCGCGCTCAGCCGCGCACCACCGCACTACTCCCGCACCTGAGCCGCCTTGCTCCCCTGCCAGCTTCGCTCACCACCGTGCCATCCTCTACAACAATCGCAGCCACCGCAGTGCCTGGGCCCCCGCCCTAGCGCCTTCGTAGCTCCTGCCCTAACGCCACCAAGCTCGTGCCCGAGCCATTGCAGTGCCAATCAACACCACATCTAGTTTCCTCATTGCATTACACGGCCATCGATTCACTGCTCACCGCGAACCCTAACCCTAGGATTTCTGGTGGTTCCCTGTTTCGTTCCTCTTCTTGTCGATTTGCCGATTCATTAGGTAGAAAGCCTTTGATTCTGATTTCATACCTAATTGCTTGCTTTCATAGGGTTTCGTATCTCTAGATGAATAATTAAAGTTATTTGTATATCCTACCTACTCTATCGTGCAGCGAGTCGGTGCCGTTGAGGTCCTATTTGTAGTTGACAGTTAACTCGGGGCTAAGCTCGCGAGTACAGATCGAGGCCAAGCCTCGAAAGTGATAGTGGGTAGTCGTTTCTTGTCAGCGGCAGTTGTTCTTTTCAGACCTAACAGATGGCTCGTGTCAAGAATGTCGGAGGTGGTCCCAGTGATGAGGATCCGAGGCCCCTGCCTCGCCAGCCTGCTAGTGCAAAGGGCAAGGCGATGATGAAACTAGCAACAAAGAAGCAGAAATACCCTGATGTAGATACAGCGAGAGCAGCCGCAGTTGCAGAGGCCATAGAGCGTGCAGAGAGAGGAGGTGCTAGGAGTAGAGTTTAGATCAAAAGTCAGCTATCTCCAGCAGTGAGGACAGCTGTCGAGGAGTTTGAGAGGTTTGTTGGTGGTCCAGCTGGGACAGCCATGGTTGGAGGACGACGTGTTGTTCTAAGTGAGAGTCAGCCTCAGGGGGAGTCATAGCAGTAGCCACAGCCACCAGAGGAGACTCAGGAGGGAGAGCAGACTGAGGAGACAGAGCAGGTACCTCAGCCACAGTTACGACGCTCTAGTCATACCCATGCTCCAGTTTCACCAAGGCCACCGACATAGAGGAGGGGTTCTCGTCCGCCTCCTAGACCTCAGGGTCCGCCACCAGTGACCCATCTTGACTTGAGGGCTGCCACGGCCAAATAGGTGCAACAACTCAGATTTGTGGACTTTGAGCAGTGGTTCCCGCCGAGGAGGGATGAGCGTGCATCAAACGGCTTGTACACACCACTACAGGAGGATTTCTATAATGCATATCTTAACAGTGGGGCAGTATTCATATCTTAGAGGGTATGCAACATTGGGTCTATTGTAGCAGTAGCTGGAGAGCATATTCGCCAGTACCTATCTTATTTGCCAGGGTTGACAGATCTACTCGGACGGACTGGCTTATATGTTTCATCTTGGATCTGTCAGTTCTATGTTACACTATGGATTGATCTATAGCACAGATACATTCACTTTGCTTTCAGAGGAAGAGACTATAGGCTGATGAGTTCTAGGGTCAGGGAGATACTCAGGCTTTAGGAGCAGCCCATCCGGTTACATGAGGTTTGCTATGGTCAAACAACGTCTCCCAGGCGTCCTCATGATGGTTTGGTACCTTCTACAGATCTAGTCCGCCACTGCTTCAAGGAGCCTTTTGGCGAGGGGTCGAGCAGAACTCCCAGTGATCTCACACCTACAGCTAGAGTGTTGGATGCTATTATGAGGAGGACCTTGATTCTAAGGATGGGGTATCGCGAGGGCTTGACTCGTTTGCAGCTATGACTTCTCAACTCCTTGATGCAGCAGACCATATTTGACATTTGGGATCTCCTTCTATCAGAGATGGAGGATACTATTGCTGAGGGGTTCAGAGGTCACCGTCAGTTGCCCTATGCTCACTGGATCACATTTCTCATTCATAGGGTAGTTACAGTGAGGCCGCCGGAAATGCTAGCTGAGTACAGTGGTAGTGCTACAGAGTTTCCTACTTATAACCTGACTCAGATAATCCGCCACAGTACACCACAGGCACCTAGTCAGCCGTGTCATCGTCCAGAGGTGCCAGAGACTACAGCCTAGCAAGATGATATTACCAGGGGTATTGCAGCTACAGAGGAGGAGGAGCTTGCTCAGCAGAAGGGGTTGGTCGAGAGCGACCCCAGCGACAGCTCAAATGAGGACTACCGGGACATTCCTCAGATGCCTCCATGTCGCCATGACCATGAGGCCGGTAGCTCTAGTTTAGCTCCACCTGCATCGCAGATAGACCCCGCTCTACTTGTCATACTTGAGCGGATAAGGCAAGATCAGGTTCACCAGGTTTAGGAGACCGCTGCTACCTTTGCACAGTTTCAGTCTAGGCAGGACGAGTTCCAGCGCTAGCAGTAGGTTATGCAGCAGCAGCTTCTCATGCAGCAGCAGCTACTTGGGTTCATACAGCATGTTGTGACAGCGATTAGGACTTCACCGCCACAGCCTTCGCCCCAAATAGGACAACCTGCCACCACTTCTATGACTCCATCTATACCGCCTAGTGGGCTTGGGAGTCAGGGATAGCCAGCATCTCAGTTTGATTCACCTATAGAGCAGGTATCCCAGTGGTTTGCTTCGCCAGTGCCAGCCCCATAGTTTACACCTTTTCAAATGGGCTTCACACCGGCTCAGACTTCCTCATTGCCAGTGCTAGAGACTTCAGTTTCTAGAAGCCTTGGTGCGTCGTTTAGTGAGTTGATAGGGCACCCTACACCGCTAGATCTACTTACCCCTGTACCTACCACCATTGCTCCAGTGACAGTCACGACAGAGACGCTTCCTTCCTCAGTTGCATCATTAGAGTCACCTACTATAGTCATACATACAAAGTCACAGGCCACACCAGTTACTGATCTGACCCAGACCGTTTCAGCATCACTTCCAGTGATAGAGGGTCATACAGCTCAGAGCTCAGGATCAGATGATGATGGCACACAGTTCTAGCTCGCTCCTCGCACCTTAGCGCCTGACTCGTCCACTACAGTCCCACTGACCGACCCTTAGGTTTTGGTGTTTGATGCTAAAGAGGAGAGGGATCGAGTATGTTAGTCCTAGGGGGAGCGTCATATCCAGGGGAGCTTAGTTTATCTATCATCTTATCTATTACATTTGGAGTTTATGTGTGATACACTATTATGCATTCATGTGTTTACTTTTATGCATCAAACTATATTTAAGTGATAGTGATATCTACGTGATCGTTATATATGACATGTGTGCTCTCTACTTTAAATTATTCATATGTCATATCACTTGTGTTATGCTTATTTGACTTGCTTCTGTGTTTTACTCTGATACAAATGATCTTTATTTCTTGTACTCATGCTTACTTCATATCTTTTGAGTACATCATGTTGGCTTGGGTCTTATAAGCTTACCTAACATGTTTGTTCTTATTGACAAAAGTTTATATGAACCAAGCAGGTTAAAAACCTCATCTCTTTCACATACTCAAGGTGGTATTGTCGTCAATCACCAAAAAGGGGGAGATTGAAAGCATCTAGGCCTCTAGTTAGGTTTCGGTGATTAATAACAATACATGATTACTGTGACTAACATGTGTTTTATAGAGGCAATCAAGTTAGGTCATGGTAATGGAGATCGATTGGGCTATCATGGTGGTCATGCCCCTACGATGGAAATCATTTCGGTTTTTAAAGGATGGACAAGGTTAAGGATGAACTAGTTCTAAGTGTCGTTTGGAGTTGAAGAGACACTTATAGTAATTTAGGACTTTGTTTTTCTCTCTTGACCGTACTATTAAGGGGGGTATGGACGGGTAGCTTGACCTAGGTGAGTCTAGTGAGTTAGGTGTGGTGCACACTTATTATAACTAGCACTAGATAGCTCCAAAACAGTCCTTAGATCCAATGGAGCAAACTTCATTCACATATGATCGAGAGTTGGAAGTGAATAGTGGGTCAAATACTGACCGGACGCTGGCTTAGGGTCCGATCAGTTCATTTGACCAAGGTGATTTCATCTGGCACGACCAGACGCTAAGAGGTGAAGTGACCGGATGCTGAGAGCCAGCGTCCGGTCGTTTCTAGTAAGGTCCTAGAGAGGGAAAATCACGATCGGACGCGTCCAGTCAGTGCTGACCGGACGTTGAGGGCCAGCGTCCGATCGACTCCAGTAAGGTTCCAGAGAGGGAAAATCACGACCGGACGCGTCCGGTCACACTTTAAACACTAGAGTTCGGGGAGAACTGACCGGAGCGTCCGATCATCCCGCAGAGGCACATAACGGTTCGTTTTTTAGTCCATGTTATAAATACCCCCTCCATTCGTGTGTGGGGCGACTTTTGCTCATTCCAACAGCTGAGAAACACCTTAGAGAGTGCCAAGAAGAGCAAGGTCCTAGTGAGGTGATTGAGATTTGAGAATCCCAAAGAGAGCCCTCACTAGCAAGATCAAGAGTAGCAAAGTGTGCATCCACCCTTCTCATTAGGCTTATCGTGGTCAAGTGAGAGTCCGTGCTTGTTACTCTTGGTGATCGCCATCACCTAAACGACTTGGTGGTGATTGGGAGCTTGGTGATCATCCGGAGAGCTTGTGGATGATCCAACTCAAGTTGTGAGCAGTTGTGGGTGATTCACCGCGACGAGGTATCGAAGAATCAACCCGTAGAGAGCACTTGATCCTTGCGCGGATCAAGGAGGAGCGACACCCTTGCGCGGGTGCTCCAACGAAGACTAGTGGGGAGTGGTGACTCTTCGATACCTCGGCAAAACATCGCCGCGTTCCTCCTTCTCTCTTTACTTTGAGCATTTACTTTGAGCAATTCAATTCTTATTATTTACATTCCTAGAATTGACATGCTAGAGTAGGATTGAAACTTTGGGTACTAGACTTTTGTACGTTAGATCATTAGAAGCACTTTCTAGGCACAAGGAGTTAATTGGGCTAACCGTAGAGTTTAATTATTACAAAAAAATTTAGAATTAACCCAATTCACCCTCCTTGGGCATCTTGATCCTTTCATCGAGGTCTTCGCAGGTAAAACTTTTTTGCTATTTTTTAGTCCTAGATTTTATTATTTCTAGACAACGATTTGTAAAGACGTCTCAAAATACAACTGGATATCGATTTGTAGAGGTGACTCCTATCAAGCAGTCTCTACAAATAATTCCTTTCTAAAGGCGGCTCCTATTCCCAGCCGCCTCTACATATTCGATTTCTAGAGGCGGCTGGGTGTAGAGGCAGAAAAGTACAGATAGCTGGTCCAACCGCCTTTATAGAAGCATCCTAGCTGCCTCTGTAGAGTCTTTCAGGGCGTTCGCTGGTCTGAACTGAAAAGTTCAGCTGGCTGGTTTCCCTCCCATTGCACTGTTCATCAAACCAGCCAACAGTGTTTTTCTCTCACAATAATTCAGCCGGAACAGTGTTTTTCAGCCAAGTTTCAGACCAGCGAACGAGGCCTTTATGTAGTAATAAAATTTGTATCATTTTGTTAAGCAAATAATTCTCTCCTAGGATGGGAGCGGTAAATTTCTCTGTGCTAAAGATCGGCGCGTCTGGGTTACCGGTCAAACTAATTTTTATTACTAATAGTATCATATTGTTAAGCAAGTAATTCCCTCCGGGCACGTGAGTGGTAAATTTCTATTTGCTAAAGATTAGCGTGTCCGGTTCACCACCATAAGCAGCAAGTTTACTCTGCATGGACTCGTCTTGAATTATTTATCCAAACAAATTATTATAGTAGTCATTTTTTTTACTACTAGTAATAAAAAAATATTACGCCTCAGTAATAGGGTTAAAAACGGTACGGATATTTTCCGTATTCGAGACCGAATCTGTTTAGAGGAGTTTAGATCTGTTCGTATCTAAATTCGGATATTCATCATCCGATACCGTATCCGTATTTGAAAACTTAAATCGCATATCTATGATGTCGATGTCAAATAGGATCCTATCTGGCATTGCTGTATTCGATCCGTTTTTAGTGACCGGCGGAGTTGTTGCATGCGTGCATGCACCTGATGACGCGCCAACACCCCTGTCCACACGCGCCTATAAAAGAGTATTCAAGACCAAAAGAACTACTGTCATCATGGCACTAAAACTGCTGCAAATCTGACATGCCGTCTTAATTAGGGGGTGTTTGATTCCGGGACTAAAGTTTAGTTCGTGTCACATCAGACATTCAGATGTTAACTAAAAGGACTAAATATGAGCTAATTAAAAAACTAATTACACATGAGTAGACTAATTTACGAGATGAATCTATTAAGCTTAATTAATCCATCATTAGCACATGTTTACTGTAGCACCACATTATCAAATCATTGACTAATTAGACTTAAAAATTCATCTCGCAAATTAGTTGTAATCTATGTAATTAGTTATTTTTAGTCTATATTTAATACTCCATGCATGTGTCCAAACATCTGATGGGACATGGACTAAAATCTAGTCCAAGGAACCAAACACCCCTTAGTCCGCTGATACAAATAAAAGTACTTTTTTACTTCCTTTTTTAGAATGCATGGCTGCCGTGAAGCTTTAAAGGATGACGTTATTATATAATTGCATTGACTGAGGTGCCAGCTCCATGCGCTTGTTCAGGGTTTTGAGAAATTGTGTACGAGGAATTAATGGTCCTTGTTTTATCGATCATAATTTCTTCAACGGTGATTTTTTTTTTTAAAAAAAAGGCAGGCACATGATAGGATAAAAACTCAAATTGTTTTATTTGGACGTGTCGTGTTGGAGTAAAATTGAAAAGACTATTCCAGCATTCAAATTTTAAATGAACAGTGCGGACACACTAATTTTTCTTGAGGTTTGCAATTTCTCTAGTTTTTATTTTTTATTATTACTGTTGTCATTTGCCACCAAAAGTAATTACAGGCACAGTAAACTTGGATGTGGTACGTACCGAGGCGTTTGGGGTATTTTTTTATTACTAATAGCATCATTTGGGTTTAGAAATAATTCCGTCTGGACTAGTGTACAGTAAAAATTGGCGGTGATAGTCACTGAGGCGTCTCGTCTCCATGCAGGGTAATTTTTATTAATAATGGTATCGTTTGGGTCTATAAATAATTTTGTTAGGTCCCATGTGCAGTAAAACTGGCTATGATAATTACTGAGGCGTAATATTTTTTTATTACTAGTAGTAAAAAGAATGACTACTATAATCATTTGTTTGGATAAATAATTCAAGACGAGTCCATGCAGAGTAAACTTGCTGCTTATCGTGGTGAACTGGACACGCTAATCTTTAGCAAATAGAAATTTACCACTCACGTGCCCGGAGGGAATTATTTGCTTAACAATATGATACTATTAGTAATAAAAATTAGTTTGACCGGTGACCCAGACGCGCCGATCTTTAGCACAGAGAAATTTACCGCTCCCATCCTAGGAGAGAATTATTTGCTTAACAAAACGATACAAATAGTAATAAAAAAATAGTTTGAGCGGGGACCGGACACGTCGATCTTTAGCACAGGCAAATTTACCGCTCATAGCCGAAGAGGGAATTATTTGGATAACAAAATGATACAAATAGTAATAAAAATTAATTTGACCGTTGACCGGTCACGTCGGTCTTTAGCACAGAGAAATTTACCGCTCACATCCCAGTAGGGAATTATTTGCTTAACAATTTGATACTATGAGTAATAAAAATTAGTTTGACCGGTGACCCGGACGCACCGATCTTTACCACAGAGAAATTTACTGCTCGCATCCTAGGAGGGAATTATTTGCTTAACAAAATGATACAAATAGTAATAAAAAATAGTCTGACCGGCGACAGGACACGTCGATCTTTAGCACAGGCAAATTTACCACTCACAGCCAAGGAGGGAATTATTTGCTTAACAAAATGATACAAATGGTAATAAAAAAAAGCCTGACCGGCGACCGTTCACGCCAGTCTTTAGCACAGGCAAAATTACCGCTCACATGCCAAGAGCCAATTTACCGCTCACATTCCGTCCGCAGCATAATTTTTTATTACTAATAGTACCATTTGAGTACTTACCGAGACTTTTTTATTACTAATAGTATCATTTTATTAAGTAAATAATTCCTTCTCGGTGTGTAAGTGGTAAATTTGTATGAGCTAATCACGGAGTGTTTTGTCGGACTATTTTTTATTACTAATAGTATTATTTCATTGAGTAAATAAGTACTTCCACGCAAGTGAGCGATTAATTTACGTGTCCTTATCACCCGCGTGTCCTGTTGCCGGTCACACTATTTTTTTAATTACAAATAGCATCAATTTGCGTGTGCTAATCACCAGCGTCTTCAGCCGCCGGCTAGACTATTTTTTATTACTAGTAGTATCATTTCGTTAAGCAAATAATTCCTTCTCGGACTGTGAGCGGTGAATTTGTTTGAGCTAATCACGGAGTGTCCAGTCGCCGATCAGACTATTTTTTATTACTAATAATATTATTTAGCTAAGTAAATAATTCCTACCGGCCCTGTGAGCTGTAAATTTGCGTGTGCTAATCACCGGTATCCTCGGCCGCCGGCTAGACTATTTTTTATTACTAATAGTATTATTTTGTTAAGTAAATAATTCCTTCTTAGACTGTGAGCGGTAAATTTTTCTGAGCTAATCATGGAGTGTACGATCACTGGTCAAACT
Source organism: Miscanthus floridulus (assembly GCF_019320115.1). NCBI lineage: Eukaryota > Viridiplantae > Streptophyta > Magnoliopsida > Poales > Poaceae > Miscanthus > Miscanthus floridulus. The sequence goes on from NC_089595.1 coordinate 3,744,696, forward strand.
ATTTTGTATTACTAACAGTATCATTTTATTAAGTAAACAATTCCTTCTCAGACTGTGAGCGGTAAATTTGTCTGAGGTAATCACGGAGTGTCCGGTCGCTGGCCAGACTATTTTTTTATTACTAATAGCATCATTCTGTTGAGTAAAAAATTCCTTCCTGGAGTATGAGCGGTAAACTTCTGTGTGCTTATCACCGGCATCTTTGGCCGCCGGTCAAACTGTTTTTTTTTACTACTAATAGTATCATTTAATTCCTTCTGTCATGTGAGCGGTAAATTTTGGTCGAGTAGTAAATATTTTAGCATCGTAGGGATAAGCTCAAGTAGTAATAATTAATTGATTTTCATAAACGTAATTAGTGATTTAAAATCTTCGAGCAATGTAGTAATTAGTCAGATTCAGATAGACCATGAACAAACATCTCTGAATCCATTGCAACTAGATTTGATTCATCAAAATTTTGTACAAAAATTCCATAGGATTAATCCAATCTATTGCTGGCTGTTCATCTGTTCCCGAGGGGAGTTTCCTTAACTAGACCTTGTTTAGATTGCTTCAAAATTCCAAGTTTTTTCACTCTCTCTTCATCACAATCTAGGGACACATGCATACAGCAGTAAATATAGATAAAAAAAATAACTAATTACATAGTTTGATTATAAATTACGAGACGAATCTTTTGAACCTAGTTAGTCCATAATTAGATAATAATTATCAAATACAAACAAAATTACTACAGTGCCAAATTTTTCTAACTCTTGCGATCTGAACAAGGCCCAGTCTTGGACAATCTAGCATCTTCTCGAGTACTTTATCCTTTGGCCACCTGAACATAAGTCAGGCCTGCAACATAAGTCAGAATCATTCATATCTCAGCCATAACTAGAAAGTAGAAACAAATAGGCTATTATAAAGAACAATTAATCATTTGGTGCCAAATATATACTACCAAAACGAAACACATGCTAGATTAAATTCACAAACGCCAGCATGTATTTGGTCCATCTATTCAAATCGATTTTGCATTGCAAAAGCATAAGCGCACACACACATACACCATCCGATCCGAATCGAACATCCACACGAACCTGGCAAGAAGTCAACTGAACAAAGAGAGCTGCGGCTGGATATTCTACGAGAGGAGGCACCGACCGGATAGAGCTGGGATCCACCACGCCGTTCGCTCCGCCAGCCATGAAGCCGCATTCGCTTCGCCCAACGCAGCGCCGCCACGCGAGCTCGCAGAAGCCGCCACCGGTCTGCGTTGAAGGTGTGGTCGCCGCTGCCGCCCCCGGTGGTGGGGTCGGGGATCGGAGGCCGCCGGTGGTGTCGGCGATGGCCATCGTCGAGTGGGCAGCACCATGGTGGGGTCGGGGCCGCCGTAACCTGATGGGGGCGAGGTGGGGAGGTCGTCCGCACCACGAGCTCTGGCCCCAAGCAGGCCGCCGGCCGCCGCTCCGCAAGATCCGTCCACCAGCGGGCAGACTGCCGCGCCTCTCAGCACGGGGTCGCTGCTTGCCGTGAGTGTGCGCCGAGGATGACACCCACGACGGCGGCGGCGAGGAAGACGAGCTCCCAGGATGCGAGCAGTGCGACGTCCGTGTGGGGCGGGTCGCCACACCGCCGGTGGCCGCCATCCCCGCTGGGACGGGCCGCGCCACCACCGGGCGTGTCGCGAGCACGAATCGAGGGTGCGCTGCAACTGCCACCACCAGGGCGCGCCGTGCGGACGGGTCGAGGGTGCGCCGCCACCGTCGGGGCACGTCGTCCGCGCGAGGCGAGGACGCGCCACCACCGCCCGAGCGCGTCGTGTGCACGCGGACCGAGAGCGCGCTGCCCGGTGTGGAGAAATTATTGCGGATGGGGAGGGATTAGAGCGAGTATAATAGTAGGTGTAAGCTGACTAAATGCTGAGGTGGAAAAGAGAGGAGAGGAGAAACGAGGAGAGATAAGTGTGCTATGTATTAACTGTAAATAGCTAACTACTATATGAGTGGGCTGAGAGAAGGCTGCAAAGAACCTTATAGCCAACAAATCGGCTGTATTATTAGCCTTGCTCTTAGGGAGGGAGCGGCGACCGGATGGGCTGCTATATATAGACTACTATAAGAGCAAGGCTAATGGACTGTCGGCTGAGAGAAGCTGCCATATCACTTACAGCTAATCATACAGTCAATCTATACAGTGAGCCAGCTGAGAGGTGTACTATAATAAAAATATAAGCATTTAATGTCAACATGTAGAAACCCATGTACATGCCATCAGCTGTGATAGATATCTTTGTAGCCATTCACCAAACAATAATAATATGATGGAAACATGTGGATAAATGAAAAATACTAAGCCAAGACATGACTGTATACTGAAATGAGATCCACAGAACTTTAGAGAATTTTTTTCTCCAACTAGTGAAACAACATCAACCAAGCCATGCTAAGGCTTCGTTCGTTAGAAGCCAGGAATGGCCTGGAACTATTCTAGAGCCGGAACAGTTTGATAATTTATACTGAAGAGGAACTAATCCTGGCCTTGAATGGCCGGGAATGCCAAACCGAACGGCGCCTAAATAAGTTCATTAACTAGCACACTGATAAGTTCAAGCAAGAGTTCGCTAGCACATAGATCTAGACGACGGAGATAGAAGCAACTTCGGTAGAATGGAGCAGCCAGCACATTTGCATCAAGTGACAACACTGTAAGCATAATAGTGTCAAAGTTAAACATACGGGTCCTGAAAATTAGCTAGAAAAGTTCAAGTTTGTGGACAAGTGTGGATCAAATACGTTCAAGACAACATGTTCAGAATTTTAGAGTGGATACCTACAAGTAGCATCTGCAGCATTCAGTACACCATGCCCGGTCTTGATTCCTGGAAAAATACATGTAAGACATCATGTTAGTTCTCACTATAAAGGGAAAAAACAACAGAAACATGCAGGTTTCAGAATTCTACCATGACTAGTTACGTTGCCTATTTCCGAACTTGCGCCAAATGTGCTCAATGAGATCATTTTTAAGCTGGGTATGCTGTGGACGATCTCGGATAACAGCTTTTCTACGCATGACATCGGCAAAGCGTGGATTACGACTAGTGTTCACTTCAGGAGGTGGAGCAAATGATGCCCCTGGATTCTCATTCAAGTCAATATGAATTTTAACATCCTCTCTTTCATCTTCCACTATCATATTGTGGAGAATCACACAAGCTAGCATGATCCTTCCAATACTCTTTCTCTTCCATAGGCGTGCATGACGACGAACAATGGAAAAACGGGACTGCAATACCCCAAAAGCACGCTCCACATCTTTCCTTGCAGCCAGAATAGAAAGATGAGGAGATTATATAGAGTGTTCTGATACGTGTTGTAGTTCTGCACTGCATTGTAGTTATGTGCAATTTAATTGTAATATGGTTATCTGGAGTATTGACTACATGTATGGGTATCTGGACTGCATGCTAACAGTCCACATTTTCAGCATAGTAATCATTCAGTATAATAAATGGAGCCGTAAGGAATACCTTAGTCATTTTTTTAAAATAAGCTCTCCCTCAGGCACCTCAATGCCAACATATGCTCGACTTTCACATCTTCATCCATTCCAGTTGTGTCTTGCGTCAGTAATGATCGATATGTTTCTAGCATAACTGCCTCCTTGTTTTGTTTTGCTGCAAGGTGAGCAAGCCTCCGAGATTCAAGCTTCTCACTAGACACACGCCTTTGTGTCTCTAACATCTCTGTACGCCCTTCATTTGTAGCTTTTTGAGCATCTAAAAAGCTGTGAAGCTCATCTTCGATATCTATTATAGAAGGCTGGTCCTTTTTCTTTTTCTTGCGTAGCTCTTTAGCTTTCCTGCCCCCCATTGGTCGTCCATCTCTAACATCATCCAGAGAGAACTGCTGCTCCACTTCCTCATCAACACTAAACTTTCTCTTCTCTGGCTCTAGATCTTTAAGGCGTTCCAAATAGGCTTCCCATTTTGGTTCATTGGAAAGAACTTCCCAACAATGCCTATACGTAAATGGACCATCTTTTTTGTGATCTTCTTCGTAACTTGCCAGTGCCTTCTTCATTACATCATCTTCTGATTCACCACTACCCCACATAGAATCAGCCTCCTTCTAGTTACCACAAAACCAACCAAACCTTAGCTTAATTCTCCACCAATTATCCTTTACTTGCTTAGCTGATCTAACTCGATTTTTTGGGACGGTTCTGTTAAAACCTTCAGCAACACCATTCCAGTACTGATCATTCTTCTTATAATTGGCTTGGATGGGATCATTTGAATTCATCAGCCAAGCACTAACCTGCAACATTATCAATAGATGTCAATTGATGTGTGTGCTAGCAATGTAACGCATAATGCCTTTTAATTAAAAAAACACTTACCAATTTAAGATCCTCCTCTTTTGTCCATGTCAAGCGCTTTTCAGACCTACTATGATCAGCATCATTGTTGTCACTGTCAATATGGATTGCCTGTGATGCAGTCCTATTGCTTGCAACTTGTGGTGTGCTCTTCAACATATTAACAAACCCACCAGGAGGGTGAGAATCTAATCCCCTGTCAAAAATAAATATGAATACTGAATTCTTGTGTACTAGATTAGCCCTGCCAAAAATAAATATAAACTAACTAATCTCCTGATCAGACCATGAGGGATCGCGCAGACATCTAGGCTAGATAAGAAACACCACAAATATTGCTAGAAAAAAATATGCATCATTTTTGTTGCAGAAGTCTCTCATATGAAATATAAGCCATCTAATTACAGAGCAAAATATAAGCCATCTAATTACAGAACAAAATTAAATAACTAAGAATACTTAAAAGGGCCACAAAACAATATTAATCAAGAATGGATCACGTACCATACTAGCACATCAGAATCTTCTTGACTGTCAGCCGTAGGCCAAGAATGCCTTGAGCCACCAATACCAGCAACAGCAGGTGTCCACCAAGCCCCTTGAGTTGACGAACCAGTCATGCCTGGTTGCTGAGCTGACGAACCTGCCACGCCTGGTTGCTGTATGCCGCCACCGAACCAGTATGGTGTGGATGAAGGAGGCAAACACTGCGGCGGGTGAGGCGGACACCACATGCCGGGTCCGAACATGGAAGGGATGGATGCTGGTTGAACAGGCTGAGTGCCCGGGGCGCCAACAGGCTGAACCACCGGCCGGGGAATCTCCATAGGTGTCGGCGCAGAGGTTCTCTTCGATTTCTTACTCATCTCGCACAGGCAACGGCGGCGGCCGGTCGGTGTGGTGTCTAGGGTTTGGGAGAGAGGTCGATTGGGGAGGAATTGAGGCTTAAATCGTTCGATTTGGCGCGCAAACAATCAATCTGGCGCGCGGGGAAGCAATTTGGTGGGAGAGCATGCCGATTTGGCGTCGAGAGAGATGGTGTGGAGCACGGGATCGGGAAGGAGAGAGACAGGAGAGCGAAGCGTCGGCTTCTTGCCGATAGCGAGCTAGGAGACGGCTGCGAGAAATAATTTTTTTCTCGGACCATGAGCTGCAAGGGGGCGAGATGGGAAACGCTCGCTCCATAATCTCTCTCCGACGTGTCCGTGTCGATGTGGACTCCTCCCTACTGGCTAAAAAACGTTATTATACTTGCTCTAAATTGGCATGAGCTGCCATCAAGGCGGTCTTCACGGCCTCACGACGTAATTAAAAGACTTCAATGGTCGCCGGAGGCAGTAATCGCCCTGTTCGCTGGTTGGTTTCTGGGCTGGTTTGGGCTGGCTGGTGCTGGTTTGTTGTGAAAGGAAAACACTGTTGGCTGGCGGGTTTGGGCTGGCTGAAACCAACAAGCGAACAGGCTGAATAAAAGACGTGCACTTTTATTCTCCTTTAAGCATAGTATATGGTAATAATAAATAAACGAGGGGTACCATTAAATGGTCGCCGGAGGCAAGCGGCGCTCCGCCGGTGCCCTCAATGCTATTTGGAGCCCAGGCTCTAAAATAGTGTACGTATGTATGTGTGTGTGTGTGGAAGGGAACTATCAGAACCATGCGTTATGCGTATATGAGCTGAGGCAACAGGAACCTGGTTGAGCTCCACGGGGAAGATGAACTGTCAATGCAAGGAGCCTATTTAGTTCTGGTACACATCCCGACAGAATACATTATCAAGCTAAACTGAAGCAAGGCTCGCAATGCAATGCGCTGGGATATAATGTTTGAGGGGTCTCTAGATCAAGGAACCGAGGCAGATCTGTACAAGCAATGCTGCTTTCCAGTGAAGCCCACGTGGTGATCCATACTGTTCACATGTTGTAGTGCAACCAGATAGTCATAGAGGAAAGCTCCGTAGCACATGTCAGCAAAGTAAAGAGAATGTAACAAACCTAGACCCATTAGTAGCCTGTAGTAGTTTTGAAGTTGACCTATGTGACTCAAGTGGCTCATGTGTGGTTGTAGTTGGTGGGTTTAGTACCACCTTGAAAGTTTAGGAGGGTGAGGACCAACTTATAAGCCTTATCGTTCCAAACATAGCACCTCCGGGTTAACTCTTTTACACGAAGTAGGACGGAAGCGTAAGAGATGTGCTACGCATATGCAGGCCCGTTCCACCTTAGAAGTTTAGGAGGGTGAGGGCCACCTTGTCATTCCAAACCTAGCACATTTAGATTAACCCTTTTACACGAAGCGAGGACAAAAGTGTAGAAGGGTGCTACACATATGCAGACTTGTTCCACGTGCGGAGCTATAAGCAGTTTTGAACGTAGGGTGTTACAGAGAAAGACAGTCAAACAACCCAAATAAACAACCATTCATCATTCCTGCAGGTCTCTCCATGCTTCTTCACCGCTTCTTTTTCTCGTTCCTCCCAAATCCAAGCATCTTGCTTGGCCTAGACAGAAAAGGCTAATCAAATCTTGATTCGAGTGCATCATTTGTTAAGATTCGGCAACAGAACAAACTTTATAATTAACCTATAAAACAGAGAAGAATAGAATGCCAATTGGGTCTCAATGGTGTATATATGGTGAACCCCACTTTTGTTATATCCGATTAGCCGAGACCTTGACATAGAGGCGGGCGGTCATCCTGCCTCTAATACTGTCTTGCCTGTCTCTGTTTAATGCATTTTGTATCGGTGGTTTAATTCCATTATCTAAAGGAAAAACTATGCCTTTATGATTTGGATTCGGGAGCATCCCTATGCTATCACGTGCTCTCCCTTCTGAACCATCAAGCAAGCAGTAAAAGGATATGATCTATATGATCTTCCACAGGCTATATCTATTATTCAAATTAATGTCAGCTGTAGGACATAGTACTAGTACGTGATAGGGTTCATACATACATGCGAGTTCCCTTTTCATGTCATATATATAAGGGTAAATCTCATCGTGCTGTCCACAATGTAGTACTTAACGTAGTGTTCTTACCCATGGATGTGCCTTACACCCACATCTAGACGCACCAAGCAGCTCAAGCTAACTCCATCTCACGTACGTAGTCAGTAGAACCTGGCCCCAGCAGAAAGGAGCTGGAGCATGACAAACTCGTTGGGAGTAGGAGGCATCTGGGCATGACAAACCTCCCCGAATTTGGGCTCATCAAGTTAATCAATAATGGATTCATCTAGAGAGGGCACCAGAACTACAGCTCTGCTAGATGACACCTGTGTCTCGAAGACGAAGGCAGCTTACTAGATTAAGTAAATGATGCTTGCCTGGGACATTGACACCCCTACATGAAGGCAGCGACGAAAAATGATCAAGCAGTGAACTCAAACCAATGATACAAAGGAACATCACTTTAATCAGCCATCCAGTGTCTTGGTTACGTCTTTAATAAATTATCTAGTAAGCTACCGTAACTGTGAAATTATTTCCTTGCCTGCAATCATAAATAAAAAAAAGCAACCTTAAAAAGTAGACAAAATAAAAGCTACCGTAACTGTGAAAAAAAGCTACCGTAACTGTGAAATTATCTATATAAATCAGCCATTTGCATTTGCAGGCAAGGAATAAAAAAAGCAGTCGTAAAATGTAGAAAAAAATAGTATAATCTAGGATCCCATTAGCCAGCTCACTCTCTTCACACATTTAATTTCTACTAATATAATGTGAAGCCTTTCTTCACATGCCAAACATGGCTTGGTCGGAGCTTCACATGCGGAAGCTTAGTATGGGCCCACTGCCCATGATAAAATAGTGAAAGCTGCCTTACTCAATGATGATCATTTCACCATTTTGACCTGTACTGGGTTGAGCTGTTTCAAGGCCATAAAGGAATACAATTCAGGCCTTGTGCGCCCCCCCCCCCCCCCCCCCCCCCCCCGTGAACAATTTAAAAAAATAGTGAAACCTAGCACTGCATGCGGCAACCGAGGACCAACGGGCAACGAAGCAGCCTGAAAATATATATTTAATGCAACTAAGTTGTTAGAGAAAATATATTGATAACATGAACACGCTTGCTTAGAAAATGTTGATCAAGGCATATATTTAGTAAAAAAATTGATATTGTCAACATTCATGCATATTTATATAGACATGGTAAAAATTTGATAGAAGTTTGACTTATGACAAGGTTAAAGTGAACTACAGCTTGAAACACTAGTAGAGAAACGGGTTGTAGTTCCGGTTCTCAACCACCTTTAATCCCGGTTTTAAAACCGGGACTATGCAATCGGGACTAAAGGTATTGATTTTTAGTCCCGGTTCTTCCAACCAGGAGTAGAGGTGTTTATTGGATAAAAAAAAGTTGCAGTTGTAGAAATTCGAACCTACGACCTCCCACTTCAGCTCTGCACACGTTACCATCTCACCTATCACCGCACATCTAACTTAGATAAGATACGTTTTACTTTTAAATTCAGCTTGGAGACACCTTTAGTCCGGGTTTGAGACATAAACCGGGACTAAAGGTACCTTTAGTCCAGGTTCGTGTTTCAAACTGGGACTAAAAGTCACACTTTTAGTCCGGGTTCATGTCTCAAACCGGGACTAAAGATTCTCGCACTGACGTGCCTCTGACACACCTCAGTAACCGTTGGGCAGGGACCTTTAGTCCCGGGTGGAGCTACCAACCGAGACTAAAGGTTTCTCTAGTCCCGAGCGTGAAAAATATCGGGACTAAAGCCAAATTTTAAAGTAGATCAAAAATCATTTCTCTACTAGTGAAACACATGAGCATGTGATGTGCCTTCTTCCCGTGGTCACCCAGCATATATATCATCCAATACAAGTTATGATGTCACGAATCGGTAGCAAGCCTACTTCCCTCGTGGTCACCTACTATATATCTCGTGGCATCACTAGCTAGCATGTTACCCGGCCCAAACTACACTCGGTACAAAAGTAGAGCAATAGCTACAAACGGAAATAAACAAGGACTAGTAGTAGCTCAGGATCGATCTGAAGCTAGCATCCACAACAAGAATTGTTGGGAATAGGAAGTATCAGGAAACATCTCTGCTGTGTTGCTGAAAGCCTTATTAGTTCAATCAACCGGCGTTGATGCATGCGCATGGTTGTAGATGATCCATCAAGGCACAGGATCTCTGCTCCCTCGAACACTAGTGCAGTGGCCCGTGATGCAGTAGAAAAGCATGCTCTCCATTTGTAAGACAGGTGTGGATGAAGCGTCTTGGATCAGTGTCATGCACAAACTGCACATCTCCACAACATTGAGTATAAAACCACAGCTAGATCATGGTTATTAGGCCCTGTGTTTGGTTTGGTGACGCATGTGGAAGCTCTATTTGATTCCTATCAGGTAGTACTTAGCTTGCCAAGAGTTCAGTGTATTCTCCTGTACGTGTAAATCCTGTGCCAATTTTTGCCAAGACTTTGGCTCTTGTTTTGTTGGCATGAGCGCTCTATGTCACGTACAGCATCTCAAGAACTTCTTAAAAACTCAGGATTGGTAGTCTACAATCATTCGGGAGATAATACACATGATAAAAGTCATATCATTTGGGAGTACCGTAAGTCCCTACATAATCTGGGTTGAAATAGGAAAGCAACTAGGCTTGAAGTTTAGGCTTGTGGGCCAGATGTGCTTGAAAGTTTGTCAAGAGAGGGAATGATGGTTAAGCAATGTATTTACAATGTTATTCGCTTATTCCATTCAAATTGTTCAAAAAAATAAACAACCATTCGTTGTTCCCACCAGTATCTCCACGGTTCTCCACCTCTGCTCCTTCTCTTCTCCCCCAATTCCTAACAAAAGCAATGCATTAGCCATTTAGTCACAGGTGATTTTGAGGTGCAGTGGTAAGAAGTAACCAAGTGAAGGTTGAGGTTGGGAGTTCAAAACTTTGGTGGTCTCAGGGTTTTGAGATTTTTGAACCTTTTTCATATTCTCTTGGTGGTTGAAACACATTTCTTTGGGGACTTGTGGCACTAAAGAAATTATATATACTTGGTGGTTCAAGAATTTCCTTGACGTTTGGTAAATTTTGCCATGACCCGATTTTCCTTGGTGGCCAAAACGCCAAAAAATTGATCCTTGAGGGTGGAGCGTCAAGGAAATTGAATTTCTCTTGCTCTCTATATCTGGCGGCCATTGCTTGACGGTTGCCCCTCAAGAAGCATTTCTTTGGTGTGTTTTTTTTCCATTTTCTTTAGCAGTTTTCGATCATCAAGAAATTTTTGGTTCCCCATTTTCTGTGGTGTTTTTTTCCATTTTCCATGGCGGTTTTTGACCCTCAAGGATTTCATTTTGTATAGGTGGTTTAATTCCGTTATCTAAATGAAAAGACAACGCCTTTATGAATTGGATTCGGGAGCATCCCTATCTTGTCCTGTGCTCTCCCTTATGAACCATCAAGCATGCATGTAGTAAAAAGATATGATCCATATGATTATTCACTCACTATGTCTGTTCAAATTGATGTCAAGGCACACATGAGGTGGATACATGCGGTTTACAGTGAACAACATTAATTTGCTCCATTAACCAATCTCTCCACCCTTCTTAGCATATGGTACAGTACCAGCTGTCTTCCAAATTAAAAATGCACCCCATCTTTCCTCTTGTGAGCAATTTTTTAATTAATATAATTACCCCAAAACACCAGCTTCCCTTTTATATCATATACATCAAATCTCATTATATATGTCATCTGAAGCATACTAGTACTTAACGTATAGGGCCTGTTCGCTTGGAGGAATTTGGATGGTTTGGAGGAATGCTGGAGGAATTTGTGAGAGAAAAACACTGTTCCGGATGAAAAAAGAAGCGGATCGAGCCGGGTTTAAGGGCATAGTGTTGTTATCATCCATGACCACCTGTCGGCGTTCGGCTGGTACCTTCGGGCACGGTAGCTCGGATGGTTGTGGATGTTTGAATAGGGTTATGTGAGGGAGAATAAGCTGAAACAAGCTGAAACAATCCGAGACCGGAACAGCCGAACGCACTGTATTAGCTACCCACGCACATCATGGCGCATCAAGCAGCCCCAAATCTGTCCCATCTACATAGTCAGTAGTCACTAGAAAGAGAAGGCTGGAACTCTGAGAACCTACTATCAGAAAGGAGCTAGAGCATGACAAACTCGTTGGGAGTACGAGGCATCCGGAACATTCTTCGAAGTGCAGCGTTGAGAAGAATGAGCAACAAGCTATTCGAATTTAGGCGCAGTCAGTCAACCATTAATGGATTCATCTAAAGGCAGTTCATGCTTGCCATGGACACTTGGAGATCCATAGATTATTATCCTCTTGGTCACACATATATGTTGACTGTGGAGGTTAACTGTCCGTGCAGTGATGAAAAGTGATCCAGCAGTGCACTCAAACCAACAATAAAAAGGACATCACTTCAATATATCGCCTTTTATTTTCTTGTCTCATTGTAATAACATCCAGCGTGATATATAAACCAGTAGCCTTCCTGTTCATGTGGCATCCTGTGTCCAGTGTAGCTAGCGAGTCTCAGGTGCAGCTATTGAGTAGACACTAATCACGCAACCACATATCATCATTTTTTTAAATACCACTTCTCGTGGATGAAAGAAGAATGACATGGAGCCCAGCTACATATGTTCTGAGAATATCTACTTAATACTAGCTGGCTCGATATTGGAAACATATACAAGAAAATATGTGGACATTGCGAGTGATATGGGGAGGCAGGCTGCCGCGTCTCGGGTACAAATTTGTCAGTGTCAAGGATGCACCACAGGGAAGAAGGCTGACGCAGAGGCAAGTGTGGCAGCCAGTGGCACGCAGGCAGGCTGAGGAGCGGACATAGGAGGCAAGTGCGGCAGCCAGTGGCATGCAGAGGCAAGTCTAATTGGAAAGTGCTCTCGGAGAAAGAACCAGAATGAGAATCAAGCAATCTAGCCATCAAAACAACGGTAATTAAGCAACAAAATCAAAGGAGTCGATGCTTGTTACTAATCTTAAAGCAAAAAGATCAAGCCCATTCTTCAAAATGGAAGAGCTAGCTTCAGGGTGAAGAGCAGCCGCAGCAATGAAGGGAGGGGGCAAACGCGCGTCTCTGTGCTCAGGATGAAAGAGAGGAGGGAGGAGAAGACGGCAACAACTTTTTGTACTGTCAAATTATCACCGTCGGTTCTTGGCTTGAACCGACAGTGATATCTCCATATCACTGTCGGTTCTTGGCTAGAACCGACAGTGATATGTGAACGTCCACTTACTACCGGTTCTAATCGAAATCCAACAGTAATAATGCCGGCAGTAATATTCAATTCTGCAGTAGTGTGTGGGTGTGGCGGCGTCGATCCGTTGTTGTGGTGCCCCGTGCCGCCCTGTGCCGAGAAAGTTTGTTGTATTTTAGGTCGACAATGGATTGTGCAGAGACCCGAACAGGTCCATATTGGACGGTCTATATAGCAAACTGGGCTGATTGAACAGTTTGACGGGTGACATGGATATCATACCCACCCAGGTTTCTCCAGCAGTTTCTGTTAAGAAGACTTGAAAACAGCCTCCGTAGATCCAGGCAACCTGATTTTTGCGGATTGTATTTTCCAAATGCAGCTTGAGACTGAATTGCAACCGTCACTCTGCTGCAGAAAGGGCCATGAACTGATAAGAACATGTTTGGCAAGGCTTCGGCCAGCTCCGGCTCCGCCTGACAATAACCGCGCAGATCACTGTAGATCACTGTAGCTCGGAGCCGAATTTCTCTCTCCTGCTTTTTTCTCTCACTGTAGCTCGGGGGTACTGTTCACGGAAGGAGGAGCCAAAATTTCGGGCTTCACCGGTGAAGCTGCTGGCTGTGAGAGGGAGAGGGAAGGAGAGAGAAAATGGCTCCGCTACAGTGAATGAACAGTAATTTTGCAGGCCGAAGCCGGAGCCGTCCGGAGCCGTGCCAAACAGGTTCTAAGTGTCTCCTGTCGTGCATACCTGAATTCAATAGTGAACGGACGAGGAAATAATGAAAATTATACTCCTCTGTTGAATCTTGTTTTTTTTCAAATTATCAGACTGGATTACATCACCCAGACTGACTATAGGGGAGCCAAACTGCATTGAATAAAACTTTCAGTTTGAATATATCATATACTCCCTCCGTCCCAGATTACAAGTCATTTCAATTTTTTTGGAGAGTTAAAGCATCTCAAATTTGACTAAATTTATTTGATAAAATAATAACATTTATGATATCAAATACGTATCATTAGATTCTTCATTAATTATATTTTCGTCGCCGCACCTGCAGTCTCCGTCGACGCAGTAGGGATGTTGAACTTTGTGATGTTGAACTTGTAATAATAAACTTGTGATGTTGAACTTTGGTGCATTTGTGATGGATTTTCGATGGATTTATTAAATATGCGTGTGCTTGTGATATATAATGCATGTTGGTGATATAGATGTGATGATTGATGTGTGTGTGCGTATATATATATATATATATATATATATATATATATATATATATATATATATATATATATATATATATATATTGTCTGTTATAATGGAATGTAAAATTTTTTTTGCAATTCTCGGGGTCTTTGCCGAGTGCCATGGGCAAGGCAGTCGGTAAAGATTTTTCAAAAAAGAAATAAAATTTCTTTGCCGATTTTTCAAAAAAAAAATTCTTTGCCGAGTGCCTTGCCGCAGCACTTGGCAAAGTATTTTTTAAAAAAATTCAGAAATTCTTTGCCGAGTGCACTCGGCAAAGAAATTATTTAAAAAAAATTAAAAAACTTTGCCGAGTGCCTGGGCAGGGGCACTCGGCAAAGTAATTTTTTTTTTTAAAAAAAACTTTGCCGAGTGCATGGGCGGGGGCACTCGGCAAAGTACTTTTAAAAAAAAAAACTTTGCCGAGTGCCTGGGCTGGGGCACTCGACAAAGTAATTTAAAAAAAAAAAATTTTTGCCGAGTGCTGGGTCGGGCACTCGGCAAAATAACCGTTAACGGCCGGCGCCGCAACGGCCAAAAATATTTTGCCGAGTGCCGCCCCAAGCACTCGGCAATTTTTTTTTTATTTTGCCGAGTGCCCGGATAAAAAGCACTCGGCAAAGACTCTTTGCTGAGAAAAATTTTGCCGAGCGGACTTTGCAGAGTGCTGCACTCGGCAAAGCCTTTGCCGAGTGCAAAGGGCTCTTTGCCGAGTGTAAAAACACACGGCAAAGCCGCGGCCTCCAGTAGTGTAGTATAGCTATTTGATGTCATAAGTTTTTATAACTTTATTTATAATTTTGGTCAACTTGAGCTGTTTATAGTAGCGCCAGAGTCACCTCGCTCCTGTTCATTTTCTCTTAGCACTAGCCAGTTATGAAACGGCACCTTTGACAGTATTTATAGTAGTGCCAGAGTCACCTCGCTGTATTTCTAGCCATAGATATAAGTTCAGTTGAGTCATCTTGTGTTGACGCATGTGCTTGTAGAGTCGTACTTGAATCATGAAAGTACATACAGGAGCTCGGTATTAACCTCAGGAAGTACGTGCGGAAATTAATACATCAACTAATTGGTTATAATATTCCGATCCAGTAGATGTGGTGGCACTAGCTAGCATATAACCTCAAACTAACCCCTGTGGAAGTCATCACAAAGGCAGAGCAACAGCACCCAATGATGAACTACTGGTATTAGTTTGGAGTCGACCAAAGCATGCATAACACAAAGGAATCGTTGGGGGATAGGAAGTATCCAGAAACTCCTCTATACAGTCGTGGCAAATGCGTTCATTGATTCATCCTTCTCTGAAGCATGGGTGTTGACTTCTACCTGAACCATCAAGCAGTAGGAGCTGGCCTACCACCCTTCTTCAGTGAAGGAGCCATATGCCAGTGCCTGTTTGGAGTGAAAAGCAGAGCCAGGCCGCTCATTATGTCAAAAGAATGGGTGATACTAGCGTGTATGATGTGCCGCACATGTGAGGCTTGAAGATTGCTCTTTGAAATTAAGCAAACAGTTAGCTACAGTGATGAATTAGGCGAGGCTAGCTAACTGACCCTAATTGATGCAACACATAAGCCTAGAACATGGTGGAGCTGCAGCATAGCAAGGTCACTTAGGAATAGAAGGCATCTGGGACGACATCTCCGACAGTCTCTATGTGCGAATGAATGAAGAAAAACAACTGTCTCAGCAAGCCAAGATGAGTTCTGTTTCAAATAAAAGATGCAGTGGCGAAAAAGAGAAACTACAACATGGGACCAGTAGCATGATACTACAGCATATCACTACTACAAAACAAGATATTGTAACACATTCATTGATGTGTTCCAAAGAAATTTCATAGTAACACAAAACTGTGTGTTACAAATATGAATTGTAACACAAATGACTTGTTTTACAAAAATATGTTACTAACAACAATTATAGTAACACAAAATTAATGTTACAAGTAAAGTGTTACAATAGTGGTACTATATTGTAACACATTCATGGAACACATGAAATGTGTGACAAATATGCACCCTATAGTAACACAAAATAATGTTACCATTAAATTGTTACCAAGAAATATATACATGTGAACTTCCAATTCCTAAGCTGCAAGGACGTCGCATTGTGTGTCGAGTGTCTTCCTAGCTAATAGGGCATCACATCGTGGTCCTCATATGACACTAGAGTAGGAACGGGTAGGCAATTAAGAAGGTCGTAATCGAGCAGAACCAATGTTCTGAAATGCCTAAATTAAAAAAAAAAGGTATTTCAGAGTGTCTAAGAACCAACTTGTTAGTCTAAGAACAATACTTGAGGCAATTTAAAAAAATGCCTTCACAAAAGAATGAGGTGATTTGGAGACCCCCTTCAGTGTGTTTTGAGGTGATATCAAGAATACTATGAACCATCATGTAGACCATTTACATATAGCATATGAATTCATAGAGTTCGAGACTAAATAAATATCCATGTATGTTCTTCAACTATATGACCATGCATCCATCATACTTGAGCTATGGAACAAGGTGACAAAATATTAATCTGCAATGATAGAAAAAAGGGACTATTGTAAGAATGTTGCTATACTATAATTGGAAAAATAATAATAAAGCATCTAAAACTAAGACAATTTCAATTTATGTTGTGCCATAATTACTATAAATAACTATGTCAATGTAGCTGCGAGTACTGACTAAAAGTGAACAAGAGTGGACGTAAAGTGGATTCAAGCAGATTCTTTTCATCTCTTAACATGGGAAAAATATATTGGGTAGCTTATAATGTCAAATAATGTTCAAGTAACCAGCCATATGTTCATTATCTTGTTCTAAGTACTTCCGTATGACCTAGCAATATAACCACAGCAATGATAAGCCAATGATTAAGAGAAGATGCACTGCAAAAATATTATTAATATTAGCTTACAATATTTAGAGAAGAATTAAAAATCTCACTTCTTAAATCTACGTACGTACCAGAGCTAGATGTATCTTTCATCTTTTCCCAAAGACAACTTTCAAAACTATTATTATGCCTAAACAAAGATTCACAACGCCCTAGCTCTAAGAATGGGCTGAGGTCCAAACCAAAACCACACCAAACCATGTCCACCTTACTATGCTATTTAATCCATACCAATCCATTCATCCACTCGATGTAAAACCAACCCATCCCTAGCTGTAACATGCCCCCTACACCAAATTAAACCAATGTCTCACCTGTGGGTTGAGCCCATTAAAGTCCATTTGCCAAACCATGGGTTCAATTCGCTTCTAATATTAAGCCAACAGACAGTTTCGGTGCATCAATGTTGGCAACAAGTCCAGCACCACCTGCCAAAGCAATGTTGGCAGGTGTATGTGTATCTAAACCAGTCAAAACAATGTATATCAATTTGTTTACCGCATTGATGAATTTGTGATGTGTCCATACTGCCATACTGCCATGGCTATCTAGTGTGGGTATGGCACCCATCCAAGCTCCATACGGGGAAACAAATGATCTGTGTTTGTGGTGATGGTGCAGCCCGCCAACCTGCATAAAAAAAACAAGATAACTAATTTAACTAGTATATTGTCCGTGCTAACGCTAAGGTGACATCTAGGATAACACACATTAAATAGTAATTCATAGAAATTCATGACTGCTGCTGCCATGGTTAGAACAGCGACCCAACTACTTGTTTACTGAAGGTGAACTGAATGTGTACCGAAGAATCAATTAACAACAATGTACAGAACTGCCCCTTAACCTAAAAAAATGTACAAAACAACAATCGGCGCTAATATGGATTGTACTCAATGGCATATCTTAAAAAAGAATTCAGCATAATATAAATGCATTTCCAAACAACAAAAACAATGAAGCTCATGGTCTGTTTCCAATGATAAGCTATTTCCACTGATAAGCTGCAACATACTACATCTCCAATGAACTGAACATGAAAAAAAAATCATAGATCATGTGTTGTTGCACTGATAGTAATTTTTGCCAATGCCAGTTAACAAATAAAAAATAAAAACATTTTGAATTTCTCACATTCATAAGATCCATTGTCTCATCTTGCATGTTCTGTAGATAACAGAAGCTAGGGTATATGGTTAGACAAATAAATTTAAACAAATAAAGTTACCAAGTATGATCCCTATGGCATTGTTCCTAACACGAAATGGGCCCTTATACGTGTACCATATCTCGTACGTTTTTTTCTCGTTTCGTGTAAAAGAGTTAACCGCTATGTTTAGAACAACAAGAATTATATGATGACCCTTACTTTTCTAAACTTTTATGGTGATACTAAACGCACCAATCACAACTGCACGTAGGTTATATGGGTCAACTACTAGCTATTAATGGGCTGGTGCATTATACAATGTATATGATGGAGCTGATAGACTCCTGCCTAGAAGTAGTAGTTGTCCTATGGACTGCTCTTTTGTTCTGTTTCCGTCCTTGGAAAAACTTTTGACCCTGTTATTATTTAGTTCAAGTTAATGACACGAAGTATTTTTAAATAAACAAATCACGTATATCACTCGTTGTAAAGGTTTATCTGAAGGTTTTGCCTTTAACACAGGACCGGAAGAGCAAAATGAGAGCGGTTATCCTAGCGCCCAGACGTCCGGCGCGCAAGATGCGTCCGGATGCCTCTCCCCTTCCCAAACATGCCCGCCCCTGCAACGCAAATAGAAAGCAGATCGGAATAGAATGGAATGGAATTACGTCCACCGCACCCCTGTCCTCCGTTCCCCACCGCGGCCCTTTCCCCATTCCCCAGCGCAACCTGTTCCCCCACCGCGCCCCTGTCCCAAAGAGCACGAAACACTTCAAGTGCAACATCGCAAACATATGGAAAAACTATGTAGTGCAACATCGGGATATAAATACTGCAACATCGCAAAAATATGTAGTGCAACATCGAAAACATGTACTACAACATCGAAAAATATGTATTACTACATCAAAAATTATGTACTGTAACATAAAAAATTATGTACTGCAATATCTCAAACAGTAGTATTGCAACGTCGAAAAATCAACCATGAAACATGGAAATGGAAACATTCGAAAATCATCTGTTGTAACAACCCAAAAATCTCATTGCAACATTCAAAAATCATCTGTTGTAACATCCCAAAAAAACTTATTGCAACACGGAGAAACAACAAGGACGTACAAACAGCAAGGGGATGGGTTCGAGGTGCAGGCTACTCTAGCCCTGGCCCATCACCTTCGAGCTCGCCGGAGGGAGGAGGGAATAGGACCCCAGAGCTCACCGAACCCCTAGCCACCGCCGCGTCCCTTGGATCCAGAGGAGGAGGAGGAGGAGAAGGAGGAGGGCTCAGATCTAGAGGAGGAGGAGCACTCAAATCCAGAGAAGGACCGACCTACCTCATCGGAGCTGCCGCCGTCGTCCTCGTCTCCGGTGGGGGAGTGGGAGCCAGGTCACTGGGGAGCACGGGGTGCAATGGAGGTCGCGGAGGGGGAGGGAGGGAGGGAAGGAGAGCGGGTGGGCGGGACTGCAGCGAGCGGCCGGGGGCACGCGGTGGTGGATGGGGAGCAGCGGTGTTGGAATGGTGAGGTCAGAGGAATCGATGCGGGCGTCCTCCTTTTGTGTTCGGCATGAGCGTCGTTCTATTGGGCCGTAGGCCCAGGCGCGCGGCGCCCAGACGGGACGGACACCCGCACAGTATCATTATCAAAATGAGAGACAATATGGTAGAGGTGGGTCGTGGGCTCCTCCCGGCCCGCTTAGCGTACTATTGGTCCTATGATCTAGGACCATGACAAAAACCTTACCATTAGTTATGGTTGCTCTTGTTGCACCATCTATCTTACGAAGTCCTGAATATAAATTTTGATTTTTCAAATTTTATTCTTATTGACTGCTACATATTCTTACTCTCAAGATTAGCTAAAACTCTTTTGCTTATTACATCTTTTATTAACTCTCTTTTTGCATCTTTTTAAAATAAGGATTTTAGGTCATAGAGTAAATTCTTAAATACTACAATATACCATAAGCAGTCATTTAAGACCTACACCATGCCACTGAACATAAGTGATAGAGCTTGAATTGAGATCTCGGATGAGGGTACTGTTAGTATTTCTTAACGTATGCAGAAATAATCTGCAAACGCCCAGATATACCGTTGTAGCATTTCACTCGGAAGTATTCAGGGTATTGTTAATTTATATTTTCCCAAAGGAAGGCATGGTGTAAAAGTCTGTAGTAGGGACCTGAACAAGATGACATGACTGTATAGTATACCAATGTCCATAACAGGGGTAAGCCAGGATAAATAGCTAGATAGTGTGACACACACACAAGCCAATTTCAAGGATAAAAGAAAGAGTAAAGAATAAAGAATAAAAGAATATTCCTAAACAGGAGCAAGCATATCCTAAAGTTGTTATGCTAAGACTAGCAGATGATCATACAAATATATGTTTAAGACTTAGCTCTAAGCATACAGATGGACGGGGAGACCACCGAGCACTGGTCTGCTAGAAAGCGTGAGAGGCATTTACGGACTCTTACACTGTACCTGGACTTGGGGGATTATAAGGGACGGATAGGGCTGTCACCACCTGCCGCCTATCCCTCAACCGTGGAACACCATCATATCCGCAGGTTCTCGTGCACCCGAGCACCACGCCCGTGTACAAAGAAACTACCCAAATCCCCCCGGGACTTTGACCCTACGGATCGACAAGCATAGAACTTGGGCAAACCCGAAGGCACAACGAACTGCCACTTCAACTTAGATCATAGTCTAAACATATATGTTGCATGAATGGTTAAGCACTAGAAAGGCGCGTGATGTTGCCACGCAGGGCCTGTATTATGTTGTGGTATTATACTTGATGCAGACTTTATTTGTATGCATATGTGTCATGGTTTGCAGCCTGTTGTTGCAGTTGTTATATATTTTGGAGGCTCCGTTATCATGAAGGTATTATGTAAGTAATATATTATTTTGGGTATTGAAATGGAGCTATCACATCTTTTTGACTATATTTATTGTGGAGAAAGAAGGGGTTAAATTATTTATTAAGGAGGGAGGATCATAAGTAGCCGGAAGCTTAATGTAATTGTGAAATGAGGAGTTGCCGTGATGTAATTTTCTTTAAGGAAGTAGGGGTGTAGAGCTAGCACGAAAATATGTAGAAGAACAATGGTATGTTTTTTTATAGCAAAATTGGATCTTAGGTTGTTAGGGTACTTTCCTTATGAAAGTAGTGTTAGTGTTAAAAATGACGCGTTGTTGTAATAATTGTCGATATGATTTTACCCCTAAAAAGCATAGGAAAAAAAATTACAGCAAAAACTGTCTACTAAAACATGTCATATGGATGCACCGCATAGATCTACTCATGAAGATTCCAGATTGATTTTATATTTTTTCGATTTTTCTGTGGTTTACTACGCAATTTCAAAGTTTCAGTAAATTTATTCATAAAAGAAAAAGATTAATAGATAACGAAAAACACTTTAACAGCTAGTACCCCGAACTTTTCTCGATATTAGCAACACTATTCATATGAGTCTACAAATTCGCATCTGGAATCCTGGAAAAAGTTCGTAATCATTTTTTTTCCTTTCTTCTTCAGGAAGACGCAGAGCAGAGCAGGGCAACAGCCGGTCCCGACCCGATTCCAGCCTACTAAATAGTGTTAAGTAAAATTTACTTAAGTAACACGTTAAACAAGTAGAATAGAAAACACATATTAACTCTAATCTAAACATCTATTAATCTTAATTGCTTAATTAAACATAAACACTTAAAAAGAGTAGATTTAAATCTACAGCAAAAAAATATACTAAAACATATAATATTGTATCTCTAATACATAGATCTAGTTGTGTGGAGTGCAGCAAAACAAGTTTGGCATTTTTTGATTTTTCTACAATTTTATATGAATTTTAGAAGATCACTGATTTAGAAAGGAAAAGAACAAACACAAAGAAAAGAAAAAGCCCGCGATGCGCCAGCTCCGGCCCACTCGGCACGGTCCAGCGGCGATGTAGCCCAGCACGGGGCAACCGGCGTGGCCCAGCCGGAAGCAGGCCAACCTACGCGCAAGTTGGCCCAGGCACAGCCATGCATTTTTTCGAAAATGCCCCTGCCGCACTCTAATATTCTATTCAGCACTATTCATATGAGTCACAAAATTTACATTGGGAACCTTGAAAAACTTTGATTCATTTTTTCTTCTTCCCCATCGTTGCCGAGCAGAGGAGGGCCGCGGCAGGACCGATTCTAGCCGGAGGGGCAGCTCCCTGGCGGCGAGCGGTGGTGCGGGGGCAGCGGGAGTGCGGGCCGCACCCGTGGGTGGGGCGGCTCACCCCTTCGTGGCCCGCAGGGGCGCGGTTGCACACAACGCCAGGCGCGGCGGTCGGCGGCTAGCGGCAGCGGCGTGGTGGAGCACGGCTGCCGGCGAGGGCAGGCTGCACGGCACCAGTGGCCAAGGTGTGCCCGCAGCTGAGCGAGCTCAGCTCGGCTCGCAACCGTACGCAGCGACAAGGACGGGCGGCGGCGTCCAAGCTCGAGCCCGATGTCTGCCGTCCATTGCACGATCTGGGCCATTCGTGAGCCCGATCCGACGGCCGAGAAAGACGGGCGACGTGGCCATGCTCGCTGGCCTTCTTTTGCTGCGTGAATCGTATCAAGAGATAAGGGTTCATATGCTAAACTAATAACATAAGAACTTTGCTCTAATTCTATAGCATAATTACTTTGATAGAATGAGAGCAAAACCATAAAGGAACCAAATATATTTCTCATACCAAGTATCTCCTAGATGTCCAAGCTCTTCACCAAGCTTTGCCTAGCTCCAAAGTACTACTAAAAGGAAAAGTACAAGTGTAGAGCGAGAGAGGCTCTTCAAGTGTGGTGTGTGAGTGAGGGGGGAGCCTCTCCCTCTTTATACTAGTCTAAAGGCAGTTTAGATGGAATATTCCGCGGAGATGCGCCTTGAACCGCCATAGGGAAGCACCCAGGAGCCCCCACGTGGAAGGAGGAGGGAGGGCGGTGAGCTAGGGGTGCGGCCGCCCCCAGGCTATGCCTCCCCTCCACCGTCCTTCTCTGGTTGGTTGGGTGTTGGGCCTGGGCCGCGTTCCCGTGCGCTTGAGGCCCAGAATTGCCAAGTAGGTGGGCGCACCTTTCCTCTAATTCTTTGCATGAGTCTGCTTTACGCTTTGTCTGGTTACTCACTTCTGACCATAATTTTCACGTTTTTCATCTATGTGTCCGGCAAAACACTTATTCTCCAATACATGTGCAAATGCATCAATATATGGTGTTCAAAAGGTGAAGATGATACAATGCAGTTTGTGAAGGAGCTGGGTCTGCTGAGGCAACTGAGGGTTCTTGAGTGAGAGCGTGGAGAGTGCTTTGTTGGACTCCCTGGGCCATCTGCGTAATATCCGTGAAGTTCAAATTTGGGACACATCTCCAAGTAAGGACTGGGTGGTCATTGAAGGATCAGTCTCCTGTCGGCGTCTCCGTATCCTGTATTTGGACGGCTTGGAGTGTAAAGATAGTGTCGGCGTAGAAATCTTTTCAACTTGACCTGTAAGATAGCCTGGAAGATCTGCTTAACTCCAATGCAGGTCCTGTTAGGAGGCAAAGGATATGATGGAGCTGACAAAGACTCCAAGCTAGAAGTGGTAGTTGGTCCTGTATACTGCTCTTTTCTTGTGTTTCCACCCTTGGAACATAAAAATCACGTATATGGCATAAATATAGCATTGTTAGCTATCAGCGTATCTCAATTCTCAAGGTATTTAGTATCGATTCACATGAGCCTGCGTTCGGAGAAATGCAAGAAATCATCACCGTCCTAGATACTTCCTCTGAAAGGAATGTGTATCCGACAGTTTCCCCAGAAGCCTGAATGCATTGCTTGAGAGCTAACAGATTTTTATTCTCTCTGCTCCGTCAATCCTGATATATAGTAAAAACTTCATGGTTAAAATAAGTGAGATGGCAGAGGAGCCTGAGAAAATGGACAAAGGGGTGCAAGTCTAATCTATAAGAGACATAAGCAACACCTTGTCTGTCTATGATTGTCAGTAGTGTATCAGCACCACACTGACTTCCAGTGAGATCAATAAATGGTATTTGGCCACCGACTTTGTATTTTAGCTTCAATAGCATCACGAGCTCTCTGTCTCCTGGTAACTTTTATGGTAATAGGCTTCGCCCATGAAAATAGAAGTATCTCTAGGGACGGCTGTCTTAAGCAGACCGTTTCGTAAAAATTGAATTTTAAGGGTGGCCGTTGGCTACAGTGTTCCTCGTATGAGTTAGCGTCAGTTTCCTACGTGCACGATCCCCGGAAGCCGAATGTAAAAACCATTTAATTTGCGCTGTAGTGGAACTGCAACAACCTGTTTAGTAAATCAACTTGATCAGTTTTCATGCGGGCTTACATCTATCAACAACTGAACAAAGGCGATTATTAGTTTTCATGCAGGCAAACGTGTACGAGCAGAGATGAGAGACGCAAGACACAGAGAAGAGGACTGCTGGCCTGTTATTAGTTTCCTGAATGGCGGCTAAGGGAGTGGGGAATTCAATTTATGTATTTGATTGACTCGGGGACCACAAGCACACAGTACAGTTAAAAGAAAGAAATGAAGCGTGCAGTGCTCATGGTCATGGGCCATGGCCGCCGAGAAACGGTATACATACTACAATTGTTTACATGTAAAGGAACGCGTAACCTAACGTGATGTAGATGGCTTTTGTAATAATTTTATTTTCTCTTTCATTTGCGTGCAATGCTATGCGTGACCCACACGGCCACATACAGGTTAATTAATCTATCTATATTAGCGGAATGGCATGTAGTCTACTCCCTCCGTCCCGTAATATAGTGCATTCGAGCATTAAAAATTTATCCTCAAATATAATGAATTCTAGAGGATAAAAACTAATTTTTCATTAAATATTTTTCATTTATCAACCAATCACCATTAATCATATTGATGATAGCGTCTGATTAGAAAATAAAATGAGGGTACATGTGTCTTTTATGTTCACTCTTAATTTGTCTTAAAATTTTTAGAATGCACTATATTACAGAACAGATAGAGTAGTGGTTACAAGAGCCTCAGTAGCATTTCAGGTCCTGGGTTTGACTCCTCATAGGAGTGAATATCATAGGGTTTAACGGTGTTGTGGGTTCAGTCTTTGAAGATGCTCATAGCGGTAAGGTTCGCGTGCGTGCGTTATTAGTGTTTGAGTTGTACTATGTAATAGAAAAAAAATATATCTCTATTATTATAAATAGTAAAAAAATGCACTAACTAAAGCTAGTAACTTTTCTACTGTCGTCAACCGGAAAGTTGTGTACTTGTGTGTGCTTCTCCGTGTTTTTCTTATTGTCCTGGCTCATGTCTCCATCTTGCTATACTTATTTCTCTTTGATGGCCACCATTGCTGATTGTCGTTCCACTTCCACCTCAGGACTGGCATGCCATCCCACTCCGGCTGTCCAGCCGGCCTCACAGAAGCCACCCACCCCTGTCGTCGGTCCCTTCCAGTACCAGCATTTAGCTAGCTTTTTTTTCGCGACCGTGCCTTGGCACGCTGCATCTAGCTAGCTGACAGCGAGCGGCGCCAAGATATCCGCTGATGCTGCACAACTTCCTCGACCTCTGATCCATCCTGCTTCAGACCAAGAGCAGCCATCGAATCTGCTACTAGGTGAGCTTTAATTCCTCTCTATCTACCAGCTGTTGACGCCGAAAATCAACACAGGAGTCGCTGATGTATAGATTACTTCACTTTCGTAGAAGTGCAGCTAGTTTTCGAGCAAACTAGTAAAGAGATAACTTCTTCGATTACGGCGAAGAACCACCGGCTGCTTTACGAGCAAGAACATCAAAGGATGATACTCCGATGACGCCGGAGCACGCGGCTTGTTTGCGGAAAACTAGCAAAGCATGGCTACTGACCTGGTGCGAAAAAGTAGAAGAAAAGTAAAAGAACGATAATAATAGATTTGTTTTGTGTCGATTGTGTATGGACTTTTCCAATCGGCCATCACCTTTAAATAGGCGGCTGGTCTTTGCCGTAAAGTATTAGGACTCTTATATATAAACAGATACGTACTAGTACTACTAGTGCATATACATCAAATAAAATAAAATAATAATATCTACCTGATTCGTTTCCTTGATCCGTTTGGCCCTGCATGGTTGCACCTGGGACATGCGACACGAATAGAAACTGCATCCTTTAGCCAAAGGATTAATCCGTGAAAAGCCTTTGCATGATCTCCTTTTCCGGTTTCTATATTGCTTTCTTTTCTTCACACGTGCACTCCAGCGGGCATCAAATAAATTGGCGTCCGACCTCCATGTTGTGCATATTCTTGATCTGTAGCATGCCAACTAATTGAGACTAATTATCAATAACCTATATAATTTGGCCAATCATACTCTCCAGCCAAATTACACTATCAACACATGCATGCCCCCCTGTTTTCGGTACAATTGCATTTACCGAAAACACTGTAGCAACCAGTATTGTACCTTAAGACATGTCAATCGTTTCACTGGCCACACCACCTCTTAGGGCAATGTCTCCATAATACATCGGCCAAATATTTTGCTTGGGACGATGTCCGAACTACAATCGGCCAAATATTTTCCTCAGCCCGATATTTAATCAACATATCGGCCATAGTACTATCAAGCAGCTTGCCAAACACTAGGATATCACTTATTCACCTGGAGATATGTTCCTATACACCGTATATGTCTCTCTCTTCGTGGCAGACAATAAGATCCTGAAGCCGCTGAAAGCTGCATGCACCTGATGCATGCACGAGCACTTAAAACAATAATCCAATACTGATCTTGTTTATATCTATTTTACCCTTCGTCTCATGCTTTTGTTAACTGATCAATATAATCCATTGTTCACCAGTTGAATAATTAATCGGCAAAGGGCCATGAACACAATTATATAGCAGCCGAATTAATTAAAATAATGCACAAAGGATAAGCCTAACAAGATTGTCAAATTTGGCAATTAACAATTGAAAATGAAAATACGACCTGAGCCAAATTTGAGTGCCAAAAAATAAGTATCCTTCACTCTAAGGACGATGTCAACACATTCATCCACCATATTTATATATTTGTTCTAAGGACGATCACAGAATATCGGCCATACTTATAATTGTTCTAAGTATGATAACAATTTACCAGCCATATGTTTGTTCTGAGGGCGATAACAATATATCGGCCAAGCTCATATTTTTTAATGATGATAAACAAAATACCAGTCATAAGTATTTTTTCTAAGGACGATAGTTAAAATATCGGCCAAACCATTTATTTTGTAAATAGCCCAAAAGAAACTAAACAGCCGAATTACCTAATAAACAAACCAACACTAATTACTCGGCCATATTGACTGACATGTAGTTTGAAGAACTAGCCCATAACAAAAGAGCCACACTAAAAACTGCTCAGCTAATAGCATTTTTACATGATGGCAAATAAACCATGGGTGAAATATCACTATATCCTCAAAAATATGTATAGCCGAAATAAATAAATGCAAGAATAGAAATAACTTTAACCCCTAAATATTTCGGCTTTTAGTTTGATAGCAATAATAAGTCAAACATGTATCCCTCCATGATATAGCGACTGCACCCAGGGATCATAGTCAGACCATGAAGGATAACCAAACATACCTGAGGACGGACTCCATGGCATTAGTGTTAATGGCATGGCTAATGAACATAGATGATGCGATGGCCAAAGACCTTGATGATTGGATGTACACTTCTGATAACATAAACGTCTCCTAGCCCCCTTCTTTTTCCTTGTCGACACCATAAGTTCATTATCTTTATCAACATGAATCCGCACTATTCCTTTTGGAACCCATGCCATATTCTTCTTTTTCAGCTCTTGTGCACTGAGCCTCTGCAATTTCTTCTCTTGCCAACTTGATAAGCCGAGTGGGCATCTCGGCTGTGATTTTGATTTAAGCAGTGGCAATTCTTTCTTGATCTCGGATCCTGTTGCTTCCATTAGAATAGATGCTCGACCCTTCTCTCTCATTATCTGAATAGGTCATTAAAATCCTACCAACAATGAAACAAGAAATCAAAACTATCACAAATGAAAAACACGATGTATTTTATGTTTAGCAAATTACCTTGGTTTAACAACTTGAATGAAGCAGGAGTATATAAAGTACCACTTCTCGCGAAGGAAGATCAAAACGATTTGATACAGGAATTTCTCAAAAGATATGACCGACACTACATACATAATAATAAGTCTGATATTGGTACTCCTACTCATAAAGTTCAAGGTCTGGGGGAAGTTCTTTCGGTACCTATAAATGGAATCAAAAGTTGGAATTTCACGGATCTACTTGTAAGGGGTTACCGTCATGACTTTCGTATCATTATTTACCTGTTATTAAGCATAGGGTTTACACTCTGGTTTAACTCGCACCCGGTTCATATCCCTCAGATCGAATTATGTCGAGAGATCGTTCAACAACCATACGTGTATACAATAACTCATTCAATATTGAGTTCTAGTCAACATCTGAGAATAGAACCAACCAAATGTATTCTGAAGAAAATACCTTCAATTCTAACACCATCAACTGATTTCGACTTTGATACTAGTAGTACTACAGTGAAATATATCAAACATCATTATTATCCATGTTGGAGTGAACTAAAACATATCCGACCAGAAGAACTTGGGAAATCTAGATTACTGAATGAGAAAGTAATAGAGCTACTTGGATCCCTAGCCCTACGTCTAACTATTGTTTTCGACCCAATGGATATAGTCCAAAAGAGTGCGGAAGATGTTGGGAAATTATTGGAAGACTTCAATGATACAGCTAAGGGTCGTATGGCAAAAAGAGGAAAGTGCCAACTTATTAGTATGGTTGTCGTTATTCTGTTAATGAGTTTAGTGGAGTCTACACCAGCTAGTATACCATCTTAGTCTATTAGGACATAGTGGTTGATGTCTGTAACAGAAACTGCTGAATCGATTATTTGAGATGTTCTTACCATCAGCTAAAAGCCATGCTCTAGCTAAACCTCTAGCTAAAAGCAATGAGCGAGCTACTTCGTTCCTATTGTTCCAAATCAAATCCGCTATAGAAATGATATAAGGGTTTAGGAAAATCCTCCATATAAGCTATAAATAAGGTTCCCTTGGGATGTAGCGGGATCCCTAAACTAAATAGAAATAGCATCTTTCTTAAAAGGAATAAGAACAACCATGAGAATAATGCAGAAGAAGGGTTTATCCAATACCTCAAAAAGGATAGTCGATCTAATTTCAGTTAGGATGCAAACCAGCAGTTTGATGGATAGTAAGCAAACCAGCAGTTTGATGGATCTAAGAGTGTGTTACAGGTATAATAAAAGAAGCTTTTCTGATTCAAGCGATAAAATAGGCAATCAAATGAACTCTATTCGGAATCAAATAGGCAATCAAATGAACTCTATTAAAGTTGTATGGTGTAATAAAATAAACAACTTGAAATTGTTTATTACTAAACGGTATGTGGAAGTGTTTCAGTTCTTTACTAGGTTGTTTCAGTTCTTTACTAGGTTATTGAATCGGTTAATAAAGAGAATAAGGATTTGTTTTCAAGGGGGATATCGTTGGATGAATCGTAGAATCAGGAATCTATTATTATCGATGCGTAAGATATTAAAATCTAGAGTGCCACTATACTATGTATTAATAGTAAATATATTAAGTATATCGGGTTGTTTCTATATTTGTATGTTAATTTTCATTGATATTTATATGCAAAAACTGGGAGCAACCGAAACAATTCTAAATACGATCCTAAGTCAAGGGATGAATGTTAATAATACCCAGTATCTAGACGATCAAAATCACATATTGGTAGATAAAGTAGACTATATCACTAATGAAATTGACTATATAAATCCTCTAATTCTAATTTGTTTTACGGTGTTAATCCTAAGTGGGATTCGACCGTAGAAATGTTTCTATTGTGTTCATCCAATGATTCCAATTTAGTGGAATCCAAAGACATAGGGTCATATCAACGGGAACCATTCCAAACTATGGTATGGAGTACTTAGGGACCAGGTGTCTGCTCTAGTAAACAAAGAAATCCGAATAGTGCTTTATAGGCGGGAATCTTTTGCCAACAAAGGATCCACGTATGAAGATGGAAGCTTGCTTGGGCCTTCCTTTAAAGGGAGAGAAGAGTAATAATGGTGTCTTCTGTTTAACTCAATAATATTCCTATCTCTTGCAAGAGAGGATATATTATTCAAATCTCTGGTTGTCTTTCTCTAGCCAATAACACGACTAGAGGTGTACAGAAAT
Organism: Miscanthus floridulus; assembly: GCF_019320115.1. Taxonomy (NCBI): domain Eukaryota; kingdom Viridiplantae; phylum Streptophyta; class Magnoliopsida; order Poales; family Poaceae; genus Miscanthus; species Miscanthus floridulus. The sequence continues at coordinate 3,774,926 of NC_089595.1, forward strand.
AAACACAAGGGTAATGACAACTTCACTAAAATCCCAACCAAACAAATGAGACAAACAAAACATCATGATGAATTTCTTACTAGGATTACTACAATATTACGATGTAGATATGATGGATTCGTTGAGTTACGGAACTCATTCAAGTAATAACTCGGTGGACAGTTTCATAGGGAGAGCTTCTCTAGATAGTGATAACGGAAGTAATACAGAGAACAGTGGTGGAAACAGTGGCAGTGGTGATAGCAGTAAATCTGATAAGGAAACCCGAGAGAATGATATGGAAAAACCGGTAGGTATAATTCCCCCAGTTGGTGGAAAAGGGAATAGTGATAACGGTGGTTCAAACGGTGGTATTAGTGAAACTGATTCTGGAGCCCCGAGAACAGGTATCAGTTATCTAATCAGAAGTTTGCTCAAAGGGTACTTATCTAAAATAACGGAGGTATTTCCTAATATCATCCCGACACAATTCTTCGATTATATGGCCATAACAACTGACTATATAAACGGCATTTTGGCTTCTATCCATGCTTTCGCAGGTAGTATATTACCTATCTTAGGTAGTATAACACCCTGTTTAATCAATCAATTGTACGTGTATTTTTTCTCATTAGCATCTGTATATGTATTTGAAAGATTAGTAACTTTTATAACCGCATGTTATAGGTATGTAAAATTCAAAGATATCGTGAAACTCGATTTATGGGTACAGGTACCAACACACCTCGTTGATAGGTTAGAATTGCTTTTGAAAAATCCCGATTTACGAAATCGTAATTGGATTGTTACCCCAATAGCGGGTAGTTGGATGACAAAAGAAAATCAATATTTTTCATTAACGAAATTATTAAGAATTAAGGAATCTTTAGGAATACAGCATATTGGGAAAATGGTTATTGATTGTAATACCATCAATCTCTGTTTTTTAGAACGTGGTCTTAAATCTATGAATGACAGATTTGGGAAAAATGCCTTTTTATCCAGTATAGTGCAAGTAGTAACAAAGACTTTTGACCACTCTACCAAAAAGTATGTATGGGGTATGTTTAATACACTTGTTATGACGGGGGTAGGGGTAGTTGTTTGGTACAAGTTTTTTCCAGGGACTTCTTTTCCTTCAGAACTACCGGAGGGATTCATGCCAGCACCACCGTATGAAACTTTTCGGAACCCGAAAGCCGTTCTTCCGGGGTACCAGAGGGTTAATTACATCTTGACAAAAGACATCGTTGAGACAGCTATATCAATATATCAAAAGGAGATCCCCTTCACTGATATACTTCCCCCGAGTGAATACAACATTGAAAATAATGCTGTTGCTGCGCATAATTATGCATGTGTTGGTACTGCTATCATGATAGCATGCTTCATAGCAACCAATACGTTTATTCCTTCAGAACCAATAACATCGGCTTTAATGGAATAAAAAAGATGGAGAAGTCGTGAAATCCGATACTACCATTGAATGTATATACGAATCCCTTTTCGTAGCAACCATTCTTTTACACAATGAATTTACAAGCTCTCAATTTCTTTTCTTACTGATCTGTGTATGCATACTAAGTTGATTCCCTGAAATCTCTAGCCGTTCAAAGTAGACTAGGGATTAAATAGCTCTCTACCAGAACAGTGGAGAGCGCCTGGGTCTGGTTTTCAACTATAAAAAAGAAAAATCTATCTCTTCCGTCAATCAATGCAAGGAAAGCTATGGCTAAACTAGGTCACATGGTCCGCGTCCTTCCAATAAATCTTCTCCTGGGGTAGCGTCTAACAGATTTGAATCAGAAGGCAGGTGCCCCTCTTACTTAACGAGTAGGATCAGAGAGTTGGCCGAGTTAGGTTGGGCATACTGCTTGGACTGGCTACCAACATTCTAAACATGCTTGCACGGGTAGGAAGGTTCGCTCAATCGAGACACTTAATTTCATTGACTTTAGCACCAGACTATAGCGCTGACTTAATTGGCAAAGCAGGCAGGGACCCAAACAGAATCTAATTGAAAATCGAATGGCAACCCCTCAGACGAACACGGGGTCTCTTTCAAGTGCTGCTACTGGTCTGTATGTCTTTCCCTATCCTTCTTTATTCTAAGGCAACGAAGATCTTGTATTGCCCCGCGCGCCTTCTTTTGTTCTTGACCCGTTAAACCATAGCTGGCACGGGCTTGCTTCTACGGATCCAATCTCGTACTGTTCTGGTGACACATCAATAATGGGATGATCCGCTAGAAAGTCTGCTACTGCTTTACCCTTAACTGCCTTTTAGGGGGAAAAGTGTGAACTCTAAGATGGCAATAGCTGCTCCCCCCCTCGGTATTGGAATTGGGAACAGAGCCCAAAATAAGCTCAATACGGCTTCCCTCTGCTCTAGCTATTCAAACTGGTCTAGTTAATGCCTACTCGTCTAGTTAATGCCTACTCTAAGTAAGTCAAATACAATTAAGTAAGTCAAATACAATTGTCTGCTTTATCGCTGCATACCGGGTAATGATTGGTATGGCTTGGCTATCCCTTTCTCTCTTATCACTATTAACCTGTTGTCCCAACCGAATCAACCCCTAGGGAAATATGCTTTTGATATTTCTAATGAAATAGCCGAGGATACGATCTGTTTGGAGGGCGTAGTACTAGGTTTGATCCTGGTTAACCTGAATGTCCTTTCCGTTGTTGCCGTGCCTTGCCCCAAAAGGAAGGTTCCGCTCAGTTATAGTTGAATTCAAAAGTCGTACTTTCGCCTATATGTGTTCCTAACCTTTTTAGCAATGGGTGACCCACTTCCTTAGTGAAAATGCTATTCATTGATTTCCCCGCTATATGAGAACTACTAACTTCATATGAGAACTACTAACTTCCGCCATCATCTACTTTCCGAAGGGAAATCGGGTTTACTACTTTTGCCCATATATGAGAATGATCCTAACTTTGTTAAAAGGAGAGCCTAGCATTGGTACCGTGCCCCTTTGCCTTTGTTAGAGGGATAGGAGCTGAACCGGAGACATGGGACTGGATTCGATTAGTATTGCGCTCGTAAAAGGAATAGGAATAGGAAGGACTCAGATGAAAAGGAATATCTCTACTCTAGCGCTCACTACGTTCTCTAGCGTTATTATTGGCGAAAGAAGGTGAGCCTCTAGGTGCGGAGGACTCTACAAGGTATCGAAGTATTGTTGGTGCGTTACAGTACTTGACATTGACCAGACCGGATATAGCTTTTCCGGTAAATCAAGTTTGCCAATATCTACATGCTCCCACTTCATTGCACTGGACAGCAGTTAAGCGCATATTGAGATATCTCAAAGGATCCTTGGGACTTGGTCTTCGAATTTGCAAGTCAGATTCCACTCTAGTAAGTGCGTTCTCAGATGCTGATTGGGCAGGATGTCCAGATGATCGCAAGTCCACTGGAGGCAGTATTCTTGGGAGCTAATCTGATTTCTTGGAATGAGAGGAGTAAGTTGAATCTCTTGCTTCCTTGCCCCTAACCTTTTCATATAGCCCGCCCCTGCCTGATCGATATCCCCTTACAACTAACTTATAGTTAAAGCCTTAGGAATAGAAAGAGAAGCTTAAGTGAAAGCAAGTCAAGCATACCTCTGAACCTTCTCGCCATTGTCACCTTGATTCATGGGCAATCCACCGCAATTAATAACCACCAACCTAGGAATCCACTGAGAAACATGACATTCACAACCAGATGGTACCTGCCACTGGAATTGGAGACTTCCATTACTTTGGCCTTATTAACTTGGTAGTAGATCTGCTCAGCTACTCCAATACCCGCTTTCTTAAATACTCTACATCACTTTGTTCTCACTTCTTTCGGCTATATTGGATATATATATACTTTGAACACACCAAGGGCAGAGCGAGATAATGAATAAGGTGCGTTTGGACAGATAGATGTTTCGCAAATCCTAATTGGCTTCTCTCTTCTTATGATAATCTTCTCAACCAGATCAAGACGATTTTCTGACTTGTGACTACCGGCTGACTGTACTATAGAAGAGTAGCGCATTCGAATAAGATGAACGCAAAGACTGCAACGCTATCTCTTCGTACTGGCACTATTACCGCGCGCGCACACGCGCTACTCGTATCGTCTCGTATATAGTTCAATGAATGAATTGGTTCGAAAACGATATGAACGAATTGGATTGGAAAGTGCATTCAGTAGGGCACGAATGGCTAGAAGGTTCCTGAGCAAGTCAGACAGTAGGGTCTCAATGGAGGAGAACTTTCCTGTTCATCCTACACTACAGCATAGGCAAGATCTCATCCTTCGGCGAATCTAGGGGCTCAGAAGAGTGTCACCAACGACGGTAAATCGGTGGGCCAAACCAAAGAAAGACTGTCTCTTTAACGACGTGGTCACGGGGATACGATCCGACAAGAGAGATGCTGAAGAATATGCCCTCCTCAAGGGGTCAAGCACTCGATCAGAACTAAATCATCGTGCGGCACTCACAGCATGAGCACATAGGGCAAGATAAAGAGAAGGATAAACGCTAAAGAGATCATCAACTTCACCTTGGCATGCTTCCATCAGTGCCTCAAAACATTTGCTATTCTTATCTCTAGAAGGGTGCTTCTATTGTTGTAGTGTTTCTAGCGAAAGAGGATTTACAGTCCCACGCCAGCAGCCTGCCAGAACCATTAATACAGGGTTTGATCCACTGAACACTTGTTTTTATCTACGAAGAGTTGAGTTGCTACCTCGAGGTGTCGACTTAGCTATTTGCCGAGAAATAAGCACAGCCTGCCTTCTACCCATTATGTCGACGATTAGGTAGAGCTCTTACGGGGGCTAGGTTACCAGGATACGACCGTTCCGCAATAGAACATGGCACTAATGTATCCCCTAAGGTCCCAGCACCTTTTGATCAATACCGAAATCATAACATTTCTATATGATAATTTGAGATTGCTCTACCAGACCTGACTACCAAGATTGACCTCTCCATGCTCGTCATTTCTAGTGCTTGCACAACCTCCTGGCGCCTTATTTACTGACAATTCCCCGGGTGTAAGCCAGCACTTGCAAATGTCTTTTATTTCATTAAAAAACTCCGCTTTGTCGACATCGTCTTTTCCAAACATTCGAGGTCTTAGTTGCAAGTATGAGAAATGTTGGTTTTGGTTAATAAAAATGAAACATTCAGGACTGGATATTATTTGACAAATAAGCCTTTACTTAATTCACGCTCCGCCCTCAAAGTGCCAATTTAAAAGCGAACAGCTAGAAGCTCCCGCATCAGAAGCTAGAATTGACGCCACGGCATAAGGCATCGCCTCCATGCTATGTGCACACGGCCCCGAAGTGGAATGGCTAATTTGCACAATCTGGGAAGCCCGGCCTTCTCCCTCTCAGTTCCTCCGCAATCGACTTACCAGAAATCGTCGTGGCAACTCCACTTCAACCCCCCACTCTTTCCCGGTGCCTATACTTAGCCCTTTGAAAAGTCTTCCAGTACCTCCCGCGTGGCAGCCCGTCAGAAGCATGCCTCATAAGAATCTTTGTGGCGACGGTCGAAGCCTCCTCACTCAACTTCTGAATCAAACCACCTTCCGGCTTCGTACTACTACTACCTCCTAGGTCGTCGTTCTTTCCATTGCTTCGGGTTCCTTCCTCTGCTTCGGCGCTGCCAAACTCCTTCGTATTTACGTACACAAATTTGCTCTCTGGACCCATCTCCTGGTTCATCTTTTCGACCATCCTCTTCAATTTCTTGTTGTAACCTTCAGTGACTCGATTCGCGGATGCTGAACACTCCCCTGTAGGCATGAACTCCAGAGCACGAACGTACGGTATACAACCGAGTGGCCCGACGTCGGACACAACAAACTTTCGAGCACCCAGTTCATTTAGCCTCTTAATCGAGGGAAAGAAAATAGAGGTCAGCAGCAAACAAGAGCAAGCGACACAAAACTACAGTAGGGATAAATTGGCAGAACCTTCTGATAAAATGTCAGATTGGAAACCAACACGTCCAGAAAGTATGAAGGATAAGGCTTCTCTCGTCCAAAGAACGGTACTGAAGGTGAAAGATACTCCAAAATGTCATTGGATCCTGCAGCTACAATGAAGAGCGCCGTCTTGAAGAAATCACTTGCTGCTTCCTCCTCCATGTTCTCCAGTATCTGAGCTCTGGTCTTTTCGAAGTAGCTGATTTGCTGTCCTAGTGGAACTCTTCCAATCTACAAAGATGTTTCATAAGCAAGAAAGATTGGGGAAATATCCATAACTGCTACGCAATCAAGGAATTTGCATACATAAAAAGAACGGGTCTCATCAAATATGCCAGAAGAACCAGAGGTATAGTTGAAGAGGTATAGTTGATCCCACTGTTCGTCATTGCAGCACTTGAATTTGGAGTGGGTGGAGGAAATGATCTCTGCCCCAAGGCTTCACCTGAAAGCGTACTGACTGGAAATGTGAAATCCGCTATGCAATCACAGTAACTCATGAAATCCGCACTTGACAGTACCAAGGATATCAGCAATTCTCATCCCATTTGCTTCCAGTTGGCTTGCCGCCAGAGAATGCGAAATAGAAAGCCTGTCTTCGAATGTGCTTAGCCTTTCCCGAGGATATTACCTTTTCTTTAATCCCCGGCTTAAACCCTTATTTCATTCCATTGCATGAATTCTGGACCCTATATATGCATTTTTCTAGCGCTAGGAATCGTATTTCTTTAATCCTGGGTATTGGGGTAGTCAAAGCAACAACTAGATAATCCAAAAGTGCTCTTCACCAGGAATCCATCCCCGGACCACTTGACTTGTACCTGGAACAGAGAATCAGCCAATGGAAAGCAAGGCTTGCAGTTAGATGTGGGAGATGCTCAAGACAGAGCGTGATGGCAAGAGTGGAGCGAATAATAACAGTTCTTTTTTTAGCAGAAAAAACTACAGCATCCCTTGCCCAGAGCCGCAAACCATGTGCTTGGATCCGAAACCATGTGCTTTCATTCAATTGTTAGATCAGATCATTTTTTTCAGAAAATCCTTGCTTTTAGGAAAGTATCATACCAAGACGAAGAGGAATAAGGAAGGGCGAAGCATTGAGAAGAATGAAAGCCTAGTGATTGCAAGCAAGTTTGGAATTTGTTGTACCAGGCACGGGGAGCCTGTTTAAGGCCATAGAGCGCCTTTCTAAGTTTACAAACATGCTGTGGATAGGTTGGATCAGTCAAACCCGGTGGTTGAAGCATGTAAACCGGCTCTTCCAAGTCACCATGCAGAAAAGCATTATTGACATCCAATTGATGTAATGGCCAACCAAAAGATAAGGCAATGGTAAGTACAACACGTACTGATGTGGGTCGAACAACAGGGCTGAAAGTGTCTGTGAAATCTACTCCTTCCTCTTTGCTCCGCACCTTTGGCTACTAGCCGGGCTTTGAAGCGTTCTAACATCAGCTCTTCTTTATACTCGGTAAACCCATTTACTGCTCCCGATGTTGCCCGATTGTTCTTATACCACATTTCTAAGTTGCACGGGCGGGCTACCAACTCACATTTTGACGGATCTAGATTGTGGTTGTGTTTTGCGATATCATGAAGTGTTTCGTATATTGTCGTAAGTGGAAAAGGCGCGCAGCGTTCTCGATCAGATCTCTTCCTGGGTTTGTCTCCGCTTTTCTTGGGCTTCACTAGTAAATTCTTCGTTTCATTGCTTGTCTCGTCTACGCCTGACAAGATAAGGTCAGAGTGCAATCGGTGCGTGCTTGGCCCGGACGTTAATCTGGCAATAAGACGCAGTATGCTTTTCTCAAATGGTTTGGAGTAAGAGTGTATGGAAAGGCGCGGAGTTCGGAGTGGAATCGGCTACCTTAGTGCTTGCCTACATCTCATGTGAAAAAGAAACTCGCTAACGCTCGGGCTTCAACTCCAAACTTGTAGCACTGGTCAACGTACTATTCCTCTTGGCTCTACTACTCTCAAAGAGCATTCAACAAAGAAGATAGCTCTCTAGATCCTATATAGCTAGCTACTCAAGATATAAGTGAATTGTCTGTGCCGGACTTGCATAAGTAGAGCTGGGTCAGTTCAGGAATCTGCTTACGTTGTAGACTAGTGACTCGTTATCGTCAAGATGGTAAAGGCTGTCTTTTCTCGCTTCAAACCAGGGGCATAGTTTCTTCTTTAGGTAAGGCTCCTCTCTGGAAGAAAATTTCATTGGCTCACTAGATACCGAGGCTGGTCAAGGTTCACCCAAACACGCAAATCGTAAACATCAAAATCCCTCGAATAAGAAATTTCAGAAATGTGATAGCTCGGGCACTTTCTTCGTCAACATGGGAATCCGAAACAAAGACTAGCCTCTTCAACAAGGGAAGGCTATCTGCCTACATCCACTTACATGGGACTACCTCCTTCCAAACAAACACTCTGATCATCGGCTCAAAATCGATCTGTAGGCATAGGAGAATGAATCGGATAGGGCTACTACTTATTTTTAGGAGACTTACTTACGCGGTACACTTCCTTCCGTTCTCTTTCATCGGCGTTCTGGCTATCAAGTCAAAGGGTCTTTCGTGAGAAAAAAAGCTGCCAGATGGAGGCAGGCTTCTGAGAAATAGAAAGTCTCTTTTCGCTACTCCTTACTAATAAAAAAGTTAAGATCCTTACGCGTACTCTATTCGGGAAGAATGATCTTCGGTAAAAAGAGAAAGAAGTCTTCAATTAAGCTGTATTAATCCCAGCTTACTCTGGCATTGAATGGTTCCCCTAACCCTTCTTGATCTGACAGTATGAAAATCCCCTACATTAAGCATTTGGTTTTTATGTATCCCAGCTCTTGCCAGAATCTCCTTTGTTTTTCTTAACACTGTTGGCCCTCCTGTCAAACACCATTTCTCCCACTAGAGAAACTGAAAACTCCCCGACCCAAGAATCTAATAGAGTCACCTGAGACTCATCAACCGAAGAAGCAAAGGTGGTGACAGTGAAATAGGATCAGTCGAGCATATTCTAACCTCGGATTCTGAGTACGAAAGAAAGGGATTAAGGTGTATCCCGCCAAAACAAAAGACATACTGGGGATGCCGTTTCCTACTAATATCAAGGAATTGAGAGGCTACCCTCATTCAGCTTTCGCAGGCCCGGGCACTTTGGAGTTTTGCTTGGCTTTTCTAGTGCTTCAAAAAGCAAATCTGGTTCGTGTGGGGCTAATGGTACAGTGATGCAAAATGTCAAGGGCGCGCAGCGTGGGCATATTCTGAGGCGGTGAATGAGTCCGTTCAAGACTTCGATCCTATGCTTTCCTAATCTAGCGACTTTCGGATTATTCTTATTCCCGGTTGTGTGAAAAAAAGGAGCCCTTACTCATCTTAAACAAAAGGCTTAGCGCCCTCAACTTACCAATTTCACTATAGGCTGGCTCTTGGTGGAAAGGTTCAATTTCTGATTCTTTTCTTGGAGCTGCAGATGTAAAGAAGAATTGAATGCCGGCTATTGCTTGATCTTATCCCTAGTCTCTAGGCTGGCTGGCCATAAACAACCAACTACTGCATAAAGAACAGAAGGATAGGGCTGAAACGTGGCTAGAAATGCAGAAAGCAATCGATTGAATCCAACGTGAGTCAACAGCGGGGTCTATTAGTGCGTTACCGAGGGTGGTATCAAAGGCATAAAAGGGTTCGAAAGTCATAAGCCACGGCGACGCATCCATTTTCTTGCTAGATGCTGACCAATTGGTCATGAACATCGTAAGGCGTTGCTCTTCGCGAATCCCTGCCGTAGTATCAGCTACCCCTACTCGCTTAAAGCCCTTTACCGAAGAACTTCCACAATGGTTTCCCTTTGACATCTTGTAAGTCACAGCCTCCTTACCCAGCGAGTGAATGAACGAGCCAATAAACTGGTGATCGGTCCATTTACTATTTATTATAGTCTATGACGGAAGATCGTCTCTTTGCACATGAGATGCGTACTTTGTGGTTGGCCAGGATAAGCAAAGCCTACATCATCTAGGACTTGCCATTGAAAATAAACCTTTCTATTCGGTCATCAACAGCTCGGGTCCATTTAGCTTCGGTGACCAGATAGATCCATCATCTTCGAGGAGGAGGAAACATAAGTCCAATACGCGTTATGGAAGACTAGGGATTGCTAATCCGCCCACGCGGGAAGCCTTCTCCCTCTCAGGCTCAAGAGTCAAGATAGCCCGCCCTAAACAAGAAGCAGCTTATTCTTTCTACTATGGCGGATAAAGCAAACCAAAACGCGCAACGGCTTTCGCGCTAGTTGCTCCATCCGTTGCTTGTTTGGTTTCGATGCATAAATCAACCTCTCGTTCAGGCGGTAATCCTGGTAGAGTCTCATGGAAGACGTCGGTAAATTCTGACACCACTGGAATAGATGATAGGTTCTTGACCTCCGATTTCGTCTGCATGGCTGATACAAGGTAGGCGGTACAACCTGACTCGATTAGATGCTGTGCCTGTAAAGCTGAGATTGTCGTGATTCGATCACCAACTTGTCTGAATTGCAATGAAAATGGCTTAGTCCCCGGTTTCTGGAATGTCACCTTCCTGCGAATCAATCGTGGCATGATGCATAGTCAACCATTCCAAGCCCAGCATCATATCGTCCTGCTTTTGCAACTATTGGGTCTACTCTTAGCTCTCGTCCTGCAATCTGTATCTTAAGGTATGAACACCTCAATTCCTGAATGAAGAATTCAAAGGTGGGTGTTCCGATCAACATTGTTTTTCCACTCTCTATTGTCGCCAGCCCACATCTTTTGACCCAAGCTTTAGATGATACTGAGTGACTGCATCCAGTATCAATCAGTACGTAAGCAAAGCACCCAGAAATATTGAAGATACCTGCTATCAGTTCTGTGGCCACGGTAGTGTCATCTGTCTGATCTAGTCTGTCGATTGGTCCCCCAGCCTCGCTGTGATGTGCCTGAACTGTGACTCGCGCGCCTCCTCTGCCTCCAAATCTCACGTCCCGCTGAGAGATGGGACCTCCACGACCTCTCGGCTGTTGTGTACCGCCACCTCTCGCCACTACTCCCTGTGTCATCGGTTTGGTTCGGTCTCCAAGCATGAGTTTTGAATTTGGCTTGGGACACTCCCTAGCGAAATGACCGAGCCCACCACAATTGTAACAAGTGCCATTCTTCCTGTAGCAAGTTGACTCATGATGTCTCCCTTGACAATATCGACACCAAACCTTCTCGTAATTCACAACGCCAGAATTTTGCTTAGCTGGATTTGCTGATGGCGGGGAATTCATTGACTGACTTGGCCTTGATTGATGATCCATCAACTCGTGGCTTTACATTGAGAACAAAGCTTTGCTGACCCTTGCTAGGCTCATATGACTCCACTCGTAGCGCATGTGCCATCAGATCCACTAGTCTCACTCAGGAAGGTCGATTATTTGTGTAAATCTGGGATGAAGCCCTTCCAGATATTGCCGTCGCAAGCGGAAGTCATCTGCCACAATGTCGGGAGCATACCTCATCAAGTTGTCGCATTTCATATTGTAGTCCTGAACAGTACCACTCCCTTGTTTTAGGCTAACGAATTGCTGTCGAAGCGCTTCCCGAGACATAACATCTAAATACTGATCATTGAATTCTCGCTCGAACCACGCCCAAGGAATGGTTGGATTTGAACCATCATTATCTCCATTATGTCTCTTCTTTGCCTCCTGCCACCAGAAAGGAGCATGGAAACATGAGAAGCAAAGAAAGAATGAACATATGGGCGTTAAGCATTGTGAAGAGTTTTTTTTTAGTTAAATAGCTGGGAATAAGGCTTACCTTTCGTAAGTCCAATATGCGAGTAAGAACATGTGCGGGGATAGGCATATGTTTGAGGATATGGAGGAAATAGAACGATTTCACTAATTGTTTCGTCTGGGTCGTCTTTGATTTTTTTACTTATTTCTTTCTCACTCACTACTTTTTTCTATTTTCTTTTGTCTATCAAAACAGCCTAGGATTTGACCTAGTCAGCTTATGCTTCATTTCCTTCGATTTCTTCTTTCGATATGAGCGAGCTTACCCAAAACCTATACTTTAATGATCTAGTAGCCCTATTCACATATGCCTATTTCTCTAAACCTAGTCCTATTACTGGCATATCTCTCCCGGTGCTCGCTTATCCCTATTCCGTGCATACCTGTCTCTTGCATACATAACTTGACTTTCCCATGCCCACTGAATGCCTATCTGTGAATCCCTTTCCATGAATGCCACTCTTAGGCTATTGAAACCATATCTCGCCTATTTTTAGTAGCTTACTCGTTCATACCTAGCACCTGTTTCTTAACGTTACACATACCTTGAATGCCAACCAACAACTTGTTGACCTAACCAGATGCCTATACCGGTACGTGCTTCTTTGTTAAATACTATCCCTCTAAGCTATTCCATGCCTTTCTGTGAAAGCCTATTCCTTACTTATACCATACATGCCTCTTTCTAGTCCTATTACATACACATATTACACCGCATCTCCTTCCTCTAACAAATCAAAAAATCCATCTCTTCTCCCACTCCGTCCGGGTTTTGCTTGACTTATCACGCATGCATACTTGAAATACTTTACTTAGCTTTCTAAACCGGTACTACTCAACCTATACCATTGCTTCTCCGTGAATACATACTTGCTTAGCTAACTACCTTAAGAAGTATTAATCACAAGCAAATGCCTAGCTAGCTAAAACAACCTATCCAGATGCATATCTCGATACCTGTTATTCCGGTCGGTGCTTCTTTCAAGGGGCAACCTCTGCTCGTGGTTCATATCTTGCTAGCTCTGTCCCAAGCTCCTCTTTCTAGTAGCCCTACTAAACCTATGAGTTGACTCGTACATACTCACTTATTCTTTACTTATCTTATCTGTGACTGCATATTCCTAGCATTGACCTATTCAATATGTCTCTATTGGCTAAACAATAGCCCTTGTAAAAACAACTATACCTGTCTCTGCCCGTGAAAACGAAAAAACAAATCAACTACGGCTCCCTCAACGTACTCACTTGTTGACCTATCCAGCTTATCCAACTACTTGACCTAAACCATATGGATATACCGGTACTGCACCGTTACGCAAAAATGAACTCCTTTTTATAGTGGGCCTATGTCTTGTATCCGTTACTTGGTCGTTCAAATCACACAACCCATACCTAACTCCTGTTTAGAAACCTGTGCTTGCCAGCTTATCCTTTTTAGAAATATGCCTATTCCTTTCCCTGAGCAAGGTATATAGAGGTAGTCACTCATTGCCAGAACTACTACTAAATGCCAATGCTAGTGCTAAGCTTCAAGTACTACTCAGAAATCTTATGCATAGGAAATCCTATCTATATAGATAGTGGTTTCGTTATCCTCAAGTCACTCAATAAACTCTTTCCTACTTTCGTTAGACTTCTATCGGGTAGCTGCTTACACCTACTTTCCTATTAGAAATTGCTGCTACTCCCTATGTTTCCTATTTTTGCGGCTACCTCCCTAGTGAGTGAGTCCTCCCACCCAAGCTAGAAACCTATACCCAAGTTAACTCCTTTCTACTATTTGTTTTCGTTCTTATACTGATTGCTGTTTTTCACTGTCTCCTATTCATGCTTAGCGCCCTGGGTATCCTTTGAAACTAGGCCGGCTATCAATAGTTGGATATGAAGTAAGTGAAGAGCGAAGTCATTAAGAAAGAAAAAAGGGTTTCTAATATTTCAGTGAATAAGCCTGAAAGAAATTGCACTTGTTGAGATAAGTCAAGCTGTTCCTAACCATAGTATTTTAGATCTCAGTCGGTCCACTCAAGCTTACGAGTGGACACCATCTCGGCTGTGGTTTTGTATCAGACAACAAGGATAATTTCGGGACAATCTTTTTATTACCGGAATCATTGGTCGATTCGGTCAAAATTACTGTCTTAGGTTGTCTGATATCTGCATGCATGGCAGCATGAGCGGACGGAACCATAGCCGACGTACTAATCACACTATGTACCGTTTCTTCATTGCTGTTGTTTGCTCCTGCAGCTGTCCTGCCATTTTTCTTGTTCCCAGATGGAACAAACTGCTCAGACTCAATTATTTCTCCACTCTTGCCAACAACAGTATCATTGAGCACCACATCCTTTTGTCCTTTTTTGATTTGATAAACCTGTTTAACCACTTTGCCTCTTCTCTTTGGAGTTTGGACCAGACCGATTTTTTTGATTAAAACGGCGTTATTAGAAGAGTTAAATGCACCAGAGATCCATTAACTTGTGAGGAGGTTTCAGTTGAGTCCATCAACTTCCAAAGTGCCTTTTTGGGTCCATAAACTTTTAAAATGGTTCACTGCAGTCCATACCTATTTATTTAACCTTAAATTCAAAGCACATTTGTAGAAAACCCCTTCCCACACGCATGCAGGTGCATGCATGGCTCCAGCGCCCTCCTCCAGCCGCCGCTATCCCTCCTCGCCGTGACACGCCAGTGCGCGGCCGCGGTGCCCGCTGCCCGAAGCCGCCCGCGCCAGGACAACAAGCTGCTCTGCAGCTGGCACTCATCTCGGACCAGAGCACGCTCGAGCAGCAGGATGGGCGCGGTGCAACAACCTCTCGGGCGTGGTGCCGGACCTGAGCGCGCTGACGAACCTCGCCAACAACTCGCTGGGCCCGGCGTTCCCGCGGCTCGGCCAGAAGGTGGCCGGCGTCGTGCTCAGCGGCAACCGCTTCGGCAACGGGCTCCCCGCCGAGGAGGTCGCCTCGTTCTACCTCCTCAAGCGGCTCGACGTGTCGAGGAACCGGTTCGTCGGTCCGTTCCCGCCCGCGCTGCTCGCGCTGCCGTCCATCGAGTACCTCAGCGTCGCCGGGAACCGCCTCATCGGCCTGCTCGCCGCCAACATGTCCTGCGGCGAGAACCTCCGGTTCGTGGACGTCTCCTCGAACCTCCTCACGGGGACGCTCCCATCGTGCCTCACGACGCGAGCCGCCGCCGGCAACAACGACGACGAGTCCTCCTCCTCCTCCGGCAAGGTGACGCTCTTGGCGGCGTCCAACCGCCTGTCCGCCATGTCCATCGCGGGCACGCAGCACCCAGCCCTATTCTGCCAGAACCAGGCGCTGGCTGTGGGCATCGTGCCCGTCCAGTCGCGCGGCGGTGACAAGGGCAAGGCGAAGGCCGGGGTCGTGGACGGCGCCGTGGCGGCCGCGCTCGCCGCCGCGTTGCTCGGCGGTGTGGCCGCTTTCCTCGCCGCGCGGAAGGCGGCAGTGCGGCGCGCCAAGGCCCATCCCCCGCGGCGGCTAGTGGAGCACGCCGCGTTGTCCATGTCCATGTCCATCAGCGGCGCGTACCCGTCACAGTTGTTCGCCGACGCGCGGTACATCTCGCAGACGGTGAAGCTACAGGGCGTGATGGGGCAGGACGCGCACGGGCAGATGTACCGCGGCACGCTCAGCAACGGCACGGCGGTGACGATCCGGTCGCTGCGGGTGGCGCGGCGGGGGTCGCAGGCCGCGGCGTTCAACCGGCACGTGGAGATGATCTCCAGGCTGCGGCACCGGCACTTGGTGAGCGCGCTGGGCCACTGCTTCGAGTACAACCTTGACGACACCATCGTCACGCAGCTCTACCTCGTGTTCGAGTACGTGCACAACGGCAACCTCAGGAGCTGGATCTCGCGTGAGTGCCACACTGCCCACCACAGACCATCGCATCGTTGGGTTCTTTAGTCCCGGGGCAGGGATCTTTTAGTCCCGGTTTGGGTGATGCCCCGGGACTAAAGATTAATCTTTAGTCCCGGTTTGGCCCCCTAACCGGGACTAATTATCCCGGCCTATAGACCAGCTCATTTCTTCCTCCCTGAACCCGAGCCATTCCATTCAAACCTCTGTTCTTCAGCTTGCTGTTGTTCTTGCTCTCTCTCCCCCTCCATTGGTGTTGCTCTTCGATTTTGGAGTTAACAAACTTAATCCTCTTATGTTTTATCAGTAGCTTATCTCATTTTGCGATGTAGATGCATGTGTAACTTTATATGTTGGACTTTATTATGATTTTATATGTTATTTTTAGCTCAAAATCACATGATGATTTGCATATATGTTTGGATAAACAAAAGTTAAATTAGTTCATCAAAATCACGCCTCGCTCGTCCTCGCTGGAGCACACGCCATCCTCGTCCCCAGCGGCTTACTTGATCTTAGAATTAATTTTTCCATGAAATGAAAAATTTAGAAAATAGTTAGAAAATTATAGAAAATCCGTACTAGTTGAACTTGCGGACCATGTTCAGCTCAGCGAGCATGTTCTCTGCCGAGCGGTAACGGACGTCAAGGAGGAGCTTTGATTTTACGAGGGAGAGCGACAACGGTCGTGGAAGACCGTGTTCCCTTCCTCGTAGAATCGGAGCTCTTCCTTGGCCAAGTACGGTGCCGTCCGGTGGAGAAATGCTCGCCGAGATGATCACGTAAGCAAGGTCAACTAGTACGGATGGTTATTTATTAAAACATGTTTTTGAGCTATAATTTGATGGATATTTGATAACTTCAGACCTACAAATGTCATCTACAAATGTTACTATCCTCGGCAACCTAAACGCCCGCGAGCTCGCCGATATCGAGCAGGTCACTTAGAATTATTTTTTCCATGAAATGAAATACTTAGAAATCATGCCTTTTATTTTTTAGAATTAAATTTTCCATGAAATGAAAAACTTAGAAAATAGTTAGAAAATTATAGAAAATCCGTACTAGTTGAACTTGCGGACCGTGTTCATCTCGGCGAGCATGTTCTCTGCCGAGCGGTAACGGACGTCAAGGAGGAGCTTTGATTCTACGAGGGAGAGCGGCAACGGTCGTGGAAAACCGTGTTCCCTTCCTCGTAGAATCGGAGCTCTTCCTTGGTCAAGTACGGTGCCGTCCGGTGGAGAAATGCTCGCCGAGATGATCACATAAGCAAGGTCAACTAGTACGGATGGTTATTTATTGAAACATGTTTTTGAGCTATGTGATTTCTATGTCATTTTTAGCTCAAAATCACATGATGATTTACAATAGTAAAATCACTTGATAGTTTGGTATTTTACTATTATACATAGTACATATTTCATGGTTTAGTTAGATAAATAAATAATTTTAGTTTTGTTTAAATATATTATTTTAGAAAATGTGAAATTTACACTAGTTTGCAAAAATAAGTATAGAAAGTAGATGACAACTGGTACCGGATCCTCGGCCTCTCGTTCGGTTGCGAAACGACTGAGGCCAGAACTCCTTCTCATTATCTGCGGCAAGTGTAAGCAGAAGATTGTGATGGAGTACCGAGTCAAGAGACAGGGACCCAACAAGGGTCGTGTTTTCTACAAGTGCCCGGATCACGATGTGAGTTTCTTACGCATTTGATTATTATGACTAATTGACATGCTTTTTTTGAATATTTTTGACTAAATATTTTTTAGCTTTAATTTCAGTGGGAGGACAATGGATGCGATGGTTGGTACTGGGAGGAAGATTATGCTACATACGTGCAGAATTCGGGTGCGCTTGAGGTAGCGGCTGCTGATGATGAGGCAGTGAGCCAGCAGAAGAAGCTTATTGATATTCAACAAACGAATGATTTGTCTGTTTTAGTTGCGTACGGTCACGAAATAATTATGTTACTGAAGTGCATTGTAGTTTTAGTTTGTTTAGTGATAGTTGGGATTGCTTACGTTGTAGCCAGGCTTAGTTAATTAATCAACCGTGTGTGTGTGTCATCTATGTTGTGTAATAAAATACTTAATTATGTTCAAGGTTTTCATAATTTGTCGTGTAATGCAGATTATGTCACGCCATTGGATGTACAATGCCGATCGCCGCTCCCAAGACTTTATTGAGGGCGTGCACTATTTCTTATGTGTGGCCGAGGCAAATAAGCGGGATGGTTTCATGTGCTGTCAATGTGCCATATGTAAGAATTTAAAGGAATATTCAAGCTCAATGAGTTTTCATTCACATTTGCTTAAGTCAGGTTTCATGTCAAACTATATATGTTGGACTAAGCATGGAGAAAGCGGGGTCATGATGGAAGAAGATGAAGGAGAAGATTTAGCCATTGATGACATTATTGCTCAGTATGGTGCCTTTGATGATACTACAATGGGGGGAGATGAAGAAGAGGTAAAGGCAGAAGATGATCTCGGTGATGATCTTGGCGATGCCATTCGTGATGCACAACAAGAATGCGAAAGTGAAAAAGAGAAAGTTAAGTTCGAGCACATGCTTGAGGATCATAGGAAGTTGCTATACCCGACGGCCGAAGAGGGGCAAAAAAAGTTGGGTACAACACTGGAATTGCTACAGTGGAAGACAAAAAATGGTGTATCCGACAAGGCATTTGGGAATTTATTGAACCTCATAAAGAAGATGCTTTCGAAGCCAAATGAATTGCCCACCACTACGTACGAAGCAAAAAATGTTGTCTGCCCTTTGGGATTAAAAATCCAAAAGATACATGCATGTCCTAATGACTGCATCCTCTACCATGGCAATGAATACGAGAATTTGGATGAATGCCCAGTATGTAAAGCAGCGCGGTATAAGATCAGGCGCGATGATCCTGGTGACGTCGAGGGTGAACAACGTCCTAGAAAGAAAATCCCTGCCAATGTTATGTGGTATGCTCCTATAATGCCACGCTTAAAACGTTTGTTTAGAAATAAAGACCATGCAAAATTGTTGCGGTGGCATAAAGAAGACCTTAAGGTAGACAATATGCTGAGACACCCAGCTGATGGGTCCCAGTGGAGAGCGATAGATAGGGAATTTCCAGAGTTTGCAAATGAGGCTAGAAACTTAAGGTTCGCCTTAAGTACAGATGGTATGAATCCTTTTGGGGAGCAGAGCACTAGTCATAGCACTTGGCCAGTTACTCTATGTATCTACAACCTTCCTCCATGGTTATGCATGAAGCGGAAGTTCATTATGATGCCGATCCTCATCCAAGGTCTGAGGCAACCTGGCAACGACATTGATGTCTATCTGAAGCCATTAGTTGAAGAACTTCTAGTGTTATGAAACAAACCAGGTGTACGTGTCTGGGATGAGTACAAACAAGAACACTTTGACCTACGAGCAATGTTGTTCGTATCAATCAATGATTGGCCTGCTTTAAGTAATCTTTCAGGTCAGACAAACAAAGGATATAATACATGCACACATTATTTTGATGACCTTGACAGTATATATTTGAAAAGATGTCGAAAGGTTGTGTACCTTGGCCATCGTCGATTCCTTCCTTTGAATCACCAAGTAAGAAAGAAAGGTAAGCATTTTAAAGGTAAGCCAGACCACCGGAAGAAGCCTCATAACTGAACCGGGGAAGATGTACTCGCAATGGTTAAGGATGTGAAAGTAGTATTTGGAAAGGGACAAGGCAGCGAATCTATTCCCAAAGATGCTAAGGGACACGCACCCATGTGGAAGAAGAAGTCCATCTTTTGGGAGCTACCCTATTGGCAAGTCCTAGAGGTCCGCAACGCAATCGACATGATGTACCTGACAAAGAATCTTTGTGTGAACCTGTTAGGATTCATGGGTGTATACGGGAAGCCAAAGGATTCACTTGAAGCACGTCAGGACTTGCAGGGCATGAAAGAACGAGACAACCTTCATCCAGAGAAGACAGATGATGGACGTCATTACTTAAGTCCTGCTAGCTACACGCTTAGCAAAGAAGAGAGGGACAGCATGTTCGAATGTCTAAGCAGCATCAAGGTCCCATCGGGATTCTCCTCCAATATAAAGGGTATAATAAATGTGCCAGAGAAGAAATTCCTAAACTTAAAGTCCCACGACTGCCACGTGCTTATGACGTAATTGCTTCCAGTTGCTTTAAGAGGAATTCTACCTCCACATGTACGTCTAGCCACCGTGAAGCTATGTGCATTCCTCAATGCAATTTCTCAGAAGGCAATCAATCAAGTGGAACTAGCTACTCTACAGAATGATGTGGTTTAATGTCTTGTCAGCTTTGAGTTGGTGTTTCCTCCATCCTTCTTTAATATCATGACACACCTCCTAGTTCATTTGGTGAAGGAGATTAGTATTCTTGGACCTGTGTTCTTACATAACATGTTCCCCTTCGAGAGGTTTATGGGAGTCTTGAAGAAATATGTGAAAGTCCGTTCTAAGCCTGAAGGAAGCATCACCTAGGGCTATGGAACAGAGGAGGTCATTGAGTTTTGTGTTGACTTTATTCCTGACCTTGCCCCGATTGGCGTTCCTAAATCGCGGCACGAGGGGAGACTCAATGGTAAAGGAACTTTAGGGAAGAAAACATATATTAGCATGGAAGACGATTATTTCAATAAAGCACACTACACAGTTCTTCAGAACTCGTCATTGGTGCATCCGTACATCGAGATACATAAGGAGTTCTTACGATCCAAGTTTCCAGGAAAGACTGAAGCTTGGATTAGGCGTCAGATGGAAAGTTTCAGTGGTTGGTTGCGAAAAGAATGTCAAGGCGATGACAATATTGATGAGTAACTGTATTTGTTGGCTAGGCAACCATCGTGGCATATCCTCACATACCAAGGGTACGAGATAAATGGGAATATATTTTACACAGTTGCCCAAGATAAAAGGAGCACCAATCAAAATAGTGGTGTTCGCATAGATGGCACAGATCCAAATGGGAATATACAAACATATTATGGCCGCATAGAAGATATATGGGAACTAGACTACGCACCTAATTTTAAAGTCCCTTTGTTCCGGTGCCAATGGGTGAAGCTGATCGGAGGAGGGGTAACAGTCGACAAAGAGTATGGAATGACAACAGTGGGCCTCAACAATATTGGGTACAAAGACGAACCATTCGTCCTTGCTGCCGATGTGAGTCAGATGTTCTATGTGAAAGACATGTCTACAAAATCAAAGAGAGGAAAAAACGAAGACATCAACTCAATGATCAATGAGCCAAAGCGCCACATAGTTCTTTCTAGAAAAATAAATATAGTGGGAATTGAAGACAAGTCAGACATGTCAGAAGATTATGAAAAAAATGTCTGCATTCCACCCTTCATAGTGAAGAAAGATCCAAGCATCATGTTAAATGATGAAGACACTCCATGGTTATGACAAGATCATAACCAAGGGTCATACGTCAAGAAGAAATTCACTGTTGTGTCCGCATGATACAACGATGCACTGTTGTGACATAGTTTTAGAAAGTCTATATGAGATTCAAGAATTTATGACTTGTGTTTGATAAAACTTTCTCAAATGGGAAAATAAGCTATGTAACAATTGTATATCTTGTTGAGATGATCAAACTTGGTATTCAGAGTTTTTTCATCTGAGGTCATTTAGTGTCTCATTTGAGCAAGTTTGACCAAGTCAAATTTGGTCAAATGAAAAAACAACACTTTGACTCTAGTATTATAAACTTTAAATGACTTCAAATTGAAAAGTTTTGAATATCAAGTTTGTTAAAATCATCAAGATCTACAATTGTTGTTTTGGTGAACTTTCCATTTGAGATAGTTTGGATGGTTCAAATTTATGATTTTTAAATTTCGACGCCTACAAACTAGTTTTCGGAACCCTAGATTGTCTCAAATTGAAAAGTTTTGAATACCAAGTTTGTTCAGCTCATCAAGATATACAATCCTTATATAGGCCATTTTTCATTTTAGAAAGTTTGAACAAAATGTAGTTCAAATTTCACAAGTGTGTGACATAGTTTTAGAAAGTCTATATGAGATTTAAGAATTTATGACTCGTGTTTGATAAAACTTTCTCAAATGTAAAAATAAGCTATGTAACAATTGTAGATCTTGCTGAGATGATCAAACTTGGTATTCAGAGTTTTTTCATCTGAGGTCATTTAGTGTCTCATTTGAGCAAGTTTGACCAAGTCAAATTTGGTCAAATGAAAAAACAACACTTTGACTCTAATATTATGAACTCTAAATGACTTCAAATTGAAATGTTTTGAATACCAAGTTTGTTAAAATCATCAAGATCTACAATTGTTGTTTTGGTCAACTTTCCATTTGAGATAGTTTGGATGGTTCAAATTTATGATTTTTAAATTTCGACGCCTACAAACTAGTTTTCAGAACCCTAGATTGTCTCAAATTGAAAAATTTTGAATACCAAGTTTGTTCAGCTCATCAAGATCTACAATCCTTATATAGGCCATTTTTTCATTTGAGAAAGTTTGAATAAAATATAGTTCAAATTTCACAAGTATGTGACATAGTCTTAGAAAGTCTATATGAGATTCAAGAATTTGTGACTAGTGTTTGATAAAACTTTCTCAAATGGGAAAATGATCTATGTAACAATTATAGATCTTGCTAAGATGATCAAACTTGGTATTCAGAGATTTTTTATCTGAGGTCATTTAGTGTCTCATTTGAGCAAGTTTGACCAAGTCAAATTTGGTCAAATGAAAAAACAACACTTTGACTCTAGTATTATGGACTATAAATGACTTCAAATTGAAAATTTTTGAATACCAAGTTTGTTAAAATCATCAAGATCTACAATTGTTGTTTTGGTCAACTTTCCATTTGAGATAGCTTGGATGGCTCAAATTTGTGATTTTTAAATTTCTACGCCTACAAAGTAGTTTTCGGAACCCTAGATTGTCTCAAATTGAAAAGTTTTGAATACCAAGTTTGTTCAGCTCATCAAGATCTACAATCCTTATATAGGCCATTTTTTATTTGAGAAAGTTTGAATAAAATGTAGTTCAAATTTCACAAGTGTGTGACATAGTTTTAAAAAGTCTATGAGATTCAAGAATTTGTGACTAGTGTTTGATAAAAATTTCTCAAATAGGAAAATAAGCTATGTAACAATTGTAGATCTTGCTAAGATGATCAAACTTGGTATTCAGAGATTTTTCATCTGAGGTCATTTAGTTTCTCATTTGAGCAAGTTTGACCAAGTCAAATTTGGTCAAATGAAAATACAACACTTTGACTCTAGTATTATGGACTCTAAATGACTTAAAATTGAAAAGTTTTGAATATTAAGTTTGTTCAACTCATCAAGATCTACAATCCTTATATAGGCCATTTTTTTCATTTGAAAAAGTTGTAGAACAAAAATACTATATTTTCTTTATTTTTATAGGTTCAACAAAAAATTCCTGTCATTTTGGTCAAAAACCGAGAAAAAATTGAAACAGTGATGTTACAATAATGTGATAATAAATTTCCTACCGAATAATATTAGTTTTATTAATTTTAAGTTACAAATACATTTTTGCATTAACAAAATACTTAGTATTAGTAACATTTATATTCTATATTCATAAAAGAAATTAAAAACTTTAGGTTACAAAATTTTCCTATTTACAATAAATAATTAGTTAATCAATAGTATTTTTTAAAATAAATATTGCAAAGTATTAAAGTTGCTATAGAATTAATTAGTATTAAACAAGGAGAACAAAATCAAAATCCCAGACCTTTCCAATTACTCTGGCGGGCTGCCAAAATTTTCAGGCCTTCAGTCCCGGCCCAGGCCAGAAACCGGGACTAAAGGGTGGGCGGAATTGCCCGCCCAAAAAATACCTTTAGTCCCGGCTGGTAACACCAACCGGGACTAAAGATCCTTTAGTCCTGGCTGGTAAGCCGAGCCAGGACTAAAGGGTTGGACCTTTAGTCCCGGTTCGGCTTACCAGCCGGGACTAAAGGGTCCCGGCCTATATATATCGAACGGTTCCTCTGTTCATCTTTTACTTTTCGATCTATAACGTCGATCTCGTCTCTGCCGTGCCCGGCCGCGTCGAGCTCTACTACGCCGCCGTCGTACGTCGTCTACCCCCGCCCGGCCTCGTCGTCGAGCCCCGCCCGGCGGCCGTCGAGCTCGTCTCCGCCGTACGTCGTCCTCGCGTGGCTCAGCTCGGCCCCGTGGCCGGCCAGCACGCCCGCCATCCGCCCGCCTGCTAGCTATAGCTCGGCCATATTTTTTAGATAGTTTTTAAATAGTATTTTTAGTTAGTTTTTTAGATAGTTTTTGATATATGTTAATTAGATTTAAATGTATTAAAATTTAATTAGTACTTTATTTAGATAGTTTTTAGATAGTTTTTTATTATAGTTTTTGATATATTTAGTAATTATTATTCTATCTCTCTCTATATATGTGTTAGATTTAATTTTGATTTAGTAATTCTATCTATGTATATATGTTAGGTTTAATTAGATTTAGTAATTAATTCTATCTAGATATATGTGTGTTATTTTATTTAATTGGATTTAGTAATTATATTCTATCTCTCTCTATATATGTTAGATTTAATTTTGTTTTAGTAATTGACACATGCATATTTTATTAGTAATTCTATCTCTATATCACATGCATATTTTATTTTAGTAATTCTATCTATATATCACTTGGATATTTTATTAGTAATTCTATCTATATCACATGTATCTAGAGAGAGATTCTATATGTATACATATATATGTACTTAATTATTTCTATGTGTATATATACATGTACTTAATTATTTCCATGTGTTGAGAGAGAGAGAAAATTGTATCTAGAGAGACATTCTATGTGTTATCACATGCATATCTAGAGATATATACATATGCACTTATTTCTATGTGTTGAGAGAGAGAGAAAATTGTATCATTCTATGTGTATATATACATGTACTTATTTCCATGTTTTTGGATCAAAAGTGTTTTTGATTCGATTCCAAAGCCTATACCTTATTATTGTTTATCCTTATGAAATATTATGTGTTGTTATATTTAATTAGATTTAGTAATTCTATATGTGTTATCACATGTACTTATGTTATGTGCCATAGTAATTCTATCTATGTCTTGAAGATACAAATGACTGCTCCGGATGATAACTTGAATGATGACATAATGGCGGATATTATCAACGCCGGCACCAATATGGATGTAGATGACAGGAGTCAGTACTTTGCTGATTATGAGGATATCCTGAATATCCCGGTGGTTGAAGATCAACAAATTATCGCGTAAGAAAATACTGACGGGTATATTCGATTATCTATCATCTCTTATAGATGCATGCGTACGTATATTTGTTGTTAATCGTTGTGTTTCTACTCATGTAGCCGGTCTCTGGATCTACATCAACCACCGACAAGAGTAGGAAAGTCCGAGGGCCAAAAAAACCATTAGAGGGCCGTTTCATAATATCAGAATTCGACACCGACACCGGTAAACCATTGGGACCACATGCTCAGACATATGTCAATCAATGTGGGTTCATTGTAAGGGATAGGATCCCAGTTAGTGCTCGTGAATGGAAGCAGAAGATATCCGCTCCTAATGTTAGTTTTGTATCTGATCGTGACAAGAACCTAGCTTGGAGAGATATCACTCAGCATTTCACATTACAAGCAGATGATGCTTTGAAGGAGCTAGTGAGGGATTGGACAATGAAGAAGATGGCAATATTGTTCCAGAGTTGGAAGAAGACATTGTATAAAAAGTTTATCTTGAAGAATGAAACATCGGATTTCAATGCTAAGGCGTTTGTCAAGTTGGAGTCCCATTGGGATGACTTCGTACAATACAAGACATCTCAAGAGAGTGAGGAGCGTGTGATGAGGAATCAGCAGAATGCCCGACAGAAGCAATACCATCATCGCATGGGATCAGGTGGTTATAGGAGTGCTATTCCCAAGTGGCAGAACCTAGAAGCAGAGATTACTGCCAAGGGAATCATACCTGAAACAATAGAGAAGAACTGGCCTCAATGCGCGAAGAATTGGTTCTATGCTCATGGGGGAAGCCTAGACCCAGACACTGGCAAGCTAATTTTCGGCCAAAAAATTGAGAGAGCAACACAGAGACTAGCTCGTGCAAGGAAAGAAGCTGATAGTGGTGTTTTCAAGCCCAATAGAGAAAAGGATGAATTGACATATGCCCTAGAGAATCCCGAACACGGTGGTCGAACAAGAGACTATGGGGCGGTTCCGTGGCTACAAGCATTCCCAGCAGACAAGGATACCTACAGAAGCCGCCAGAGAAAGAAGGATGAGGAGGCAGACCGAATCCGTGTATTGGAGCAATTTATTAATGAGTCACGACAAGCATTGCATGAATCACGTGAACGAGAAAAATCTCTTGAGGCAAGAATGCAGGCGGAGATGAAGAGGCAAGTGCAGTTAGCAATGAGTCAAATGCAATCGCAATCAACGCCGTGAGTCACCATTTGCCCCGTTGGTCAGATGAAAAGCAGTTGTGCTTCCACGGAGCTGCCATTTATTCAAGGTGACGCTGGGTTGCGCTTCCCTGTTGATGACATTACCGAGCCTCTAACAACATGTGAGCTGCACATTCCAGATGATAATAATGCATCAATCATGGTGGCTGTCGGGGTTGTATCTCCAATAGACCGAACAAAGACACCAAGAATCCATGGGTCAGTTATTCAACCTGGATATGCTAGCGTCTCGGTCGATAGAGTGCTCAAAGGTTACAGCAATGTTCCTCTTGACATTGAAGGCGGTGATGGGGAGAAGACACTAGGAGAAGCAGAGAAGACATTTATTCAATGGCGCAAACGCTTCATCATTATTCCTGGGGCGCCACCGCTTCCCCTACCTCACCTTAGGTACGAATGAAAGTGAATGAAATATTATTTTCCATTAATTTTATATTGGCTTCAAAAATAATTGACCCACAACTTATTTTTGTAGCAGGGTCTCCCCCCAGCCTAGCCCAATCATTCATTCCCCATCTCATCACAGTGTCGCGGGGGGCGAGACGACTTCATCCCCACGGCGATCTCCAACTCCTACACCGGCCCCATCGCCTCCACAACGATCTCCAACTCCTACACCGGCCCCACCGCCTCCACAATGATCTCCAACGCCTCCACGCCAGACTCCAACACCAGCCTCATCGCCTCCACACCGGTCTCCAACACCGCCCCCACCCCCTCCACAGCGACGCACTACAAAGACGTCTAAGGTCTTGGCGGCAAAGAAGACCCTAAAAAAGAGTTATTTCTCAAGAAATACTTCCTGAAAAGACTGATGAACAAATAGCAGCCGAAGAAGACAAAAAAGTGAAAGATTTTTTTATAGATATCCAAAAGCAGAGACAAGCGAAGCTTAAGAAGAAGCCATACTTTTACATACCACGAGATCAGCTGAGGCAGAAGGTCGAAGCTCACAAGAAAAAGATGCTTGAAGTTCGTAAGCCTCCGCCACTATCAGACTATGACCGCTCCCTCGTGAAGTCACATGATGCACATAAGAAAAGGAAAAGAGCATCAGGGAAGGATGTCCCACAGCTCGGACAACAGAAGCAACCAATGCAAAATCTTGTTGTTGCTAATGAATATGGTTCCAACATAGAAGTCTATCGATCAGACAACTCTGGAGAAGTGTCGGTTCAAGACCTTAATGCTTTTTTGAACTATCCGGTTTAACCTTGGATCAATTGACGGGCAAAGCTCCAATCCAGAACCTGGAAGTTGATACCTAGAAGACTTATAAATTTGGCAAAAGTCTATACAACCCTGCGGCTCTGAATGAATTGGGTACGCAAATGTACTTGCTGAACAAGTGGTACATGCAGGCGTGTGGCAGGGGTGAGCAGTGGATCTTTGTCAGATTTAGAGACCATCATTACTTCCGTGGCGATGACATCTTACATATTAGTTTCGAAGAATTGCATCAACTATACCACTTGGACGCTCTGGACAAATCAATCATTAGCTCCTTTTGTTTGTAAGTGATTCTTACTTTTATTTAATAAACTCACTTCCATGCGTACGTGTATATAATTATCCTCACATGTAACTTATATTTATATATAGATTCCAGATGTCAAAGCTCCAAAGAATACAAGACACCAGTGTTGGCTTCATTTATCCTTATATCGTATTCAAAACCGATATTATTGTCAAGGAGCACTGGGTATCTGAAGCACAGACGAATATCATCAAGTTCTTCATGAAGCAGCACGACAAGACAACAATACTTTTCCCGTACAACTTTGAGTAAGTGTTAATAATAATATAGTCTACACATTTTATGTAATATCAATACAACTTATATGCATGTACGTGTGTGTATAAACCAATGCAGGTTTCACTGGATACTCATTGTCATTGAGTTAAACTCAAGTCGGTTAGTAATCTTAGACTCATTGAGAAAAGAGCGGGCACTATACCAAGATATGATAGACATTATCCAGGGGTAATTTCGATCTCTCGCGCACAACTATTATTGAATAGACTTTGTCATAATTTATTAACGATCGTACATTATTGGTCGCACAGGATTTGGAAAGAGTTTATTCGGCAACACCGTAAGGATTGCAAGGCACCACTTAATGTAGTTGAAATACCAGTAAGTTGTACTATATATACTTCCCCACGTGTTTAATTACTATATCGTACTTCAATTTACGTGTGAGATGATGAGAATAATCTTCTTCTCGTACAGTGGTGTTTGCGGCAGCAACCAGGTAATAACTTGTGTGGATACTACGTTTGTGAATTTATCACTGTACACATAAGAAGAACTCCTGAAGATGTCCTCAGAGTACGTATATATCAATTTTTTATTTATTTTTAATGAATATATATATATATATATTAATACTTTTCTTTTTATTTTCAATACAAGATTGAATGGTTGAAACAAAGGGTCATGTAAAAAGACCATCTGAAAGCAGTTCAAGAGTCAATAGCAGGATTTCTTCTAGAAAAAAGTGCTAAATCCCAACGGCGAGTTCTACTTTGATCCTAAGGAACTAATGATGTAAATTAAATGTTTATTGATATAGTTATTTTCGAGAATAAGATTATGAAAGTGTTGTATATATACATATATATCTATAATATATATAGTTTCATACTTTATTCGAATATAATAATGCTCGAGATGAGAATTAGATGTAATTATATGCGTGCGTGTATTTATATTAGCAACGTAGAATACGTACATAAAAACATATTATATATTAAACAAATATGTATAACTGAACTGAAAACAAATTAAACAAAAAAAAAAGAAAATGAACCTTTAGTCCCGGTTGGGGTTACCAACCGAGACTAAAGGGTGCGGCCACGTTTGCTCGGCTGGAGGGCCTTTAGTCCCGGTTGGTGGCTCGATGACCCGGGACTAAAGGTTCCACCTTTAGTCCCGGGATCGTTGTCCCGGCACGGTAACCGGGACTAAAGGCCGTTACCGCTCGGGACAACAAGTCCATCCTGTAGTAGTGTGTGGCTCCCAGGCGGCGACATTCAGGCAGATCTAGGAGGAGGTGGCATGGCGAGGGCGGACCTGTGAGGAGCAGGCACGGCGTTCGTTTCGTTCCCCTGGGTGCAGAGGATCTTGGCGGCCACCGGCGTGGCCAGGGGCATCCAGTTCCTGCACGGGGGCATCATGCAGGGCCTCTTCGCCAACAACCTCAACATCTACGACTTCGGCGTGATCCCGCTGGAGGTCGTAACCGGGAGGCCCATCACGTCCATCCGTCCCTCCGCCGGGAGCTCCAGCATGACGCCCTCCTTGCTGTGCAGAGCGCTGGAGGCCTTGCCGAGCTCGAGCGTGCGCTGGTCCGAGATGAGTGCCAGCTGCAGAGCAGCTTGTTGTCCTGGCGCGGGCAGCGGGCACCGTGGCCGCGCACTGGCGCGTCACGGCGAGGAGGGAGAGCGACCGCTGGAGGAGGGCGCTGGGAGCCATGCATGCACCTACATGCGTGTGGGAATGTGTTTTCTACAAATGTGCTTTGAATTTAAGGTTAAATAAATAGGTATGGACTGCAGTGAACCATTTTAAAAGTTTATGGACCCAAAAAAATTACTTTGGAAGCTGATGGACCCAACTAAAACCTCCTCATAAGTTAATGGATCTCTGGTGCATTTAACTCTTATTAGAATATATTCCGTGCGTGGATATTCTTGGAGCAGCCCAATCCGAACAAAAATAATCACCGTGCATAGGAGGATATGACATCCATGTATATTATAATAACTCCAAGATGGATAAGAATAAGACATACCCGGAGGACACTCCCATGGCATATGCATCACTGGTCCAGGTTGAAACGGCGTTGATGTATGAAAATTCTCCTGCTGCCGATTCAGACCATCAACCTTCTGTCTTGAATATGAACTTGCTTGCCTGAAATTTTTGGACTGACTAGCAACTTTTGCATCTGCTTCTCTTTGGTACTTAGCCAGAAGCTCTTTAAAGGTAAGCTTCGGCTTTTTAAGAGTCTTTGGTTTAACTTCAGTATGCCCCCCAGTGCTTGATGCAATCTTGGTGCTTTCCACAAAAACCTTTGGGTGCTCATCAATAGTAGCCGAATGTTTACAATTTGCAGCAACTGAATTCCCTGTCATTTTAGACATGTCTGAACTATTCAGTTCGGCCATAACTACTGCTTCCGCCTTGGTCAAATAGACAACCGAACTGTCATTGTGGTCATCTGTAGCTGCTGTTTTTCAAGCACTAATACTCATATCTGAAATAAGATGGCTTTGCTCAACTGACGCATGAGCGAGCGAGCCAGTACTTGAATCCGAACAAGACAACACTTGTTCAGCTTTCACTTTTGTTGTACAGTTTGTTTCTTTCTCATCAACATGTACACTAGCCGAAGCATTACTGCCTTCGGCTGTACTGTTTTTTAGCATAGGACTACTATTGACATTAATGTAAGGAATGACTTAGCTACTGTTACTTCTCCCAAAACTAAATCAGATTGTCTATTTTTGCTATTTCTGCTCGTCGACTTCTCAAAATTGATGACAGGATTATTAGAGCAATCTTGAGAGCTTGGGAATTTCAATCGACCTTTATCAATAGCTGATTGTATTTTTCGACGAAATATATTGCAAGCATTGGTGCTATGATCAAATGAATTATGCCATTTACAGTATATACATTCTTCTAAACATTTAATCAATGGCATGACTTGGTGATCAGTTATTCTAATATACTGATTTTCTAACAAAATATCAAATATGTGATCACACAAAGTCATATCAAAAGTGTACTTCATTTTCTTCGGCCGATTCTTTTGTGGAGACGGCTTTAATGCTAAGCAAACAAATGGTTTAGATTTCTCATCTATCCATTCGGCTATACATTTAATTTTATCCAATGTTTTAGAATTGACCATAATACTAGCATCGGCTTCCTCAACGTTTTTCAACCTCGGCTTTGCATTTTTGAATCCAAAATAATTATAGCACATATATCTCATTTGAGACTGAGTGTAAACCGAGTGTAAAACAAGTAAAGCTACCCATGTAAATATGAAATTTGGAGAAAACAATGGGCAAAGCTTTAGCTCTAATAAATTGCTACTATCGGCCTCTCTAGGTTGCTCAATATATTGGCCAATATGTTTTGAAATATTGCTAGTAAGTAAACTACCATTCTCAATCAATATCTCATAATTATTCTTAACAAAATCACTAATGCATGCAGTAATTGCAAATTTATGATCTGATTGAAAAGTAGGTAAATTACTTCTAGATAGTACCTTCTGAGATAAGTTGGAGAAGCGCGGTGGTTGCTCTACTTGAATGATATCTTTCCTTGCCTTATGACTCCCCAACACTATCTCCTTGACTTTAAGATCCCGTGCTCTATCATCTGGATGCATCTTGTCGACCGAATTTTGTTCGGCTTTATGTTGTGCTTCATGAAAATCATCGACTGGGGCACGGAACTCAGATGACAAAACAAAAGGTCCATTGATTCCAATGAAATCAAGCACAGCCACCTTGTTGCGCTTGGAACGTTTTTGCAAAGCTAAGCTTGACTCTTTTGATATGATGGATTCAGAACAAGTATGATTTTGTTCGGCTTTAGTAACAACCGAACTATTGTCCACATCTGTCACTATTATTTTGCCTTTGCTAATTTCATTAAGTAGCAGAGCTTCTTCCTCTTTCTCACTATTAGCCGACAATTTAATAACAGCCGGCCTTAGTTCTTGTGAAAAAACAGATTTTCTTCCCATACTTACAAGACAAGCATCCAAATTCTTCCTAACATCCTTATGTACTTGAGCTATAATAGTTTCCATGGCAGATCTTACCTTTTCATCAAGTTGCCTACTGCTGTTAAGCTCTAAATGTTGCTCTGCTATAGACTGACTAGATGTGGAACCAACTTGTAACACCCGTTGGTCATTAAGATGAGTTTCCGAAAATGAACCATAGGGTATTTCGGCAATTTGGGGTGTTGTAGGAAATACACTGACTCTGTCATGATTTGCAAATGTGGCCGAATCATGTGTGTGTTAGGTATTGCATACGAGGACGAAAACCCAAACGGTAGACCCTCCTCTAGTCTATTAGTATTTGGTATACCAACTGATGGTTCAAAGTAATTGACCGAAACCGCATTATTTCGGTCATACGTATTATCCATCGGCATGAATTGTTGACTAATCAAATGACTTGAATATGTTGCCGATGGAGTAAGAGGTATTTCTTGTTGTGTATTACTAAAATTATTAATACATGAGTGGCTGAAGTCATTAACTGAACCTATCCCACTAATTTGGCCATGTTGGTTAGTCATCGGCATGCTAATTTGTGGTAAGCTATATTGATAACTTGTTACCGATGAACTAAGATGTGAAACATCTTGTTGCAAATTTGCAAAATTATTATGACATGATGCTTCAAAGAAATTGGCCGAATTCATCATGTTAGTTTGGCCTTGCTGACTATACATCGGCATTTGGGATTGCGGCAGTGCCGATGTATGAGAAAACATATATGCATGGTTTGTATGGCTAGGGGCATTATTAATATTAGGGTAAAGTCCAATTTACACCCTCCAACTTTCATTAAAGTCCGGATTTCAACATTAAACTTTAAAACCGGATAACTTTGGCCCTCCAACTCTTAAACCGTTCAACTTTCAATCTTCTGGGCGGTTTTGTGGATGAACAGTAACTTTCGATATTTTCGGGAGGCACCAAAATTTTATATTATTTTTTCGAGCATCTTAACGTCCTCAAATGAAAAAACTCAAAACTACAAAGTTGTAGATCTCATCGAGGTCTATAATTTACATATAAAAATTATCTTCATCCGATATCGTATTGAAGGGTTTTATATTTTTTGAAATTTGAGTCTCATCACGCGACAAAATATGATGCTGAAATTTTATATTATTTTTTCGAGCATCTTAACGTCCTCATATGAAAAAATTTAAAACTATAAAGTTGTAGACCTTATTGAGTTCTACAATTTACATATAAAAATTATCTTCATCCGACATCGTATTGAAGGGTTTTCTATTTTTTGAAATTTGAGTCTCATCACGCGAAATTGTCAGCCAATATTATCCGGTTTTGTAGTTGAGGTTGAAATCCGGACTTTGGTGAAAGTTGGAGGGTGTAAATTGGACTTTACCCTTAATATTAAAAGCATGCATATTATTTGATATAGGATTTTGCATATAATTTTCAGATCCATAATTTGCATATCTAAAACAATTATCTGAATAATTACCAGCCAATACAGTACGTTCATTAAAAGTAGGCCTAGCATGGTTAAATATATCCATCTTAAAGCAAGGTAGGAAAATTGATGACGTACGTACTAGTTGATGTTTCCTCTGGTGCAGTCGCGTAGCACTTTCACTGAAATCAATCTTTCACGCCGCTTCTCTTCACGTCGGGCCGTAAAGTCGTAGGCGTAGATTCACTCTGGCGCAGCTTCCGAGTTGGATTAGAACAGGAACCACGCGAATCAATACAGCCTTTTGCTAAACCACGTATGCAAACCACCGATCAATCAGCATGGAACGGCGCCAATTTTATTGCTGGCTGAATTCCTTAGCAATTCGTGGCGGCGATGATAGACACGAACACACGACCGGCCTTCCTGATTCGTCAATAGACGTCGGGAGAAATAGATGCAATCGGCCTTGAGGCCAGATGCTACGGCGATTACGTGTAAAAATAGGATCAATTTAAGAGTTGGCTAGGTAAAATAATTCGGTCGTAGATAGCCGAATCGATCGAGATCCCTAGCAGAGTCGCCAAATTGTGTTGACGCCGAAAATCAACACAGGAGTCGCCGATGTATAGATTACCTCACTTTCGTAGAAGTGCACACGACTAGTTTTCGAGCAAACTAGTAAAGAGATAACTTCTTCGATTACGGCGAAGAACCACCGGCTGCTTTACGAGCAAGAACAGCAAAGAATGATACTCCGATGACGCCGGAGCACGCGGCTTGTTTGCGGGAAGCTAGCAAAGCATGGCTACTGACCTAGATGTGAAAAAGTAGAAGAAAAATAAAATAAAATAATAATATCTCTTGTAGTCCAGCCTGATTCGTTTCCTTGATCCGTCTGGCCCTGCATGGTTGCACCTGGAACATGCGACACGAATAGAAACTGCATCCTTTAGCGAAAGGATTAATCCGTGAAAAGCCTTTGCATGATCTCCTTTTCCGTTTCTATATTGCTTTCTTTTCTTCACACGTGCACTCCAGCGGGCATCCAATAAATTGGCGTCCGACCTCCATGTTGTGCATATTCTTGATCTGTAGCATGCCAACTAATTGAGACTAATTATCAATAACCTATATAATGTGGCCAATCATACTCTCCAGCCAAATTACACTATCAACACCAGCACAAATATATAAGCTCTAGTTACGAAGCTGTGCTGCACTGCTGCCTGCAGGAGCCACAGCCATCCACCGAGCTTGCGAACATGGAGCTAGCGGTGAGGGCGATGGGGAGCCTGCTGCCCAAGCTGGGCGAGCTGCTCAAGGTAGAGTATGGCCTGCAGAAGGGCGTGAAGAAGAAGGTTGAGACTCTCTCACGGGAGCTCCAAGCCGTGCACGCCGTCCTCCGCGAGATCAAGGAGGCATCCTACGACATGGAAGACATCGTCGACACATTCCTACTGCACATTGATAGCCCTAAACCTGCTGATCCAAACATGCTCATGCGCCTCCGAAGGAAGGTGGGTACACTCTTCAAGAAAAGCAAGGCTCGCCGGACCATCTCTAGCAAGATCCAAGAAATCTACAAGAAGCTTGAGGAGTTGGCAGCAAGGCGTGACAGGTACAAAACAGTCGACAGCGTTGTCACCAAGCGAGCAATGACCATCGACCCTTGTATCTTGAATCTATACAAGAGTGCAACAGAGCTTGTTGGCATTGAGGGACCAAAGGATGAGCTCATAGATATGCTGTCCCTAGGGGATGACGACGGTGATGTGCCTGATAATAAGAAGATGAAGATAGTCTCTGTTGTTGGATTTGGAGGATTGGGCAAGACTACGCTTACAAAAGTTGTCTATGACCGGCTTAAATCACATTTCAAATGGCATGCTTTTATTCCAGTGGGTCGAAACCCTGACATCAAGAAAGTCCTTAGAGACATTCTCTTTGGCCTTGATAAGGAAAAGTTCATGAATTTCAATATGACGATGTTGGATGAAAAGCAACTCATGGACGAACTCAAGGAATTCATCAATAAAAAGAGGTACGAGTTTAATCACTTGACTCAATGCTGGTCACTGCATACAAACTTTTAACTATATTTCAGATTTTCAGTAAGTACAAAGCCGTAGAATTCTTTCCTTATATGTTCTTTATTTTATATATTACATTAAGGCTGGAAGGAGCTGGCATGTTCCACTTCAAGTCTATAGGTATAGTAATCAAGGATCCATACACAATTGATTTGAAAGAGCCATAAAGAAGTCAATTTGTATTTTCAGCAGCAAGCATAAACGGTTGTATAAAATACAAATATACAGCCACCTGTTCTTTTTTATGGTCGATAATGCCACTGCTCTGTTCTTTATATGCTTTCGCATTTTAATTTCCAACTCATGAAGGCAACTGCGCTGTCATGTGAACGTGTAGGTGCTTCATTGTCATTGATGATATATGGGACAAGGATTAATGGGAATTAATCAGATGCGCTCTGCAAGAAAGTAACTATGCAAGTAGATTTATCATAACTACTCGTATTTCTAAAGTTGCCACACAGGCAGATGAAGTTTACAAAATAAAGCCACTTTCTCGTGATAACTCTGAAAAATTATTGTTTGCAAGAATATCTGACAGTGAAGGGAAGTATCTTGGTAGCCCATCAATTGAGGCATGTGAAATTTTTTTGAAGAAATGCAGCGGTGTGCCATTAGCTATCATTACAATAGCTAGTCTATTGGCAAGTAGACCAGGGGAGGACTGGTCTGAGGTCTACAGCTCTATTGGATTTGGGCATGAAAACAGTGATGATGTCACTAATACTAGAAGGATATTATCTTTTAGCTACTATGATCTGCCTTCACATCTAAAGGCTTGCTTATTGTATCTAGGCATATTTCCAGAAGATGATGTGATAGAGAAAAATAGTTTGATATGGAAGTGGATAGCTGAAGGTTTCATCACTGAGGAAGAAGCAGCCGCAGCAGGGGTCGGATTATTTCAGCTCGGGGAAAGGTGCTTCAATGAATTGGTAAATAGAAGCATGATCCAACCACAGGAGACACAGTATGAAGGGTACGTTGATGCATGCTCTGTTCATGATATGGTTCTTGATTTGATACATCATTTATCGAGTCAAGAAAATTTTGTAACTGTATTGAATGGTGGTGAGCGACAGAAACTTCAGGGAAGCATTTCTCGCAGGTTATCCCTATAGTGTGTTAAAGAGCACAACGTTGGTCAGCTGGCTCTGGCTAACATCTCTGTGGAGAAATTGAGATCCATCATCTTTGTCAGTGACTGCGATTTTTGTGCATTATGCCCACGCCTCCCATTTTTACGTGTAGTAGAAATGGTAAAATGTTTTGTTTGTTCAGACTGTTGCAAAAATGTACCGGATCATCTAGGAAGTTTACCTCACTTGAGGTACCTCAGAATAGAGAATATGAGTGACACTCCCACTGAGCTGCCTAGGGAGGTAAGATATCTGATGTTTCTGCAAACACTGGATCTACAGAACAGCTGGATGGAGGAGCTGCCGGAGGTGGTGGGACTTCTGACGCAACTTATTTGCCTACGACTACCAACTCATTTGGGAACAAGAGTGCCGGTAGGTTTGATGGGTATGCTGACTTTATTGCAAATTTGCAAGAGCAGTTTATAGTGCCTAGAAGTGATCAGGATGCTGCAATGCAATTTGTGAAGGAGCTGAGCCAGCTAAAGGAACTGAGGGTGCTCAAGACTACCATTTCCGTTAGAAATGAGAGCATCGAGAGTGCTTTGCTGGAGTCCCTGGGCCATCTGCACAATATCCAGGAACTTCAAATTTCGGGCTCATCTCCAAGTGAGGACTGGGTGATGAGCAGCGATGGAGGATGGGTCTCCTGTCGGCATCTCCGTTTCCTGCATTTGGACTACTTGGTGTTCTCTGGACTGCCGGCGTGGATTAACCTGTCCCTTGCTCCAAAGCTCTCCTATCTGGATGTGAAAGTGGTAGCTCTGAAGGACCAGGACATGGAAACCCTTGCCAAGTTGCCAGAGCTCAGTTGCCTCGTACTGCATTCGAAAAGTGACACCAAGTCAGTAGTTAGCATAAAGATTCGTAACGAAGGTGTTGGCTACTTTCGCAAGTTGAGATTCTTGAAGATATTCGGTCCATCTCTCTGCTTTGATCTGCGCGTCAGCGAGTGCAACAGTAGCAGAGCAACATCTAATACTATCATGCCAAGTCTTGAATCCCTTGAGCTTGGTGTCCATGTGCGGTCCCTAAAAGATGAGAAGCTGCATCTTGGTTTTGACAAACTGCTTGGGTTCAACAATCTCGGAACAAGTTCGCTCCAAAGAGTGATCGCCAAAGTGAACTGTAGAGGTGCCGGTACTCGGCGGGTGGAGGAAGCGGAGGCTGCGTTGAAGCACGCGGCCGCAGTCCATCCAAAACATCCCACACTTGTAAGCCGGAGGGTACATGAAGAAGATATGATGTCTTGCTACCAAGAGGTATGATGAACTGATCATGCATGCATGCATGCGCATTAATATTGTTGACCGAGTAATCCCGAATCCGTGCTTTCAAATGCTACTGGCTCTCTGATTAACTATTGCTTCCTAAATTGCTCTGTCCTGTCTTTTCTTTATAATAGTCCCAATAAAATGTTTATCTCTACAGTACCTACGTTGGTTATTCAAGCGGTACAGGACTACAGGTCCTAGGTACTCCCCCCTACTATTGTACCTGAACTCAATCTAGCTTGCTGCTGCCAGTTTCTCTTCTTTTAGTCATTATTAGTCCAAGCTCAATCTGGTTCTCCTATACAGTATTGTGGACAAGGGCAATACCCTCCATTTCAAATTATAAGTTGTTCTGACGTTTCGAAATACATAGTTTTGCTATGCGCCAATATATAACATTATGTTTAGATATATATATTAAAAACCAGAACGACATATCTATACCCAAAACATGTAACAAGGGCATGCCCATATAAAAAGTAAAAAAAGATCCCGTTTATCTTGTTCTCAGTTGCATGCATGTATTGTAGCGCCTTGGCCCACACGTATAATTTTTCTAATGGCTATTGCCTGGTCTTATTAAGCTTATTACTATTCCCTCCATTCCAAATTATAAGTCATTCTAACTTTTTTAGAGAGTCAAATCATCTCCCAAATTTATTTAATAAAATAATAACATTTATGATACTAAATAAGTATAATTAAATTTTCTATTAATTATATTTTTATAGTATAACTATTTGATGTCATAAATCTTTATAATTTTTTATAATTTTGATCAAACTTAAGATGCATTGACTCTCCAAAAAAGTTAGAATGACTTATAATTTGGGATGGTGTACCCACCTTTCTACTTCCACAGTGGTAAAGTAGGCGATAAGTTTCCTTCTTTATTGATTTTCCATCCCCTTGTGGACGCAAAAAAAAGAATAGTATGGATTTTCCATCACAGGAGTTGTCTCACAAATGCCATAGTCCACCAACTTGTCAGTCGCGTTGCGTGGCTCACGCTAGATTCATTCAAGATGATTTGATATCCAATAGACTAGTGACCCAGATTTTGACATATAGAAAAATACCAGAAATTAAAATTATGAAGTGTTATGCCTAACTACTAAAACTGAAGGACCGTAAAAATGTAAGGAAAATGACTCAGTTTTGGAATGTGTATAGGGCCATGTGTATATTGTGTTCCTATGACGACGGGGAACTCACGAGTGGCCAGCTGAGTGTGCATGTGCTTTTTTTTCCTCCTAGTTCAATATATTTAGGGCGCGTTTAGTTCCCAAATTTTTTTGGATTTGGCTACGGTTTGGCTACTGTAGCACTTTCGTTTGTATTTGGTAATTAGTATCTAATTATGGACTAATTAGGTTCGAAAGTTTCGTCTCACGATTTCTCACCTAACTGTGCAATTAGTTTTGTTTTTCATCTACATTTAGTACTCCATGCATGTGCCGTAAGATTCGATGTGACACTTTAGGTTAAAAATTTTTGGAATCTAAACAGGGCCTTATTTCCTAACCGTATCAAACAAATGGTAGGCATGTATGGAAATGAGCAGAGTCCCTGAGTTAGTAACCAAGGCATGGAAGTTGGCGGACATCATTGGCTCAGGACATATTCAAATACTACGTATGCCAGATCTAGAAGCATCCTCAAGCAAAGTATGTTCAACAACGTTTGCATGTACATCTTCTATAATATCACACAGCAGTATCTGTTGATATTCTTATGATTTTCGTGACATAGCACACGCCAAACAGTTCGGTAGAATTTACGATTGTTATTGTCACATTCAGAGCAATATACAGTTCTGATAAGCATTGTGTTTATTTGTTTTCTTCATAGGTTATCCGCTTGCTGTACACAGATAACGGGGTGGCCCTTGTGGCTCTCAGCTCCAATGCTGTTCATAAGGTGTGGAAATGGGAGTGCAGTGACAAGAATCCACGTGCCAAGGTTAGGCAGGACAACTGGCTTATTTTGATTTCAACACTGCTGTTCAGTTTGGTTGTTTTCTAAAAACCATCCATCACTACTTTTCACTAGTCATCTGTCGGTACATAGTACCCGGGGTACCCCGTAAGAGAGAAGATCTAGTTCGACTAGGATTCCTCCCATATAATCCTAATAGTAATGCTATAAGGTTCGCAAAAACGTCATTAAACGTCGATTAATCGAGTTTAAACGTTAAACGGAGGCCCAGCGTCTCGTTTAGGGGGTAGACGCTCAGGCTGTGTTTAGTTCGCGAAATGAAAATTTTTGGATGTCACATCGGATGTTTCGGGGATGTCGAAAGGGGTTTTCGGATACTAATAAAAAAACTAATTACATAGCTCGTCTGGAAACTGCGAGACGAATTTATTAAGCCTAATTAATCCATCATTAGCACATGTTAGTTATTTTAGTACTTATGGCTAATCATGGACTAATTAGTCTTAAAACATTCGTCTCGCGATTTCCAACCAAACTGTGCAATTAGTTTTTTTTGTCTATATTTAATACTCCATGCATGTGCCGCAAGATTCGATGTGATAGTTTGGGGTGAAAATTTTTTGGAAACAAACCAGGCATCAATTAAACGCTGGGCGCGCCTAGGCGCTCGTCTACACGCGCATCAGAGATTAAACGGCGCTGAATCGGAGAAAAACCAGGGCTACGCACTGGAAATCGCGCGGCTCGCGCGGGCTGGAAAGCGCGCGGCGCGAGGGCGGGAAGCGCGCCTACCCGTGGGAAAGAAGCGCGCCTGCGCGCGGGAAAGAGCAGGCGGGCCTGAGCGGGAGCAGAAGTCGCCGAAGCTGCCCTTCTTCCCCTCCGCCTCGATGCGGTTCGACCGAACGACAAGGTCGATTCCTCCACCCACCGCGCCACCACTCTGCTCTCTCCCCCTGCCGCTCCTCCGCTTGGATTCCTAGGTTTCCCCTCCAACGACGCTTACTCCTTCCCCGCACGTCGATCCTCCGCGCTGGCGTAGGTTCCTCCTTGCGCGTCAGACTGAGGACGAGCGAGACAGCGAGTTAGCCGGGGTGCCCTGCCGGCTTCATCCACCCGTCCGGCGAGGCGACAACGCCATGACGGCGACCGCCGGCCCACGCCCCTCCGCCTGCAACGGGACGTTGCCGTCCCCTCCGCCTGACGGGGTCGTCGCCTGCAACAGAGGGCAGGCCGCAGGCGCAGGAGTCGACTTCGCGTAGGCCGTTGCAGACGCAGGGGTCGGCGGCGGCGGCAAAGCCCCTCGGTCCTTCTCTCCAGGTGCTCCCACGGTCTCCCCCCATCTTCCCATGGTCTGTAGTTTTGATTTCTGCATGTGAATCACTCAATCGATGAATTGGATTGGGGATTTAGGGTTAAGATTGAATGTGTACTGCCTATCTGCCTCTGTTGGTCCTTATTATGCTACTCTTGTTCTTGGATTGGGATTAGGATGTCGACGTCCGAAGCTGCAGCTGCTGCTGGGACTACGGCAGCGGCTCCAGAAGCCGCCGAGGTTGCCAACCACCTGAAGAGGAAGTCATCTGATATAGGCTAGGAGTAGGGGCGTCTCTGTGATCCCAATGACAAGAACAGAGTCAAGTGTCGTCTTTGTGGACAAGAGAGCACAGCAGGAATTTATCGCCTTAAGCAGCATCTTGCTCATGTTGGCACATCTATTGTTAAGTGCCCAAAAGTAAGTGAGGAAATTAAGCAGAAGTGCAAGAAGAATCTTGATGAAACAGCAAAGAAGAAGAAAGATAAGCAGCAACATGATAAAGAGGTTAGGGAGAATGTGCAACTTGCAACAACTGAAGAGGAAGTGATAGAAGTTGAGTCACTTGCTGGAAGCTCAAGTACACCTCGCAAGCTAGGACCCATCGACAAATTTACACGTCCCATTGATCCCAAATTAAGCAGTGCTGAAGCTAAGAGGCAACAAAACATAAATGATGCACTTTGGAAAGAGAGAACACACCAAGTGCAGCAATATGTTGCTAGATGGGTGTATACACATGGTATGTTATGTACTCAAGTAATTTACCAATCCTTATTGCTGCAGCCTTCATACTTGTTGTTCCAATCCATGCATTATTAGTTGCTGGAATTTTAATTTTCTGCACCAATCTATTTTGCAGCTATTCCATTCAATGCTTGTGATAATGATGAGTTCAAGGAAATGGTTGAAGCTATTGGTCAATTTGGTCCTGGTTTCCAACCTCCAGGATAGCATGATCTTCGGGGTAAATTGTTGGAAGAGGAGCATGCAAGAACCAAGAGCTTGCTACAAGACCGTGAAGATGAGAAGATTAAGCATGGATGCTCCATTATGACTGATGCTTGGACAGATATGAAGAGAAGAAGTATTATAAACTTGTGCACAAATACTAGTGAGAGAACAACTTTTATCAAGTCAAAGGAGATGTCAGATCAGTCACACACTAGTGAGGTTATATATGAGCTGGTTGACAAGGCAATTGAGGATGTAGGTGCTGACAATGTCGTGCAGATTGTGACAGATAATGCTTCTAACAACATGGGAGCAAAGGCATTGCTGCATCTCAAGAGGCCAAACATATTTTGGACTTCTTGTGCAACTCATACCATCAATTTGATGCTGCAAGGTATTAGCAACGTTCCAAATTTCAAGAAGACAATTGATCTAGCAAAATCATTCACTATCTTTGTCTATGGTCACCATCGAACCTTGGCCTGTTTGAGGTCCTTCACCTTGAAGAGAGAAATCATAAGGCCAGGGGTAACCAGATTTGCTACAGCCTATCTTACACTGCAAAGTATGATGGAAAAGAAGGATTATCTAAGGAATATTGTCGTTGACTCCAAGTGGTATGACTTACCTGATGTGAAGACCAAGAAGGGCAAGGATGCTACAGCCACGGTGTTGAACATTCATTTTTGGAAAGATGTGTCCCTTTGTTTGAAGATCTTTGAGCCCTTGGTGAAAGTTCTACGTTTGGTTGATGGGGATGTGAAGCCATCTATGGGTTATGTGTATGGAGAACTTCTCAAGGCAAAGAGGGAGATCAAGGAGGCCTTTGGAAATGTGGAAAAGAACTACAGAGAAGTGATGGCTATTGTTGACAAGAAGATGAAAGATAGGCTTGATTCTCCATTGCATGTGGCTGCATATATGCTGAATCCATACTATAGTTATAGCAATCCAGCAATCTTCTCTGATTCAATTGTAGTGGAAAAATTCATGCAATGTGTGGAGACCTTTTATCATGGTGAGGAGGATGATAAGGAATATAGGGCTATTAATGAGGACTTGGAAAAATTCCAAAAGAGACATGGATCCTTCTCAAAGAAGATGGCAAGGAGTTGTGAACGCTTTGAGTTCAATCTAGGTATGGTCACTACTTAGTAGTGTTATTACTTAGTACTTACTACTAATGTTGCTCTCAGCAGCACAAAAATAAAAAAACACACACAAACGATCAATCATGTTTAATCTACGTTTAATCTTCCTAGGCGCTAGTCAGTAGGCTAACGCCTGCCTAGCGCCTAGCGTTTTCTTGAACCTTGAGTGCTATCATGTAATCCTACTAGGACTCTATATTGTAAACCGACTAGGACTCTTGCATCCTGGACTATATAAAGGAGGGCAAGGCTCACTAAATCGGGAGATGAGACAATAGGAACAGACCTCACGGTCTAAACCCTGTAAACAGACTAGAAAAACACGATCATAACAATCAATCCAATGCAAAGGCTAACGTCGACTGGACATAAAGGCTATTACTCGCTCACGAGGGCCCGAACCAGTATAAATCGACTGTCTCTTGCGTTAATCGTCGAGTTCAGCATACGCCGAAGCCCGAACAACTGTCCTGGGTATCCCCGTGGCAGGCTATCGGTGGTAAAACATCGATAGCTGGCGCGCCAGGTAGGGGCTTTTGGCGGATTTGCATCCAAAAGCTCGACGGACCTCGACATCATGATCTTCTCGATGGGGTCATCCTTCATCTTCGGATCATGGATCTGCGAGGCAGACGACGAAGTCAAGCTCCAAGGTCATCTCCTCGAAGATTCGGCTCACCATGAAGACCTCGCTATTTTGACAACTACGACAGATCAACTATCTAGAAGATTCGCGTGGCTCGCAATGTCTGTTCCGACTCGGATTTCGTGAGTAATCAACTCCAACTCGGACTCTGCCTCGGCATCCAACTCAAAGTCCAATTGGAGTTCTTTCCATGACAAACCAAGTTCTTTTCCGATGGGGCTCTGGAACACAGCATCAACCTATCAAGAATTCAACTCGAGATTCCTTCAGAATTCCTTCAAGAAGTCGGGTCCTTTCCCATTTGGACTCCATAACATGGCAACATCTTATCAAGCGCTACTCCAAGGATCAACCAGTCCGGTGCGAAGGGTGCCACTGATAGGAGCTCAGGAAGGCCTCGTACTGACTATAACATCTCAAGACTATATCGTCCACTAGCCAGGCTCTATTCCTGAGGATGACAGTACCCGGCTAGTTGGCACGACAACAATTCTACCCTACCAAGAAGGAGATTCAATCTACGACACTGAAGTCTCTACTAAAGTTCTCAACAACTCTAATAGTATGGAAACTGGCATCAACAACAGAACGCTTCATACTCGAGAAGTATTCATGGTTCGTCATCCCCGATCACCATTGGTCCCTCCAGAAGCACCCGACATCAGGTCATCAGATGAATCCAAATCCAATATATCGCCCTTTGCTCAGGGACATGATAGTGAAATTGACAGCCAGAAACAAGCCAGAGAGAGGAGGAACAAGACAAAGCAGGGACGCCGACGCCGCGTCCGGCAGCGCAAGGAAGCCTGGGTCAGATATGAATCTAATCTGGCCGAGTAGAATAGAAGAAAATCAGAGCAAGAAGCCAAAGAAAGACGCGCGGCCGGGAGAACACACAACTCTCCATACACCAAAATTCAAGAATTGGCTGAAGAACTCGAAGCTATCTCTCATCCCAACAAGGAGCAAGAACGCCTTAGAGAAATTCTTCGATCAACAGCTCTACAGATATGGGGTGGAAGGACCAATTCAAAACAACCCGCTAGCTCAGTTTCACAGAGGTAGGATAACCAAAGTCAACGGAGATCAGCT
Organism: Miscanthus floridulus; assembly: GCF_019320115.1. NCBI lineage: Eukaryota > Viridiplantae > Streptophyta > Magnoliopsida > Poales > Poaceae > Miscanthus > Miscanthus floridulus. Next base: position 3,819,919 of record NC_089595.1, read on the forward strand.
TTTGACAGGCTAGGTCCAAATGGGAGTAGCAACAAAGGAAGCAGGGGAGACCAGAATCAAAGCATCCGGGTTGAACGAACAAGGGAAAACAGAACCAGACCTCCTATTCCTTCAAGTCCTCAAAACTACTCGCACCGAATCAACAACTGGCAGGAAGGTGGAGCTGAATCTGAATACAGAGAAGCTGGAGTACCCGATAGGTTCCCTTGTTTTGCAAATCGACTTCTTTCAGTACGGCTACCTTACAAATTCAAGCCTTCCGACCACTCCAAATATGATGGCAAGACCGAACCTAAGCAATGGCTTAGGATCTACTCTTAGTCAATCAAACTATCTGGTGGTGATGACGACATCAAAGCACTCTTCTTCCCCGTGGAATTGGAAGGCATGCCGCTCTAATGGTTTGACAAGCTGAGCCCTGGATCAATCAGGGGCTGGGAAGACTTGCTGAGAGCCTTTTGTGAAAATTTCGCAAGCATCGTCACGCACCGTATCACTCATGCGGAACTAAAAGGACTCAAACGGAAAGGAAGTGAAAGTCTCAAGGACTATTATTGACGGTTTGGTGATTCACGACATCACCGAATGAGAAGTCATTGAGGCCTTCTCCTACGGAATTCTAGCCAAGTGGCAATTCCAAGATTTCTGCAAAGAGAACCCACGAAGTAATGAAGAATTCAAACGCACAGTGGAAAAGATGATCACTGCAGAGGAAAAGACCCAAGAAAGATTTCTAGATCGAAACAACCAGGACAATTCTGACAAACAAAACCATCAAAACATCTAAATACTCATCTGAGTACCACATCAAACCGTCAGCAATGACCACGACGACAACTCAGCTACTTCGCTGAGATCCTCAATAAACTACTTTGACTACTAATTGCACCCAAAGCACCAGTCGGAAATGAGTCCCGAGTGCCTCAATGCACCAGCCGGGGATGAATTCCAAATACCTCGACGAAGATAACATGGACGCTTACCGCGCTGAAGAATGCAAGCTCGAGAAAGACTTTCAAGACCTAGAAATTCTACATGTCCTATGCGACTCAAAAGTTGCCGTAGACATCCTTGCCAAGCTCGGATCGGACAGGGTGAAGGTCCCACCTGGGGTATTCATGGAGTTGTCAGCTCCCTCTATCAAATAACCCGGTGTGATAACCCCTGAACTCCTAGCTCCAACCACTCAGATCATGGTCGTCGCTCCAGCGTAGACACAAGTATTCATCAATTATATCAAAGAACTCGAATCGAACAGGGTGAACGTCCCACCTGGAGTGTTCGTAGAGGAGTTGTCAGTTCCCTCTATCAAACAACTCGATGCGATAACCCCCACTAGTAGAGAACAGACCTTTGATCCTCGGCCAAAATGGGCTCTAGTCCTGGCATTTTTTGCGCCCGGGACTAGAGATACCTTTAGTCCCGGTTGGTGGCTCCAACCGGGACTAAAGGTCCCTCTCAACGGCTACTGCGCCAGATAGAGGTGGCAGGAACCTTTAGTCCCGGTTGGAGCCATCAACCGGGACTAAAGGTAGACGTTTACTCCCAGTTGGTGGCTCCAACCGGGACTAAAGGTCCCTGCCACCTCTTTCTGGCGCAGTAGCCGTTGGGAGGGACCTTTAGTCCCAGTTAGAGCCACCAACCGGGACTAAAGGTCCCCCTTTATATCCCGGCCATCTCCTTCTTCCTCCTCGAGCCCGAGCTCAGCACATTTTGAAGCTCACTACACTAGTGTTCTTGCTTCCTCCCTCCATTGTTCCTCCATCCATTCTTCGATTCCTCCGTCGATTTCTTCGATTCCTCCGTCGATTCTTCAGTTGTAAAGGTTACCAATCTCATACTCTCATTTTTCATCATTGTCTTATCTCATTTTGTTCACTATATATATATGGTTCTTTATTGTGGGTTTTTTTCATTTGTAAGCAATTTGAGCTCAAAATCACTTTAAGCTTGCATATTTACATGAACGAAGGTTAAAGTAGCTAGTTGAACTTGCGGACCGTGTTCATCTCGGCGAGCATGTTCTCTGCCAAGCGGTAACGGACGTCAAGGAGGAGCTTTGATTCTATGAGGGAGAGCGGCAATGGTCGTGGAAGACCGTGTTCCCTTCCTCGTAGAATCGGAGCTCTTCTGTGGCCAAGTACGGTGCCGTCCGGTGGAGAAATGCTCGCCGAGATGATCACGTAAGCAAGGTCAACTAGTACGGATGGTTATTTATTCACACGTCCTGATATCATCGCAGTAGTCTGTCAATCACCGTACCCAAACGTAGTATATATATAAATATAAACGATAATCGATTGTTATGTGTACACTCCCATTCTTCTGTTAATTTGCGGAAATATCATGTGAATTACTTACCTGCCATAGTAAAAGACGAGAACACAATGACCATGGCCACGGCCATGAAAACTGCCAACGACACAACACTAGCAACTTTCTCGGCAAGCAGAGTAGTGTTAAACGCTCTGGAAACCTTTAAACTTCAAGCTTGCATATTTACATGAAGGAAGGTTAAAGTAGCTATTAAAAACTAGTATTCACTGTTCATTTGTAGCATGCATAGCACACTTCATTGTTTAGAGATATAGAGAATTTTAGAGTTTTTTTAATTTTATTTGTTTATAAAATGAGAAATTTATAGTGTATTAAAAAATGAGTATAGAGAGTAGATGACAACTGCTTCTGGGTCCTCGGCCTCTCATGGGTTTCCAAAGCGACTTAGGCCGGGCCTCCCACTCATTGCATGCGACAAGTGTTGTGATGAGACAAAGATTGTGATGGAGTACCGAGTGAAGAAGGAGGGTCCCAACAAGGGTCGCATTTTCTACAAGTGTCCGGATCGCAATGTGAGTTATTTTATCGTATTTAATGACTATGGTTAGTTTATACCTATTTTCATGATGGTTGTGATTAAAGTTCTAATTTTCTGTTTTAATTTCAGTGGGATGGCACTGGATGTTCAGGCTTCTACTGGGAGGAAGAGTATGTTGAACTCGTGCAAAAATATCTTGCACAACAGGCAGATATGGCGGCTAATGAGGCAGTGATCTAGCCGAAGAAGCCCAAAGATGTTGAACAAATGGGGGATCTGTCTGTTTTAGATGGGATTGGTCGTGAAATCCTTGTGCTGCTGAAGTGCATTTTAGCTTTAGTGTTTTTAGTGGTAGTTGGGATTGTCTACATTGTAGCGATGATTTCTTAAATTTATAGCTTTTGTGGTGGTATGCATGTTGTATAATTAACTAATTATGTTCTAAGTTTTAATACGATATTTATGTCATGTAATGCAGATGAGTCGGCATTGGATGTACAATGCTGATCGTCGCTCCCAAGAGTTCATGGATGGCGTGCATTCTTTGTTACGTGCGGCCGAGGCAAACAAACGCGATGGTTTCATGTGCTGCCCATGTGCCGTATGTAAGAATACGGTGGAATATCCTTGCTCAAGGACTCTTCATTCACACTTGTTCAAGTCGGGTTTCATGCCAAACTATATTTGTTGGACGAAGCACGGAGAAATCCGGCTGTTGTAATGGAAGAAGGTGAAGAAGAACAATGGGACGACAATGATATTATTCCGATGGTGCGTGCTTCAATGATACTGCAATGGGAGAAGCTGAAGAAGAGGTAGCCGTAGAAGATGAGTCTGCTGATGATCTTTGTCAGGTCATTCGTGACGCACAAAGAGAATGTGAAAGTGAAAAGGAGAAGATCAAGTTCGAGCGGATGCTAGAAGATCACAAGAAATTGTTGTACCCAACTTATGATGCAGGGCAGAAAAAGTTGGGAACCACACTAGAATTGCTGCAATGGAAGGCAAAGAATGGTGTATCTGACAAGGGATTTGGAGAGTTACTAAAAATCCAAAAGAAGATGCTTCCGAAGGACAATGAATTGCCCGCCACTACCTACGAAGCAAAACAAGTTGTCTGTCCTATGGGGCTAGAAATCGAGAAGATACATGCATGTCCTAATGACTGCATCCTCTACCGTGGCAAAGAGTATGAGAAATTGGATGCATGCCCAGTATGCCATGCATCGCGGTATAAGATCAGGCGAGATGACCCTTGTGATGTTGAGGGCGAACGTCCGCGGAAGAAAATCCCTGCCAATGTTATGTGGTATGCTCCTATAATACCATGCTTGAAACGTCTGTTCAGAAACAAAGAACATGCAAAATTGTTGCGATGGCACAAAGAAGACCGTAAGGTAGACAATATGTTGAGACACCCTGCTGATGGGTCCTAGTGGAGAGCAATCGACAGAGAATTCCTGGAGTTTGCAAATGACGTAAGAAACTTAAGGTTTGCTTTAAGTACAGATGGTATCAATCCTTTTAGGAGAGCAGAACAGTAGTCATAGCACTTGGCCTGTTACTCTAAGTATCTACAACCTTCCTCCTTGGTTATGCATGAAGCAGGAAGTTCATTATGATGCCTGTGCTCATCCAAGGCCCGAAGCAACCTGGCAATGACATCGATGTGTACCTGAGACCACTTATTGACGAACTTCTCATTTTGTGGAATAAAGAAGGTGTACGTGTGTGGGATGAGTACAAACAGGAACACTTTGATCTGCGAGCATTGTTGTTCGTAACAATCAATGATTGGCCTGCTCTAAGTAATCTTTCAGGACAGTCAAACAAGGGATATAATGCATGCACACACTGCTTCGGTGATATTAGAGGTGTATTCTTGAAAAAATGTTCGAAAGGTCGTGTACCTTGGCCATCGTCGATTTCTTCCTGCAAATCACCCCGTAAGAAAGAAAGGCAAGCATTTTAAAGGGAAGGCAGACCACCTGACCAAGCCTCACAACTGAACCGGTGAGGATGTACTCGATATGGTCAATGATGTGAAAGTCGTCTTTGGAAAAGGACATGGCAGCCAACCTATTCCGAACGACGCTAACGGTCACGCACCCATGTGGAAGAAGTCCATATTTTGGGAGCTACCCTATTAGCAAGTCCTAGAGGTCCGCAGCTCGATCGACGTGATGCACCTGACGAAGAATCTTTGTGTGAACCTGCTAGGCTTCATGGGTGTGTATGGAAAGCCTAAGGACACATTTGAAGCACGACAGGACCTATGTTGTTTGAGAGAAAGAGACAACCTGCATCCTAGAGAAGACAGATGATGGACGCCATTACTTACGTCCTGCCAGCTACACTCTAAGCAAAGAGGAGAAGGAAATCATGTTTGAATGCTTAAACAACATCAAGGTACCATCTGGATTCTCCTCGAATATAAAGGGTATTATAAATGTGCCAGAGAAGAAATTCTGTAACTTAAAGTCCCATGACTGTCACGTTCTCATGACGCAATTACTTCTCAGTTGCATTAAGAGGAATTCTACCTCCAAATGTACGTCTAGCCACCGTGAAGCTATGTGCATTCCTCAATGCAATTTCTCAGAAGGCAATTGATCCAACTGATCTAGCTAAACTATAGAATGATGTGGTTCAATGTCTCAGTCAGCTTTGAGTTGGTGTTCCCTCCTTCCTTCTTTGATATCATGACACACCTCCTAGTTCACCTAGTCAAGGAGATTTTCATTCTCGGTCCTATGTTCCTACACAACATGTTCCCCTTAGAGAGATTCATGGGAGTCCTAAGAAATATGTTCACAACCGTGCTCGCCTAGAAGGAAGCATCGCCAAGGGCTATGGAACAGAAGAGGTCATTGAGTTCTGTGTTGACTTTATTCCCGACCTTGACTCGATTGGTGTTCCTGAATCGAGACATGAGGGGAGACTAAGCGGAAAGGGGACACTAGGGAGGAAAACATATATTGGTACGGAGGATGATTATTTCAATAAAGCGCACTACACAGTTCTACAGAACTCCTCTTTGGTAGATCCGTATATTGAGACACACAAGGATCTCTTACGATCCGAGTTTCCAGGGAAGACTGAAGCTTGGATTACGCGTAAGCACATGGAAACTTTCGGCGGTTGGTTGCGAAAAAAATGTCAAGGTGATGAGAGCATCCATGAGCAACTGTATTTATTGGCTATGCAACCATCATGGCATATCGTCACATACAAAGGGTACGAGATAAATGGGAACATATTCTACACAGTAGCCCAAGATAAAAGGAGTACCAACCAAAACAGTGGTGTCCGCATAGATGCCACAGACCCGAATGGGAATAAGCAGACATATTATGGCCGCATAGATGAAATATGGGAACTAGAATATGCACCTACTTTGAAGATCCCATTGTTCAAGTGCCAATGGGTCAAGGTGACCGGAGGCGGGGTAACAGTAGACAACGAGTATGGAATGACAACAGTAGACCTTAGTAATATTGGGTACAAAGACGAACCATTCGTCCTTGCCAAGGATGTGAATCAGGTGTTCTATGTCAATGATATGTCTACCAAACCAAAAAGAGGGAAAAACGATAATGACTCAACCAAAGAGCCGAAGCGCCACATAGTTCTTTCAGGGAAAAGAGTCATCGTGGGAATTGAGGACAAGTCGGACATGTTAGAAGATTATGAAAAGGATGACCGAATTCCGCCCTTCAAAGTGAACAAAGACCCTAGCATCTTGGTAAATGATGAGGACACTCCATGGTTACGACGCGATCATAACCAAGGGACATACATAAAGAAGAAGTTCACTGCTGTGCCCACTTGATGATATAGTGATTTAATGTAGCTGTGTTTGAGATATTATGTAATAATTGTGAATTCAGATGTTTATTATGTCATGTTTCAAATTAAATCAATGTTTGATTTGGTGGGATTTCTCTCTCGAAAAGTTAAATTAGGATATTGAGTGATGAAAAATTAAAATATTAACGTTAAAATGATGTGAAAACAAATTTCCTGTCCAAAACCAATAGTTTTAATAATTTTAATTAAACACTACATTTTTGCATTAACGAAATAATAAATATTAGTTACATTATGTTTTATAATTATAACAAAAAATAAAAAAAGTTAGGTTATAGATTTTTCCTATGTGCAATAAAGAAAAAGAAAATCCATATTTTTAACAAAATAATTTTATGCCTTTTATTTAATTTACTATGTATTTAACAAGACTATTGCATTTCTATTAAAAAAATTTGCTCAAAACAGGCGGGAAACGAAACTGCAGCCCACCTTTACTCCCACCCGGGAGTAAAGGTGGGCTGTAGTTTCGTGGCCCGCCAAAAAAAACCTTTGCTCCCGGTGCGTGTTACCAATCGGGAGTAAAGGTATACCCTTACTCCCGGTTGGTAACACGCACCGGAAGTAAAGGACCTTTACTCCCGGCTGGTGGCTGGCACCGGGAGTAAATCTCCCTGGTATATAACCACCAGTGCCTGGCGTAGATCGATCCCCTCCTCTTCTTCCTCGTCGAACACCGTCGCCCTTTCTCTCTTCTTCCTCGCGCCGCCGCCGATTCGTCTTCCCCTGCGCATCAGCCCGCCGCCGTGACACCGGAGCCCTCGCCTCGCCTCGTGTGGCCCTCCACCGCGCGCGCCCGTGCGGCCCTCCACCGCCGACGACCTCGCACCGACGACCTCATGCGGCCCTCCACCGCACGCGCCCGTGCGGCCCTCCACCGCGCCCGCCCGAGGTGAGTTCTCTCGGCTTTCTCTCTCCTAGTGCCTAGGGTTTCGCCATTCAACGGCCAGTCGCGGTATGGGCATGGCGGGGTCGCATGGCCGGCCATGGCGAGGATGATGGCGTGGTGCCGTGGCTTGCTCGTGGCTATGGAGTTTCGCAATTTTTTTTATTTTTTGCCGGTTTGCAATGCTATATATTGACGTTTGTACTGTGTTTTGCAAAAAGAAAAAAAAACATGTGGACATGCATGCATGATATATAATATACTCCTTTTGATCACAGCCCCAGCCCGACGCGCGGGCCACACCCTCCAGCGCATTGACCGCAGCCCCGGCCCAGGCCGCTCCGCGCCGATGACGCCATCCACTGCACCGACACTGCCCCAGCCCGCCTCACGTCGTCGTCGTCAGCACGCCGGCCCGCCTCACGTCTTCGTCGTCAGCACACCGGCCACCGTGTCGACACATATATATACGTCATTTGTATTCATATGCATGTATATATACGTCGCGGAGCACCGCCGCCCTCGTTCGCCCATGCGTTTCTATGTATACGGCGGAGCACCGCCGCCCTCGTTCACCCATGTGTACAAACATATATACGGTCGAGTGGAGCACCTGCCACTCTCGTCACACCGCCCTCCTCTCGCGGCCTAGTCGATCAACATTCGTATTATCGTTATCGTTAACGCTAAACAATCACACTAGGGTGAATTGCGTCGGTGACTAGGGCGAACCGCGTTGTTGATGTCACCGACGTGGTTCGCCCTAGTCACCGACGCAATTTGCCCTCGGCCGTTTATGTATAGCCCTAATTCGCCCTAGTACCGATGCAGTTCGCCCTAGTGTGGCGAATTGCGTCCGTGACCGAGGGGCAAGATTTAATAATGCATATTGTTCGTAGATTTTACGCATGTAAGCAAAGATTTGACGTACTATATATTGGTTTTGTTTTTTGAAGCTAGATGGCCGACCCGAGAAACATGGATGAGGAGGAGTTGATGATGAATTTGATCAACACTGGCACTCAAGTTGCCGGCGATGATGGTGCTAAAAATAACATGCAAGTGGATGCAGATGACGGGAGTCAGTACTTAGCTCTTGAACAAAATGAGCAACAACATATTGGCCAAGTATATATTTTTTATTATTAGCTATATATATTATCATATGTCTTATGTGTGCTCATGACATTAAAAATAATGTTTATGTTTTGTAGCCCTCTGGATCGACATCAACAACTACAACGAAGAGTAAAAATGTTCGAGGTCCCAAAAAGTCCATTGGAGGGCCGCTTCATCATCTCGGAGTTCAATGTGGATACAGGCGAACCGGGGGGGGCAAATAAAACGAAATTCGTGCACCACTGTGGTTACCTTGTAAGGGACCAGCTCCAGATCAGTACCCTGCGAATGGAAGAAGAAGACCAATTGCTCCTCATATCAGTTTTGTCTCCGATCGTGACAAGACGTTAATTTGGAAAGATGTCTTGGCACATTTCACGCTCCAAACAGATGGTTATGATGATATAATAGATGGTGATGAATTGAAGGAGCGAGTTAGGGATTGGGCAATGAAGAAGATGGCCACCCTAGTTTCAGACTTGGAAGAAACACCTATACACGACGTATGTCAAGAAGAACATAGCACCAGATTTCACTGTCCCAGCCCGATCTCAAAGCAGAGGCCCTATTGGGGATGAGTTTGTACAGTACAAGACGTCGGAAGAGGGTGTGAGTCGGGTGATAAAGAACCAACGTAATGCCCAACAGAAGACATACCACCATAACTTGGGATCAGGTGGCTACCCGACTGCCATTAAGAAGTGGAACAAAATGGAAGCAGACCTTCTTGCCAAGGGTATCACACCAGAATCACTCGAGTGGGGAGAGCGTGCAAAGAATTGGTTTTTCGCTCATGGGGGAACACTGGACCAGGAGACAGGGAAGTGCGTTTATGGCGCAAGACTACAAGAAGCAGCAGAAAGATTGTTTTATGCTCAGAGAGCTACTGCTAGTGGTGCGTTCAGGCCCAACAGAGAGAAGGATGAACTGACATACGCCATCGGGACTATTGAACACGGTGGCCGAACTAGAGGCAAAGGAAGTGTCTCGTGGGAGCATGGATTCCCTCAGGACAGACCTTCCTACAGAAGCCGCCAGAGAAAGAAGGAAGAAGAGGCACAGCGGCTCTAGAGGTTGGAGGAAGCGGTGCGTGAAGCACAGGAGCGGGAAAAAAACCTTGAAGCGAGAATGCAGGAGGAAATCAGAAGGCAAGTGCAAATAGCAGTGAGTGCAAGCAAGCAGGCATCAGAGCCAGGAATCAACATTAGCCAATCTGTTCAGTTGAAAAGCAGCTGTGCTTCCACGGAGATACCAAATCAAGGGGACACAGGACTGCGCTTCCCTGTGGATGACATCACTGAACCTTGTACATCGTGTGAGCTACACATTCCGAAGGGGAATTCCACAATCAAGGTGGCTATCGGTCTTGTTAATCCTATCGACCGAACCAAGACACCAAGGATTCATGGGAATATAATCCAAGAAGGATATGCTACCATCTCGGTAGATAAAGCTGAAAAAGGTTTTAGTGATTTGCCTCTTGACATTCCTGGAGGTGATGGCGAGAAGACTCTAGGAGAAGCAGAGAAGACATTCATTCTATGGCGCAAGCGCTACATCATCATTCCCGGGATGTCGCCTCCACCTCCTCCTAAACTACCTCACCATAGGTGCGGATGAAAACAATACATCATTAATTTATATTGGCTTAAATAATTAACAATCTGCTCATAATAATATGTCATTCCTTTTTTTGTAGCAGATCCTCCCCCAACCTAAATCCAATTGTTCAATCGCCAGATCATCATAGTGCTCTGTACGATGACAATGTGTTGGAAGGCGAGGCTTGCATCCACACCATCTCCAAGGAGGTCTCCAACGCCGCAGCCGCCACCTCCAAGGAGGTCTCCAACGCCGCTACCACCACCTCCTAAGGAGGTCTCCAACGCCTCCCCCACCCCCGCCTACCAAGAAGCCAAGTACTAGCAAGAGGCCAGCCCCGCAAACGAAGAACCAGTCCCCACCGGCAAAGAAAGCCACCGTGAAACCAAGGGCTATTCCCAAAATAATATCTGAAGAGAAGGAAGAAGTAACTGATGCATATAAAAAAGATATGTCCAGATTCTATGACAAACTTAAAAATGATCAAGAAGCAAGGAGAAACCCTGGAGAAACCAGTACTTCTTCGTAGCTCCAGATATTCTAAGAAAAAAGGTGGCTTCTTACCAGCAACAACAGCGGGAATCTCGTAAGCCAGTCCAAATCAACGTTAACGGACTATGACCGCACTCTCACCAAGTCAATTGAGGCGGCACAGAAAAAGAAGCGGGCAGGGAAAGGAGTTGCACAACTCGGACAACAATCGCACCAATCAGTCCCCCCCGCTAGTTGTTGGTAATGAATATGGTTCGAATTTAGGATTAATGCATCAGGCAAACATACCTTCGGATGTCGATTTGGATCACCTTGGTGAATTTATTGAAGAGACTGGTCTCGACCTTTACCAGATGTTTGGTGATGGAAACATTGAGAGTGCGGCGGAGGTTGATATTTGGAAGAAAAAATTTGTACTAGGCCAGAGTCTATACAACCCTCAAGCCTTAGGTGATCTGGGGACGCAAATGTACCTGCTAAACAAGTGGTACATGCAGGCGTCTACCGGTGGAGACTTCTGCGTTGGTGTCAGAATTAGAGACGAACATTGGTTCCGTGGCGATGATGTTATGTATGTTGACTTTGCAGAATTTCATCAACTATGCCACCTGACCTCTCTGGACAAAGTTATCATTAGCTGCTATTGCCTGTAAGTAATAATTCTTTCGATCTATTATTAAACTCATCATATGTGTGTATATGCATATAAATTATCCTAACAAGTACTATATATATGCAGATTTACAATGACAGAGCACAGAAAGGAAGGCTGCAATGAAATTGGTTTTGTTGATCCCCATATAGTATTCAAAGACCCAGTTACTCCAAAGCCTAATTGGAAGTCTGAGTCAGAGAGTAACCTCATGAACTTCTTAGTGAACCAACACCACAAGAAGGATATACTCTTTCCCTACAACTTCAAGTGAGTGTTAATAATGTCGATCATCCTTAATGGCTCATATGTTGATTCTAGTTAATTAATGAGTGTTATGCGTTATATCCTATAAACACATGCAGCAATCACTAGATATTGATGGACATCGATCTGATGAAAAGTCACTTGATAATCTATGACTCAATGAGAAAACCACAACAAGACTACCAAGATATGATAGATATTATCCAGAGGTAATTTCGGTATCTCTAGCAACTATATATACACACAAACATGATGATTAACTATATCTGATGACGTGACAAATTTTTTATTGGGCAGTGTTTGGAAAACCTTTATTGAGAAGCAACACATGGGAAAATGCAAAGCGCCACTGAATGTAATCCCTTTGAAAGTAAGTCCCCTAAATCGCATCATCTTTATTAATTAAACATATAGCTTTCACCGGATCACCAGATTGGATGATAAATCTTTTTCTCGTAAAGTGGTGTCTGAGGCAGGAACAGGGGAACAACTACTGAGGTTACTATGTTTGCAAGTTTATCAAGGAGGTCTCCCAAAGAACTCCTACAGAGAGACTCAAAGTACGTTAAAAATACACTATATATTCATTTAATTATTATTATTGATTGTGTTACTATGTCTTTATATATATATATATATATATATATATATTAATTTATTTTCCTTTAATTCAAACCTGTAGGCTCGATGGTTGGAGGAAAAGGTCATACGACAAGACCAAATCAAAGCAATTCAAGAGTTTATAGCCGGATTTTTTAATGACCAGGTCATCGATTCCAAGGGCGAATTCTACTTCGACTCAACACTGCCATGGAAGACAAGCTAGAGGATGAGAGGAAACTTGTTATATCACAACAACTGTAATGCAATCTTTTGTAATATATGCACATAAAATAATATAATGTAAAATACACATATGCATGCATGCATGTAAATATATATATGATGCATTAATACGTTCATTGTGCTTGAACCGAAACATACTATACGCGCGTATAAATGTATTATTAGCAGCGTACAATACAACTTCGAAAACCTATTTTGAAAAGAAAACAAAAAAATAAAAAGAAAAAAAAAGAAAAAAGAAACATTTAGTCCCGGTTCGTATTACCAACCGGGACTAAAGGGTGCCGGCCTCGTGGCATGTCAGGAGGCACCTTTAGTCCCGGTTGGTGTTACCCACCGGGACTAAAGTTCCCCCTTTAGTCCCGGTTCCTGATCCGGGACTAAAGGACCCCTTTTAGTCCCAGATGCTTGCTCCTGGGTGGGGAATCGGGACTAGAGGGGGTTCCCCACCGGGAGTAAAGGTCGTCTCTGTACCAGTGCCCTGAACTCCAGCTCCAACCTTCAAAGCATCAACAGGCAATGGCTTCGGCCCTTGTCGTCGACAACACGACGACACGATGCAGCTCATGTCATTCTACTACAATCTTACTCAAAGCATCACACTTTGGCTCGTCTAAAGGTTCCTGCTACAAAAGTACACAGCCTAACAACTGTTCATGACTATCCCGAGTTGTTTTCACGACCCAGATGAGAGCTATCTGGCAACTAAGCCAACTCTCGCCCTACCCCGAGTTGTCCTCACAACACGGATGAGAGCGAAAAAAACGCTCGCCCTATCCCAGGTTGTTCAACCTGGATGAGAGTAAATGAACACTCGCCCTATCCCAGGTTATTCAACCTGGATGAGAGTAAAAGAACACTCGCCCTATCCCAGGTTATTCAACCTGGATGAGAGTAATACATACTCGCCCTATCCTGAGTTATTCAACTCGGATGAGAATAATACATACTCGTCCTATCCTAAGTTATTCAACCTGGATGAGAGTAAATGAATACTCACCCTATCCCAGGTTATTCAACCTGGATGAGAGTAAAAGAACACTCGCCATATCCTAGTTTATTCAACCTAGATGAGAGTGAAACGAACACTCGTCATCAGTTCGACCTCACGATTACTCGGCGTGGCCGGCATGCTGATTCTTCAACTCAGCACGCATCAGAGCCCAGCCCGCGATTTCTCAACAAGATCAACATTATCTCTGGCAACTTGGCAGCCTAGGCAGGATTACACTGCTTTGCTCTTTGACTTCTGATAGGGCTCGATGACCTCGGCAAATATCCAGAATAATATGAGCTTCTAGACAAGATCCTTGTGCTGTATGGTGCTAAGCAGACTACCTGTCCGCATGGAGCAGATACTCGGAATGGACAACCAGCAAGGACAAGTTTTTCAAAAACACACTACTTGATGAAGAAAGCTAACCTCTCAGGAATTGGCAGTGGTATCACAACATATGTTGGCATATATACATGCCTTCCGTCGGCCACAAGCAATCAGAGGAGTGCAAGACGCATCATTATAAATTTAGCAAGTTCTGGAGCTATTTGTATGCATGTATGCATCAATAAACTACAGAGATATGAAACCTAACTGAAGCATCAAACTCCGATTAAATTTGGTGCTTACCAAGCCGGAAGTGAACCTCCGCAAGATGTGCAAGTCATCCGGGCCGCGCGGCACGCAAGTAATCCAACATGCACGTATCACCACTCCATCCAACGTGCAAGATGATGACAAGCTAGCAAGCTTTTGGGGAATTCATGGTACGGGATTCGAGGCTCCAAAGAAACTTGGCGGCGGCACGTAGTCCAAGCGCAGATTCAGACAAGGCTCAAGCATTTATTGATGCGCCCGGGTGCTGCGGGCCTAGCAGCGCACCACGCGCGCACCCAGCTGACGAAGTTCAACCCGGATACAAGCCAAAATGTCCTACTCCTGCACAATCCAGTGAGATGCAAGCGGACACCTCAAATCACGAACTCCAATACAAGATCAACCCCATCCTCAAGACGACATCGTACCTCCACAAGTGTGCATGTCGTGAGACCAAAACAAGCGAACCGTCGAGTACCCACCACCCGAGCCGCAAGCGAGCCGTCGAGTAGCTGTCCAAGCGCGAGCGCCATATCCATCTACTTGGACACTACGCCACTAAGCTCGGGGGCTCGCCATTGCTTCGACTTAGTTGGTTTTACTCTGACTATGCTCGAGGGCTCGGATTCAAGGACGGAAGACCCATTCTACAAACGTACAAACTACTCCTGTATCCCTGAGTATATTCTTCTCAGATCCTAGTGCCGACTACAAGTACTCGGACACAGGCTCGGGGGCTACGAGATACATATCCTCAGCAGATGCTTTCAAAAAAAATGAAAGGAAATTGGAGCAATTTCAAGACAAGACCCTCCAGCTCCTTGTTCCAAATAGCAAGAGGATCGGGGGCTACACCCAGTGGGTGCACACCACTCAAAGATCTCAAGAAGCGCTACATGGTTTCTCTTAAGAAGACACTCGGACGACGCTTGCTTCTACTCGGCAAAACTTAGAGGAGCAAGAAGAGGCTTCCAAGATCAACCATACAGTGCTCGAGGGCTTGTCGGTACATAGTACCCAAGGTACCCCGTAAGGAAGGGAAAAGATCTAGTTCGACTAGGATTCCTCCCATGTAATTCTAATAGTAGTGCTATCCTGTAATCCTACTAGGACTCTACATTGTAAACCGACTAGGACTTTTGCCTCCTGGACTATATAAAGGAGGGCAAGGCTCCCTAGATCAGGAGATGAGACAATAGGAACAGACCTCACGGTCTAAACCCTGTAAACATACCAGAAAAACACGATCATAACAATTAATCCAACGCAAAGGCTAAAGCCGACTGGACGTAAAGGTTATTACTCGACCACGAGGGCCCGAACCAGTATAAATCGACTGTCTCTTGCGTTAACCGTCGAGTTCAGCATACGCCGAAGCCCGAACAACTGTCCCGGGTACCCCGTGGCAGACTATCAGTGTTAAACATCGACATCATCCAAATCTATTCCACATGTATTATGGCAACCGGAAAATGGCATTCTAATGAAAAACGACACTACTGGCAACCATGAAGAAGTAACAGCTTGCATTATTGAAGTATACCAGTATGGTGACTATCGAATAGTTTCTGCTTCTGGTGGCAAAGTCTCGATGTTCGACATGGATACTTTCAAGGAATGTCTTCGGTTGTCTAGAACAATAAGTAATTAATTCCACGCTTGATCTCTCACAAATCATGACTACTTCTGTATAGTAATTTTTATTCAATAGTTACACCATGGCCTTTCTTTGGCTTCACTGATTTCGTGGACTCTCATAGGTCATGTGTACTTTCATGGCACCACCACCAGCAACAACTTTCCTTGCATTCCACCCGCTAGACGATGACATCATAGCTATTGGAATGGACTTTTCAATTCAAATCTACAATTTCTTTTATGGTGAGGTGAGTATTAGATGTGTGTCTGTCATTCCCTATTTGCGTGAATCTCAAAGTCAAAGTATTGGCAAAACTAATTATGCATGGTTCTAACTGGAAGTCACTACTACAGCCAGGGTTTGTAGGGGCGGCTCGGCCAGCCGCTCCTGCCAGGGTGTTTCTACAAATGACCCATTTGTAGGGGCGGTTCCTTGACCGCCTCTACAAATCAATTTATAGGAGCGGTTTGTAGGGCGGCTGGTAATACCAACCGCCTCTACAAAAACAATTTGTAGGAGCGGTTTTAGAACCAGCCGCCCCTATAGTTTCTATTTGCAGGAACGGTTCAGTCTAGAACCGCACCTACGGTATATTTTCCAGCACAAAAATTTAAATATATAATTCAAATCTGACCACAACATGTATACATATATGCATATATAATTCAAATACAAATCTGACCACTACATATATACATATATGCATCCACAAACACAAGAGTATTATATAGACCATCATTAGAAGTCCAATTCACAAGTCCAATTCACAAGTCATAATTCACAAGTCCATCATTACATAGTTATAATTCACAAGTCCAAACCGTTCCACAAGTTAAGGCCAATGTTAAATTGCATACACATTATTATCAACGGCCTAGACCTAGTCTTTCAGTCTCACAAAGGTGTTGGTATTGAGGATTACTACCTAAGTCGGAAGCTAGGTGATGGTAAGTGCCTCTGACGTGTACAATCTGGTCCAATATGAAGTTGCAAAGGTCGCCGACGATCGGGTCCCTTCTCATGCCTTTCTCATCCTTGTACAGCAGTAAATGGCTCTCTCAGTCAAACAATGGAAGCAACAATGGAACAACAGTCCATGCTAGTTCATGCCCATTTTCTCACCATATTTTTGGTTGTTCTAACCTTTTTATAGCAGGCAGCAATGCTAGTGAAGTTTAAACATCTTTTCTGTCACATCTTATGGTGACACTACTACACAAACTTTAATGGAGGCGGACGTTTTTTATTTTCCGCGGCGGGCAAAGCTGTCCGCCGCGGCCTAGAGGCCACGGTAAATCGTGGCTTAACCTGATACAATAAAAGAAACCTGATACAGGTTACCAAAGTACCAAATCTGCAATGTGTAACCTAGCACATGTATGTTGTTTAATTGGACCACTAATCACATCTTTTAAAAAAACAAACTTCACAAAGACCATAGTGATTGAGACAATCAACCTCATCTTTTTCTGTAGTTCACATGGAACATGAATGAAATATAGAGTAAAGTTTGTCCATCTAGCAGAGGGCAAACATTCAGCTAGCTTATTGAAATTATTTAGTAACTGCAGCAATGCTAACTGATGACTCTATTTAAAAGAAAAAAAGGTGAAAGGCTAGTAACACCTCAATACAGTATGCAAATGATAGTACAAATTTGTTAATTTTTTTAGCTAGTAGCACATGTCAATACTATTTTTTCTCATTTACTAAATTCTATAGATTAGAGAGGCTGCCTGTTAGATCTTATCATCATCACACTGACATCAAGCCAAACAAGAACAGTACAGTGTGCCTGCTACATGAATGGCAGATTGGGAAAGCTTGAAACCGATATGCTGCTGGAATTAGATATAGCAATGGGATATGTAAATTGCATAGGAAAGCAATGCCAGACAGAAATTGTGCTTTCAAGAAAAATAGATGTCAACATATCACTGCCATCATATATGAATATTATGATACAGAATCGTCGCAAATCATTACA
The DNA here is from genome assembly GCF_019320115.1 of Miscanthus floridulus. Taxonomy (NCBI): domain Eukaryota; kingdom Viridiplantae; phylum Streptophyta; class Magnoliopsida; order Poales; family Poaceae; genus Miscanthus; species Miscanthus floridulus. Next base: position 3,837,688 of record NC_089595.1, read on the forward strand.
CTATTCTTAGTGAAATGTAAAACTGAAGGTATATCAATTCTGAACACATCATAGTCTATCAAAAAAAAAAGCCCGATGTATTCAATAGGTTGCCATTTTTTCCAACAACAAGCAATCAAAGAGTTGATATGACAGAATTGATAAGTTAGGGTGAGCAAATATATTAGGTCATATTTTTTCAACGACAAGCAATTCTGAAACTTGAACCAAGGATCCATTATTGATATGACAGAATTGATAAGTTGGGGTGAGGACAAGAGTTAATGACTAGGAATCTGGCCAAGATAAGGTGGCATGTATGGGTCTATAAGATAACTTGTCTGAAGCTGTAATATCTGTATGGGTAAATCAAACAACTTCCACCGGGAGATTATTTTAGCAATCAAAGAAACGCAATATTATTCAGTTTATGCAGCACCTGAGAAACCTGATATTAAACAACATACATCTGTATGCTAACTAGTTATTCAGTTTATGCAGCACCTGAGAAAATCATCTCCATGAAAGCATAACAACCTAACTCAGATAGTTTCAGGTATGCCTTCTGGTTGAATGAATCTAATCAAATTCTGAAACTCCCACTTGGGAAGACTGTGGAAATCATCTTCAAGATATTGCACTAAATCACTCATACACATTACTTGTTCTGATAAAACAGAAGACTGCTGCACAACAACAACAAAGGCACACATCTTTTTGAAATTCTTAGCAGGCCACTAAACATGATTGAACAGTAGCTAAAAGACAAAGTACCAGACAAAAACATAAGTAAACCAGTTCTGCAATCAGGGATTCATGGAAAATTCATTCATTAAAACAAAACATACCACTCATTCCAAACAGAGAACAGTCACATTCAGCGACAATGACTCAAGCAGAATAGCACAATGACTGCAGGGAAGCAGAAGGGGTTGAGCTTACCTGCCGGCCGGGGGACAGCAGCCACAGTGCGCGGGCGGGCTGGGGGAGCTGAAACCCTAGCCGTGGGTGTCGAGGTCGGAGACGAGGCAAGTAAGACGGAGGTCACGATGAACAAGTGTGATTTCTTTTTTTAATCCGTAGCTGAAACTTGTAACTAGTCTTTCTGCCTCATACTAACTCCAAATGTGATGGTTCTTTTTCCTAAAATTTTCTAAAATTAAGCTCTATCATTTTAGTCTGGTCATCTATCCATGTGACTAATTTTAAAAAATTAAAATTTTGAATTTCAAAAAATGGCAAATTCAAACCCGATTTTCAAACATTGAATGATTTCAGCTAAAAAGTGATGAATATAAAAGTTAAAGAGCTCATCAAGACCTACAACTTTTACTTTGGTCATTCTTCATTTCACAAAGTGGTAGCAAACATTGATGACAAATTGACATATCTCTCAAAGGTTTTCACACACATACATAAATATATAGTCTCACACACATACACAAAGGTAGTCTCACACACATACATAAATGTATAGTCTCACACACATACATAAATGTAGTCTCACACACATACATAAATGAAGTCTTACAAACACACAGACACTTACACAAACTAGCTAGCCCCCGCCGTAACAACTTTCCCATTGACACCTTTTCGTTCCCATGGCAATATGTCTTTGGGCAGGTTCTTTTCCACAACATCGATCTTCTTACAAAAGTCTATGAATAGCGGCATCTCATCGTAGTTATTGTAAGCTTCAACATCGTCCATGCCATCAACTCCGATAATGTGTTGTTTCCCTGAGGCAACCACGTGCTTTGTCTTCTTCTTCGGGGGGAGGTTACTTTGCGGGTCGGGCAGGCATATAGAAAACTTGTGCGACACGTGAAGCGAGCACCCAAGGGTCATCTTGGTAGCCTACATTCTGGAGGTCCAGGACTCTCAATCCGATCTCATTAAGTTGATGTTGCTTGATCCAGCGGCATCGAAACAGGGCCACATTTATATCCCTTCCATAGTCAAGTTCCCATATATCTTCAATTATGCCAAAGAACTGGATCTTTCGCCCCACTCTGTCGAGAGCCTCTATTCGAACGCCACTGTTTTGGTTCACACATTTACTCTCCTTTGTGTGGGTATAGTATGTGTACCCATTGATGTCATAAGCATTTCAAGATGTCACTTGTCTCGATGGCCCCTCCGTCAACCTACTGATGGTAATATAATCTATGGTTTCTCCGGGCGGTATGTTCTGGTCCTTCAACCATGATGTTAGGCGTTGCTTGTGCTGTTTCATGACCCAATCATTTGAATGACCATTTCTCTCCGCCGTAATGATAGCCATGTGTTCTTCAATGTACGGTTGCATCAGTGTTGTGCTCTGCAAGACACTGTAATGCGCCCGACTCACTTCTTTGTAATCATGGTCGATGAACACTTTTCTACCACTTGTGCCCTTCCCAACTAGCCTACCCTTGTGACGAGAATCGGGATTACCAATCCCTCCCTATACTTTTAGGTACTCTTGACAACACTCGACGACTTCTTCAGTACTGTAACCCTCTATCATGGAGCCCTCTGGGTATGCTCGATTATGCACGTATAGGCTTAGAACCGACATGAAACGCTCGTAGAACCATATTTCATGCAAGTAGCAAGGGTCCAGTGCCTGTATTTGATGAACCATATGAATCATGAGATGTACCATTATATCAAAAAAAGCGAGAGGTAAACACATCTCTAGTTGGTTCTGGGTCTCCACCACGAAATCATGTAGGTCACTCAGCTCTTCCCTGCGAATTGTCTTCTGTAAGATCTTCGAAAAGAAGTAGCACATGTGGGTGATGGCCATCTTCAAGAACTCTGGCTTTATAGCCCTGATTGCAATTGGTAGGAACATTGTCAGCATCACATGACAATCGTGAGCCTTGCAGTGTGTAAATGACAGGTCCTTCATCGACACTAGCTTCTTTAGGTTCGCCGAAAACCTAGTCGGTACTTTGACCCCCCCTCGGGAAAGTGCATATAGCTCTCCTCTCTTCTAGGGTTAGGTTGAAGCTAGCGCGGGCAAAGTGTATTTTCCATTATCCTAAAGTACCGGGTGAAGCTCTGGCACCACTTTTAGCTGCACCATGTCTTTATGTGATTTCAGACCATCCTTTGACTTGCCTATGTCTATCAAGGTAGCCATGAGACTCTCAAAGACATTCTTTTGCACGTGCATCGCATCAATGGCATGGGGGACCTCCAAGTCTGGCCAATAAGGCAGATACTGAAAGAAGATCGATTGTTTCTTAAAAGGTATGCCTTCGATAGGAGGTGTGCTTCTATCTCTGTTCGTTCCATCTGGATTCTTCTTTCCATAGATGACACGTATGTTTTTCATCATTTTGTACACATGTTCTCCATTACGACATCTCTCCGGAGGGGGTTCATTCTCCGGGGTGTTGTCATAGTATCTTAAGTACAATCTGCTGCAGTACTTGTGACCTATCTTTAAGAAGCGCCGATTCCTTAGGTAAACTACCTTCTTGGATCCATCTAGGAACACCCATTTAGTACCATCCAAACAGACTAAGCATCACGTCTTGCCTTTGATCTGTCCAGACAAGGCAAACAACGCGAGGTAATCATTGGTAGTAACAAATATTATTACTCTACATATGAAGTCCTCCTGTCAGAATGCATCGTACATCGGCTCCCCATACCTCCATAGCCTCTCAATTTCTTGCATTAGAGGCTCCAGGAACACGTCTATATCAATGCCTGGTTATTTGGGGCCAGAAATAAGAATAGTGAGGAGAAGGTACTTTCTCTTCTGAGACAAATACGTTGAGATGTTGTACATGGTCAAGATCACAGGCCATGTGCTATGGTCGCTCATTCTCTCATTGAAGGGATTCAATACATCGGTGCTCAAGCCAAACCGTACATTCATTGGGTCCTCACTGAAATCTTTGTGCTTCTCATCGAACACTTGCCACTGACTACAATCGCCCGGGTGTGCAATTTTATCATCATCCACCTTGTGCTCATCATCCCACCATGCCATGAGTGCGGCTTCCTTAGGGTTTAGGAACATACGCCTCAAGCGGTCAGTCACTGGCATGTACCACATTACCAAGGCAGGAATTCTTCTCTGCTTTGCATCATTGCCTAATGGAGTGTCCTCTGGGGGCTGAGATTCTTGCACCGGCTTTTTCATACCCTTCTTATTCCTCTTATTCCCCGTGGATGCTTCGTCCCCACTGTAAAGGTCATTGTTCTTGTACCGGCTGGCCCCACACCGAGGACATTTATCCAGTCTCTTGAACGTTTCTCCACGAAAAAGGATACAATGGTTGGGGCATGCATGGATTTTTTCAACACCCATTGTCAATGGACTTATAACCATCTTCGCTTGGTATGTGTTGGCGGGAACTGAGTTCGGCTATGGGAGCAACCATGACAGGAGACGCAACAGATCATTGAAACCGCAGTCTGACCAGCCGTACTTAGCCTTCAGGATGAGTAGCTCAAGCACAAAACATAGCAGTGTCCAGTGTGTCGGACAACCCTTTTCAACACCATACACAGTTTCCTTCGATGCTTTTTTCACCCTGTCTAGATTTTCTAGACCTTTCTTGCTCTTTAGTAATATTTATGGTCCAAAGGCCCGAAGCATTTCCTCCAAATTGTCACCGTCATCTTCATCCCCCTCACGTGCTTCGCCATCATTGTCGGCACCACCAGCATCATCACCACCTTGTTCATTGCCAAAGTCACCACCTTGTTCATTGCCAAAGTCACGATCCATTTGTGCAGCAAGCTCGTTTGAGAATTGGGACAGGTATTCTAGGGTTTCAGCTTCGTCTTCTTGATCATCGTCGTTGTCATCAACAACCATTGTTTCACCATGATGAATCCACACTGTGTAGTCTGGAACAAATCCTCGTATAATCAGATGTTCTCTGATGGTTGTCACTTCTGAAATGCCATAAGGTTCTTGCAATCTTTGCATGAACAAATAATTGTATCCTTATTCTCTGTCAACGTCGCTGCATGCTTCGCTGCGGCTTCAATAAATTCATCCACCTCTTTACGGAAACCTGCCTTAAACCTTAACGAACCATACATCCAAGAGTTCCTATACTCCATCTTATCAAAACAAAACAACCAAAGAAAATAAATTAAAGGAATCAAATTAATAATTAATTACTCGAGAATAATTGTATATACTTTAGACACACACCATGGTAAAGGATAATTAATTAATTGCCTATTAATGCATAAATATTTTAAAATATATTAATTGGTTAAAATAAACAATTTCAAAGACAACAATTAATATTTTACCCACTACCTTTCATGCCAACTCCATTCCAATTTCATGAAACATAAATTACAAAATAAAAAATAAAAAAAAACCCTAGATCTAGAACTAGATCTACATGAAACATACATGAAACTAAGGTGTAATCTCCACTAAAATCAAGCAAGATCAACTAATAAAGGGTGTAACCTCATTTCTCTAACTAATTTACACTAATAACTTGAAAACTAGGGTCTAATTTGCTTCGTACAAAGCTCAAGCACCATGGAAGAGAGAGAAAAACAAAACTCTAATTACTCACTAACCAACCATTAAAACTTCAAATAAAAGCTTGGAATAGTATTTTCTTACCTTCTACAACCTCTCCACCAAAGTATTTGAAATTAAAACCTCCCCCCTTAGTAGAGCAATTTTTAGGAGGAGTCCAAGGTCAGCTCCCAACCTTTTTTTCGGGTAGAAGAGTGTGTCCCGAGGTGGAAGAATATGGTTGTTGTGCTGTATACGTCGGGTATTTGTAGGGGTGGCGGTGATTTAGCCGCCCCTACAAATGGGAATAGCAAGGGCGGGTGATAATAGCCGCCCCTATAAATCGGACAGTAGGGGCGGCTGGTGAGTGAGCCGCCCCTACAAATCAGCCCATTTGTAGGGGCGGCTCGTGTTACCAGCCGTCCCTACTGTGCAATTTGTAGGGGCGGCTCCTCTGCTGGGGCCCGAGGACGTCCACTGTAGGGGCGCCGCCAACCTCAGCCGCCCCTAAAAAACGGCTCGTTTCTACAAACCGTTTTTCACGTAGTGAGTGTTGTAGTGTACATACCCATCATAAAATAATATATTCTCGTTTCAGACTATATATCCCTCATCTTTTACGTATGTATCAGGATATCATGAGTTTGTAAATGTTGTTTTGCATGTGTTCTTTTCTTTATAACAAATTATGCACTCTTTGCGGACTTTGAGGAGATACCACAGAGGTACACCATCACAAGTTTGTCGTATCTCCAGGCAACATATGAAGAGTAGTAAGGCCTTGTTTGTCCGGCTCTTTCTGGCTTCGTCTTCTTGCTACAGTACAAAGGAGATGGAGATGGAGGAACCACAAAACGTGGCTTCTTCGGGCTCATAATTTATTTCGTCGGGATAGAGAAAAAAAACAGCTACGGTTGCTAGTGCAGAGGAGCCACAAGAAGCTATGCCAAACAAGCATAAAGTACCTTGTGTCATGACTCATAACACCAAAAAAACTTCATAAACCATATGTTGTTTTTTAAAGATCTGGGAATACTTGATGATTATGGATTCTTCCTATGTGGAACATTATGCTTAATGTACTACTTACCATTAGTATATATTTAACATTGACGTGATAAATATCAACTTAATCGAATTGCACAAGCTGAAAATGTGCTCACGGGTCATCAGAAAAAGATAACTGGACTAGCATTTTCAAAATCAAGGAAGGTGCTTGTATCTTCATGTGCTGATGCTCAGGTGTGAATTCCAATATATATCAAAAAAATTGGACTGGCAATTTTTTTGTTTTTTATTAAAGGCATCCTAAGTTAAATGTAAGCTCTGTGCATGTGAGCATGGCTTCAACCCCCAACCCCAATGTTATATTCGTGGCATTTCATATTTTCCTTTACTCCATTTTCTAAAAGATATAAAGATCTATAAATGCAATCTTGATGGCATGAAAATTTATTCATATTATATTTGTTTGTTTCTGAATCATTTTTGCAATGAAATAAAATTAATCTTCAGCTATGCGTTTGGAGCATTGATGGATGGGAGAAGAAGAAATCGAGATACATCCAACCTCCATCTAATGTTTCCAGTACTTTAGCTGGTGATACAATGGTATAGTTTCACTATGATGAAACACATCTTTTAGTAGTTCATGAGAGCCAGTTGGTGATCTATGATTGGCAACTAGAATGCATGTGCTCGGTAAGTCATTTACAACATTTTCATAAAAATATATTTTCTCTTACTTGCCATATGCAGTCTTGACTAACATATTACATGTTTTACATCATGCCTGTAGAATGCCTCTAATCTTAGCGATGCATTGCAATAAACATGTTACACACTGATATTTGACCTTCCATAACTTGATAATGCAGTGGTTCCCAAGAGATGCACTCCTTGCTCCAATTTCGAGTGCAGTATACTCACTTGGTTGTTTGTTGGTCTATGCTGGATTTCGTGATGGTGCAATTGGAATATTCGAGGCAGAATCTCTTAAGTTGCAGTGCAGGATAGCACCCTCTGCCTACATACCATCTTCAATATCCAGGTATGTGGAGTTTCAAGCAGTTCCTATTTTTTGTTTGTGAGTGGTAGTTCACACCCTACCCAGCTCGCTCAAGTTGCTGTGGTTTGTGTGCGGCTCTGCAAAAAAATTCTGCTAACCATTACCAACATCTTGTTTCTGTTACCTCTCTTGTTTACAGCCGTGGTGAAACTGTCTATCCCACAGTTGTCACTACGCATCCGTGGAAGCCAAACCAGGTTGCAGTGGGCACGAGCGATGGTGCAGTTCTTGTGCTGGAGCCGTTGGATACAGAAGACGTACAAGTGGGGAGCAACGCCTCCTCAGAACAGTGTCCACCTAGTGATGTCAGCAACAGCGGTGGTCACAGCCAAGTACTTGACGTGTGATCGGGCGACGAGGTGACATGGCAATGCTTGCTTGGCATACAATGACAGATTCAATTAAATATTCGGCTTTGGCTGCTAGATATATATTTAGTCAAATGGGACTGGTGGTTTATGCACCAATCCAGTTGCGTGTATACCATCTATCGCTAGATGTCATCGAGATCTATATATACTAGTGTTTTCAAGTTGTCGAGGACTTACTTATTTGTAATAAATAAATATGCATGTTGCTAGTGGTTGAGACATTTCCCTCCCCCATCTCTCTTCTTCTTTATTCATAAAAAAACCATAACTGTATGGTGGATAATGTATTCTCTTATTTGTAAGTCAATCTGGCTCCAATTTTGAACTGCAATACTCTTGCTTGGTGAATGATGTGAGATTTTGACATGCTTGTTAAAAATTCGTTCCAAGTGGGGGAAATTGTCCTTGGATAAAATAGTATAGAGCATATATATGCTGTTTTGTTAAAAAAAATTATGAGAAAAACATTCAAGTAAAAAGTCACAAAGGGAAATGCACAATAATGTCAAAATCCTTTTTTTTTATTCAGTCCTCTACTATCGTCCTTCATGAGTAGTCATCAATCTTCATAGTTTGAAGTTGATTCATACCTAAAGTTGGAGAGAAATGAGTGCCCTTCTAAACATTTGGAGCCTGTCAAGAAAAAAGAATACTAGCAGGGTCACAGAGAACGTTCAGTGTTACGTGTTTGGAACAGGAAGAAATTCCATAAATACGACAGGTGTTTCCTGTTTTCGCTCAAAACAAATGGGAATAACGCAATTTCAAACACTTCACCATTCACACATCCTTTCCTTCCTCAATGCAAATAATATATCAGTAATGAATATACAACAACAATGTATTAGTTTCAACAAAGGCCCCACGGCGAAAATCAACCCACTGATATCTGCAAACAGTTCCAGTTTCTCCTCGTACAAAATGGGGAAAAGAAAAGAAAGGCAAAGTGGGCAAGCCATACATCCACCAAAAAAACACACCCAAGCAGCCCCACTGTAAAAAAAGACTATTACCAAACTGGTTATCAACCCTGACAAATCCAAAGTGTCCGGATGATATCAACCAGGACCACGCACCGACATCAGCCCAGCCCTAAGCCACTCCCACGTGTCTTCTTTCACCGCCTTGCGATGATCTAGCATTTCTGGAGCACACGGGAGAAAAAACACTAATAGACCACAGTTGAGCTCCAAACGATCAGATTTCCAAGCAAAAGGCCAGAGCCATTGCTGGTCATACTATCTAGAGGGTTTCTTGCGGCTAAGAATCTCTTGCTCTTTGAGGCGGTGCTGGAACCGTGCCAAGCGTGCTTGGAGGCTGACCAAGCCCGCAGCCTTGCGTGACAGCAGAAAGCTCAGTTGGGTCACATAGTTGTCAATCAGGCTACCTGGTTGATCAACCTCTGCCAAAAGGTTCATCTCCTGAGACAAATAAAACATATGTTTAACAGTAGTATTAACCAGTGACCTTACAGAACAAACAAGGAAGTTAAAGCAAATAGACAGCTTAACATTAATTCACAAAATATATGGTCCTCATGATAACTCGACATATATCTGAATATATGTGTACTAGCTAATCACATTTCTTCCTAGGAACACACTAATATCATTATAACAAGGCATAATATGATTAGAAGAATCTACAAGGTGTGGTTTGGCCATTGATTCTCTTACAATATAATATCAATTACTACAAAACTATGTTACTAAAAGATCTGTGAAATACACCTCCATCCCAAAAAGGATGCAATTCTAGGTCTGGTCAAAGTAAAACTATCTTAAGTTTGTCAGAGTTTATAGAAAATATTACCAATATGTATGACTCCAAATAGATATACCATAAAAATATATTTTATGATGGTTCTAATGATACTTATTTATATGATAACATTAGCATCTCTTTATATAAATTTGGTCAAACTTCAAATCGTTTGACTTAGCACTATTCGCATCCTTTTTGGGATGGAGTACAAATCTATTGGTTTATCATTTTGTCCACTAAAAAAGTAAACGTAGATAGATTTTAACTAATTGATGGTCAAAGCTTACAGTGACTGGCTTTTTTCGAATTCTAATTCAGCCTACAGTCTGAAATGGAGGTAGTAGCATACAGTGAGATGACTTATAGTTATTGTATACAGCTGTCAATCTAAGAACATGATCATGGACATTATTAAGTATATTAAGACTTACTTCCCGCACGATCTCCATAGTATTCTCGATTTCCTTCCTGTGAGCTGCTATGAGGGCCTCCTCTTCCTAACATACAAAAGAAAGCTTAGCACCACAGCTTGATGCAGGATAAATAACACAGCAGTTTCATGAATTGGTATTCATGAATTGTTCTTTACCTCAAGAATTGCATCAATTTCTACATCATCACAAGAACTTTCCTTTTCAGATTGCCTTGATGAAGCTGAAGCAGATGCTGGCCTTTGCTGCTGTTGCTGCTGCTTTGCCTGCTGCATCTTATACCCAACCCGACCTGTGTCAGGAACATTATCCTTTTTCGTGTAGTTGCTCTGCCTATCAGATTTGTCTTCTCTAGAAGCCTTTCTCCGAGGAGGTGAGACTTTTGTGACTTTCTCCTCCTCCTGTGTATTTGCTGAATTCTGAACCAACTGTGCCTTACTAGTATAAGCCGTTTGGCTGGATTTCAAATCATACCTCTCCCTGTCATTACCAGATGCTGCACCGTTCTCTTCTCTCCCTCTATTAGAATAACTTGGAATCATACTAAAGGAATTTCTGTCAGGCTCTGCAGAAGCGTTGGAGACAAAATTTTCAATGCCCTTCCGGTAGGTATCAACTGGTCTCTTATCTTGAATCTGACTAGGAACTTCTTCAGCTTCAGCAGGCAATGGATATGATGGAGCTGACGAAGACTCCCGGCTAGAAGTGGTAGTTGGTCCTGTGGACTGCTCTTTTCTTGTGTTTCCACCCTTGGAAAGACTTTTAACCCTGTTATTATTATTTAATTCAATTTAATGACAGGAAGCATTTTTGAAACAAACAAATCACGTATATCACTTGAATATATAGCATTGTTACCTATCTGCGTATCTCAAGGTATTTAGTGTGTGTTCACATGAACCTGCGTTTGGAGAAATGCAAGAAATCATCACTGTCCTAGAGTTACCAACAAATGAGTCACGAAGAACCTCTGTAAGCTTGCTTCCTCTGAAAGGAATGTGTATCTGATCATTATCAAGAGCTCGAATGCATTCCTTAAGAGCTAACAGACTTTTATTTATCTCTGCTCCCTCAATCCTGATATATGATAACAAGTTGATGGTAAAAATAAGTGAGATGGTAAAGGAGCTTGAGAAGTCAACAAAGCGGTGCAAATATATAGAGACATTAGCAACACACCTTGTCTGTCTATCATTGTCAGTAGTATCAGCACCACGCTCACTTCCAGCAAGATCAATAAATGATATTTTCCCCACAGCCTTTGTATTTTTAGCTTCATTAGCATCACGATCTCTCTGTCTCCTGGTATCTTTTACAATGATATGCTTCTTGACAGCCAGTTGCAGAATAGCATGTGACCTTGATGATTCCTCATTGGCCCCTGTTGAACCTGTGCTCCTGGCTGCATTTCCTCTTTCAATATATTCCTTGACGATCTGGACGTCAGAAACCTCAAATTCCTGTAGACCAACAATGCAAACTTGTTTCTTGCCATCTTCCCTCATTAGTAGTTGCCTATAAAACAAAGGATAGAAAAATTTCAGTTCAGGTAGTATACTTTGGACATAACAACCCAAGAACAATTTTTAGGCCCATATTTCAAACAATAAGTTGAATCTTCAAAACCCAAAAGGAAGTGTCATTGTTTCAGACATAAATATTTCTTTTCGGTAATTGATGAAAAATGTAAGTTATATCAACGAGAACTTTAACAGTGTTTCATAAATCTACAATACTGCTGTTTAAAAAAAAAAACATCAAGTGGCATTTCAGCCTAACATCTGAAAACATGGATTTCTAATCCAAACAAATAATGGCTCAAGGCTAACAATAGACTATGTATAGATGAAGAATAGATACTTTGAAGTAGAGAACATGCTTCAACACTCGCACCAGTGATCATGAATAAGAGCGACAATCACACATGCACAAGTTCACCCACACACAACCAGGAAGAGGGAAAAAGACAATGTGACTCGTATTCAATACATCAAAATCACGAAGGTAGAAAGGTATGCCATTTTTAAATATTTACGTAGGTCATGTAACCTGAAAAATACAAGAAAATCCAAAAACTAACCTTCTGTCAGATAGAAGATCGAAGAGTTTCCCACCATATATTTCGAAATAACTAAGCCACAACTTAAAATTCTGATTCCGATAGACAGGTTGGTGCAGTAGACGAACCATGTCTTGTGCAGCTCTCAGAGGCAGAGGCTGCATTGTGTATGTCTTGCCACTGCCTGTTCACGAATTAGATAGATGGTAGGTCAACAGAAACTATTAGAAACCACAACGCAATTATGCACAAAAGATATATATTGATAACCCTGTAATAACAGAATGTACTATCTAACCTGTTTGTCCATAAGCAAAACATGTTGCTTTTGTTCTCTGAAATATAATTGGGATTATGGGCTCAACTGTTTCACGGTAAACCTGCCCAGAAAATTCCATAAGGTTAACTGTAAGTTCGTTTTGAGCGTACACCCTCCTGCTTGTTCAAGAAAAAAAAACAGATAAAAAAGAGCAACACCTCATCATTGGAAACATGTTCATCGAGGACAGCATCGAAACAAAATTCATGCTTCTCCACATAGGCTGTCAGATCCACCTTCCAGTGGAAAGAATATGTTAGCAGACAGCATAAAAGTAGGAAAGAAGGGTCCGAAGAAGTACCTGTGAAATCTTAAGTTATGAATTCACGTTTATCCTACAGCATTTCAGAATTATTTTAGAATTGTTTTGGAAAATGTATATATAGCTGATAAGTAAAGGAAAACGAGCAGCATTTCAGTTAGTTTCGATGCCTTTTTTTCGCAATAACGTTCTAAAGGATTACTTTAAGCACTGCAGGTTCACTGCATAGGTTCATTAATAAGCTCAGGAATGTGTAGCAGCAATGTTAAACCCAACATGCTAGTCAACAAGAGACATTAAGTTATCATTAAATTAGAACATAATAAATCAAAATGGTGGCAATCTATTCCTGCACATTCCAAGGAACAGGCACGCCCCAACACAAATATATACACACACCACTGGAAAGCTACATGCCTACTTAGTACCCATCTGGTAGCTATCTAGCACGGTAGGCATGGAATAGTATCAGCATTCCAGGTTTGATACATAGTTAATATGACTGGCAGCAAGTAACTCTAATGAAGTATACAACCATAAAAGAGTTAAAGGAGTATCTCTAGCGATGTTGACCATCTAATGCATCAAATAGACATTTAAGTGTAAAATGGTTGATTTCCATAACCATGAAAAGAAACCAAACAAATGGTTGTAGCTTTATATAAGCACAACAAAACTTCCTGAAGATGAGTCATAGATACCTTCAGCTTAGGCTCGTAGACTGTCAAACATGATGAATCATGCACAGTTATGATGTCTTCTTCCTTTCGAGATAGCTCCTTTCTGTTCAAAGGTCTTTTCCTTACCTGAAAATGTGAAGAACTAAGTCAGGTATGTCAAGTATTAACCAGATTGAAGCATATCACTTACTTGAACAAGATTAACATACCACTACTTTAATCTTTGCTACATTATTTTCTCTAGCAGTGCTCTCTTTTTCACTGGTCACCACACCATAATTATCTACTGGGACTTGCTGACTCCCTGATATCACATCCTCATCATCATCATCAATATCCTTTGGCATAAAAGGCGACGGCTCAAATGGTTCAGATGCTACATCCTGCCGACAGAAAAATAATAAGCTTAAAGTAAACTGAATGAAGCCACTTCACGAATCAATACGAAGTACTGTTTTCGCGCATAGATCGTGCAATCGTGAATGTTTACAAGGCATACCTCAGATAGAAGCTCAGTATCATCCATAGCATGAAGGTCTAGAAGTCCAGCACCAAGTTCCCCTCTAAGTTCGGGTGAATAAAACCCCTCCACAGGGTTCCCACCACCAAAGCTCTGAACCGTTGGTGTGTAAGGCTCAGACATTGATGTTGGTGCAGAGTCTCCGTTAAAATTTAGTCCTCTTAGAAGCGTATAAAGCCTCTGCTTTTCTTCAATCGACTCTGGCCCATAGCCCTATGAAACAATAACAGTTATGATGATCATCATTTATGCAATTGCACATGTTATGAGAGTATGCATATGTAAACGTCCTATCACTAGGAAAAGCATAATACTTTTATGTAGTGGCATGCAATACTTGAAGGAAACAGTGTTAGAAGAAAACAGGAGAATTTATTATTTCATTACATCACACGTAACAAACAAGGACTAAATAAGGCACCTTAGACATATGCATATGTGCTGAAAGTTAGTTTCTAGTTTTAACTTGGTGCTCCTTGTCAACGCAACTACACAAGAATCATACTAGATTCAAGTTAGTTGGGTTTCCTGGATGCCTCAACTTTCAACAAAAGACAAAATGATATTCGATGTGATCATGCATGGTTGGTCACAATAGGCCCATGATCATTTCTTGCTGCAGTCGGTACAAGTTGCCTTTTATCTGAACCATGCTATTTCTAATTTCTAATATAACAAACAATAAACACATGAACTAAATCATCTCTTACAGATTTTGTCAGACTATTTTGCTGATAGAAGTATGGTATTCAAAGGCATTCCAAAAGAAATGGTAATCAACAATCAAAATACCACCTAAAGGAATCATAAAGAAGAAAAAATAAGTCCTTGATGCCATTTTAACGGTTCTCTTTCCAAATTCCATTTTAAAATACAGAAAAGTTTACACAATGGATAAAGATGTTTGTAATCACAGATGGCTATCAGTTAGACAATGTGGGTTTGCCCGTGAATTAATGGGTAGGGCATTTCATAGAGCTCATCACACTCCTCGATTAATGGGTTTGCCCTGTTCGCTTGAGCTACTTTTCAGCCATGTAACAGTGTTTTCCTCTCATAACATTTCAGCATGAGTCTGTCTATTATACAACCATGTGTTTTATACGATTCCAACACATGAATTTTTTTGCACCATAAGATTAAGATCCAATAGCCTTCATCCTTCTTCTACCTCTAGTCTTCTTCTACCTTAAGACAATTACAAGATCATAGATCCACATATCACAAATCACATATCACAGAAAACAATTTTTTTTTATGGAAGGACAAAATACAGAGGTGCTGCTGGTGTACTGCTGGTGTCGCGTCATGTACAGAGGGGTTGGTTCCACTTGGTGCTGCTGCCGTTGCGTGCCGCGTGCGCGGCTGGTGCTGCGCTGCCGCCGTGCAGGTGCTGGTGCTGCGCTGCTGGCTGCTGGTGCTGCGCTGCCCACACGACAGTCGAGGCGCAGAAAGCGAAAGCGCGCTGCCGCGTGCGTTTCTTTGTGCAAAAAATTCATGTGTTTTTTCATGTTAAAACACATGTGTGTTGTATAGCATTTCTGTTCAGGCATAAGCATCAGCATAAGCCAAATTTCAGCATAATTGTAGATTCTAATATGCTGACGCAGCCTGACGACACAAACCAGTTACTCATAAAGCCAAGCTGAACCCGATCGATTCCGTGCAAAGCAACAAACCCTAAAGCGAATCGCGGGATTCCGGCGCCTCATATCAACAGCAACCCGATCCGGAACACGCGGCGCTGGAACGCGCAGAAGACGGCCACCTTCGCGATCCGCATTCCAACAGCTAGATCACGCACTCATCTCCCGACAGAGAGAGAGAGGGCCAGGGGAACCTCACCTGCATGAGCAGGCTGGACAGCATGCTCCCCGCGCCAGCGCCGCCAAGCCCAGCAGGCATCCCAGCGCGGTAGTCGGCGGCGCCGCCAGCGGCGGAGGAGGCCGCGGCGAGGTGCTGCAGCCCCGCGGACTGCAGCCAGCGCGCCATGACGGCGTCGCCCGAGTCGCCGCCCATCGCGGCCTGCGCACCGGAGGAGGCGGCTCCGGGCGGCCCCGCGGCGGCGGCGGCAGCGGAGCCCGCGCCGCCGCCGGCGAGGCGCTGCGACCTCCGCTGGGGCGCCAACTTGGCGGCTCGGGGGGTGGGGCGGGCGAGCGGGATCACGTGCGTCGTCCCGGGGCGGCGGCGGCGGATCCCAGATCTGCGCGAGCGGGGGGGTCGGCAATGCGGGAGGCGCCGGATTTGAGGGGCGAATTGGGAATGGGAATTCGGGGGAGGAAGAAGAGAGTTGGGGGGGCCTATGCCTATGGGGTGACTGGCTGGCTGTCTTCGGCTTTTTATTTCTTTTTTTTTTCCGCTCCAAAAAAGTGATTAAAGGAGTGGCAAAAGGTGGCTGCAAATTGGAGTTCCTGAACGGAGTTTCCTTTCTGGTTTTTCAATTTTTTCGCGAGCGAAGAAAAAGGGCGTTGCTTTGTTTCGAATTCTAGAGAATTTTGTGTTTGAAAAGGACTTGTTTGTTTTTTTTGGTGGGGAGAAGAGAAGGACTTGTTTGTGCGTTTTCGGGGAGAGGATGGCCGGCTTGTTTTTTATTTTGGCGGTCTTTAGTTCGTGAAATTTGGGAATTTGGCTACGGTAGTATTTTCGTTTTTATTTGGCAATTAGTGTTCAATCATGGACTAATTAGGCTCAAAACGTTCGTCTCGTGATTTCTAACCAAACTGTGCAATTAGTTTTTTTTCGTCTACATTTAATGTTCCATGCACGTATCGTAAGATTTGATGTGATGGCAACTGTAGCACTTTTTGGAAAACTTTTTTGAACTAAACACAGTCTTAGTTTATTATATCAACTCAGCATGTTGTGTCTTGTGTGGCATTAGTGGTTTGGTAATTACAATTGCAACAGAAGTGATATGAGAGATCAGGTAAGCTACTCCTGCGTACTAGCAAAACTGCACAAGTGGCGGAGGGTGGGTTTAGAAGGGCAGTTTTTTACACGGCCTTGCACCACCAATCAAATGATACACATTGAACTATTTCCTCTTTTCTTTTTGCAATGTGAGCATGTAAGCACATTATCACTCGAGAGGTTTGAATGAACTCTTGGTCCATAAGCACATTATCACTCAAGAGAGGTTTCAGCTCTTTTCCCTAAGTTGTCGGGATAAAAGAGGGAATTGGCGGTGCCAATTATCCACTCTTCTTGCGATGAATGATGAACAACAATAGGAGAACTTCAGCAAACAGATTAGCAGCAGAAATTACAATTATCTCCGCAATTGACATGATTATTTAAAACCCTCCTCAAGGTGAACACCATGAGCTTAACTAGTCCGCTGATGAGGACAACCATGCAAAAGGAAAAACTATATATGGGTGCATTTGGACCATCGGTTTGGCCTCCCAGATGCTTTTTGGATTTGCTAACTTCAAATATGTTCCAACTTAACGTCTTCACCTTAGGAACTTCGTTAGCATTTCAAAACATTTTTCCAAGCATGTTCACTTACTTCCCCACCACGTCACCAGGTTCAATGCATATGCAAAGTTAGTTCAAACCTAGTGGCACTATACAACCGTATTCGCTTTAGAATTCTCCATGTTAATAGTACAGCTATCTATCCTAGACCTGATCATGCACTTTATTGCATCTCGGTTGGCGAAATAAAAACCTCTAGCTTATATACATTTGCCTTCGAGCTTGTTTTCATCTCCTCTTCTTCTCCAAATGTGAGCCTTAGCTTTATATGGCTTGATCTACATCTCCACTATCTCCTACCCTTAGAACATCTCCAAGAGCCTTTCTAAATCTCACTCTAAATCATCATTTGGAGAGTCATTTGCATAAAAATCGTTTTCTATATCTTTTCACTCTCCAATAGTTTTTCTATATCTCATTCGCACTCTAGAGAGTCATTCTCGTCTTCTATTTTTGGCTAGCGAAAAATCTGGAATAGAAGATGGCTATATTTGGATAACCATTTAAAGAAACTGTTGGAGGGTAGTTTTTCACCAAAATCTCTATTTCTAGCATTTAGAAAAGATTTAGAGTCTCTTGGAGATGCTCTTACTCATCACTCCATGTGGACCCTATCTCTCAATCACAACTCATTGAAAGCCGCATTAGTCCATTAGTTGCCACTCAATTACCAAAATAAAACATAGGGCTTTCAAAATTCATTATTAGCCCACCATTGATTACAAGATTTAGCTTTTATTGTAACTTTAGCTATTGTTACTTTCTTGTAAACGCATGTTTCGACTAGACCATTTGTTCTACTTTATTCAGAACCCTAGCATAGAGTGTACCAGATTCATCATATGGCAAAGTCCATGAATTGTTTGGTTGTCAACTTGTTCTTTGATTGCTAGCAAGTTCAAGGTTGTTATTGACATGTCAAGAACATCAATGATATGAACTCGATGTAAAGTTACATTGGTGTAGCACCCATGTGGTTGTTCTGTGAGGAAATAAGAGGGGAGGATCATATCCCCTATGTTGGTGTGGGGTGGTTGAAATGATCTTTGGATGGCTAGAGGGGGTTGAATATGCCAATTTTAAAAGTCTTGCAAGCAAAAAAGGCAAAAGAGTTAGACCAAAATGAGGCCCTAATAGTTCTACCTCTAACTATTATTTTGCAAGCCTAGGGTGAAAGAAACCTGCACAGTTCTAGTGATCAAGATAGAGAGATTGAGCTATGTCACTATAATTAAACAAACTATCTAGGTTTGTGTCGGGGTTGTAACCCCGGGGTGTCTCATGGCACCGATTAGCTAGCAGGCCACGTGGCACGCAATACATTAGCTAGTAAAGGCCCGAATGACCGAGGCCCAGCTAAGCCAAGCACGTCAGACCAATGCCTAGGCTAGGGTCAGCCACGGCCCCTTCTCCTGCCTTAGCCGCATAGCAGACGCGCGACCTCTCCCCCGTCATGACCCCTGGGAAGGAGAGGTCAAGCCCGGCTTGGGTGCCTGCTCTGATAGGAGTAAGCACGCCGCACCGACCCCGTAAGGACCGAGGGGATGGCAGTCATCTCGATCTAGTCAGACACTATCCCTGCGCCACACCACACCAACGAGACAACACCGCATAGCAGAGGCAACGAGTACGAAACCCACCATCCAGATACAGACCAATAAGACGTATGTACGATCCCACCCACTATGGGATGGGATCCATGACAAGGGTCTCAACATAGAGGCCATCCAGACCGACTGAAAACCCCGATGCCCTTAGCCCTGCGAAGCAACCAGGAGAACGATGACCCGAGGCGGCTACCAACTCTCATGTGACGTCTCGGGAAAGTAGGAGATGGTAATGAAGGCCATGACGGATACTGTGTTGCATAGGATGGCTGACGAACCATCACCATGTCTACAGTGCCGCCACGGCCAGCACAGTAGCACCACGTCACACCCTACCGTGATATGGCCACAAGACCATGACGACAGCCATGCCCGGATGAGCACCAGAAGACGGCGTAGCTTGCAAGCCAAGTTAGCTAGGACCTCCCTCAGGCTCACGACCCTTTGGTTTGGGGAACCTCCTCTTTGTATCATCTTTGGCCCCGAACTCTATATAAGGACCGCCAGGGCAACGCATTCTGAACATCCCCTACCATTCCATTCGTTCACCATAGTAGTAGGGCTCCTGAAGCTTCCATTCAGGCAGCCCCTCGCCTAGCATAGGTTCTACCACCTCTCTCACCATTCTTGCACCCCCCCCATTGTAAGAACTTCAGAGCATTCAAGCGAGGAACACGCACTCGATCATCTCTGAAACTGGACGTAGGGCTTCGACCTAAACTAGTATAAATCATCATGTCTTTTGGATGCTACCATCGTCTTCCTAAAGCAGCGCGACAATCGTATAAATTTACTAGTCCGGTTTATAAAACACTGATAGTTGGCGCACTAGGTAGGGGACAATCGCGCACTCTCAATTATTGAGAAGGAAGCGATGGCTTCTCGCATCGCTGATGAACTCGCTGGTGGAATGGCCCGCGATGGCCACATCCGCCGTGAAAACTACAAGTTCATCGGCGTCAAAGGTCTAGTGCCCACGTCCGCCTTCAGCCACGGTCCAGGCCTCCACCTTGGAAATCTAGATCCCGCGGTTTACGGCGGACATACTCTCGGAACCCCTCGGGGGCTGTATCTCGGAGTTAACCCGCAAAAGGGGGCCAACGGCCTCTCTCGCCGTCGATGGCGGACACACTCATGGAACGGCCCACGGTGGCCACATTCAAGAGTACACCACGATGGAAGAGTCACTATCTTCCCGCACCGAAGATCATGATCAAATCCCCCGTTCCGGAAGCCCCGAGCTCTTAGGCCATGGCGGGTGAATTTACGGAACGGCTTTTAAGGGCCATGCCCGGGCATCTATCGTAGCAAGACGATCGATTCCACTTATCGGCAAGCCACCCATCGACAAGTCAGAGCTGAAGACGACTTCAGTGGGGAGGGAGGTCAGCATGACTGCAGCCTAGACCAAAACCACCCTGGCCTACCTGAAACAGTCGGAAACAGCGATCACCTTCGATAGGACCGATCACACCAACCACATTCAGCTACCAGGGTGGTTTCCCCTCACCGTCAGTGCAACGATCGGAAAAACACATTTCACCAATGTGTTGATGGATGAAGGAAGCGGACTCAACGTCCTCTATTTGCGGGCGTACGATGCCATGGGCCTCTCTAGAGCAGCAATACAACCAACGAATGCCCCAATCTACAGGGTCGTACCCAAAGGATGAGTATCACCCCTCGAGCGGAGCACCTTGCTCGTCACGTTCGGAGGACGAATGAACTTCCATACCGAGACGCTCGATTTCGAGATAATCGACCTCCCCAACGCTTATCATGCCATGTTGGGCCGACCATGCTACGTGAAATTCATGGTCGTCCCTAGTTATGCCTACCTCAAGCTTAAGCTCCCCGGTCCTCAAGGGGTCATCACGGTAAGTGGTGACTTGCACCAGGCACACTCCTCCGAGGAGGAAAACCTCAACATCGTAACGGCAGCGGTTTGAGCCTCAGAGCTGCGAACTATCTAGGCTACCGTGACCAAAGTCACGCTCGAGTCTAGCATGAGGAAGCAGTCTATGGGAGCCTTCAAGCCCACAGAAGACACCAAGGCGGTACAAGTCGACCCCGAAGACACCAGCAAAACCGTTCGAATCGGTTGCGTCCTTTTCGACTGGCAAGAGCGCGAGCTCATCAACTTCCTGCTCCAAAATTGGGACATCTTTGCATGGAAACCTTCCAACATGCTAGGAATCCTGAGGCAGGTCACCGAGCATAGCCTCGATATTCTACCCGGACCCAAACCGGTCAAATAGCACCTCCGCTGCTTCGACGACGAAAGGCAAAAGGCCATTGGAGAAGAAATCGCCAGGCTCCTAGCGGCAGAATTCATCAAGGAAGTCTTCCACCTAGACTGGATCGCTAACCCGGTCCTGGTTTGGAAAAAGAACATGACCTAGAGGATGTGCGTGGATTACACCAACTTAACACAAGGCATGTCCAAAGGTACCTTACCCACTACCGTGAATCGATCAAGTCGTCGACTCGACCACGGGTTGCGAAACCCTCTACTTCATGGACGCGTATTCGGGGTATCATCAAATTGCGATGAAGGAGGACGACCAGCTCATGACTTCCTTCATCACCTCAATCGACGCTTACTGCTACATCACCATGCCCTTTGGACTCAAGAACGCGGGAGCCACTTACCAAAGGTGCATGAATCGATGCCTCGGCGAACTCATCGGGGACATCGTAGAGGTCTACATCGACGACATCATCATAAAGTCTAGGAAAGTGAAAGGTCCTAAATATCTAGAGGGGGGTGAATAGCCTATAAAAATTTTCTACAAACACACTAGAGCAAGTGGTTAGTACACTAAATAGCGTAATGCAATTTGCTCTAGCTCTATAAGGGTTGCAAGCCACCTACCCAACAATTCTAGTTGCTATGGTCACTAAGCACTCAACAAGCTAAGTCACTACTCACTAAGCTAGTGTGCTCTCAAAGACTAACTAAAGAGCCACCCTAACCAAACTAACAAGATCTCAAAGACTAACTACACTAAAGAGCTTGACAACTAGTTTGCAAGGAATATAAAAGAGTGAGCAGGGTGATATACCGCCGTGTCGAGGAGTGAACCAATCATAAGATGAATACCAATTCAATCACCGGGAGAATACCAAAGGGCAAGAGACAAGCAATTTTTCTCCTGATCTTTGCTTGTCGGCACGCTAGTCTCCGTTGTGTCGACCAACACTTGGTGGTTCGGCGGCTAAGAGGTGTTGCATGAACCTCGTCCACACAATTGGACACCGCAAGAACCTACCCACAAGTGAGGTAACTCAATGACACGAGCAATCCACTAGAGTTACCTTTAGACTCTTCGCCAGGGAAGGTACAAGACCCCTCATAATCACCAGAGCCAGCCATGAACAATCACCAACACGTGCTGAAGCTCCTCCGCTGCTCCAAGGCATCTAGGTGGTGGCAACCACCAAGAGTAACAAGAACTCCGCAGCCACAACGATCCCGAAGTGCCACTAGATGCAATCACTCAAGCAAATGCACTTGGAATCACTCCCAATCTCACTATGATGATGAATCAAATGATGAAGATGAGTGGAAGGTGTTTGCTTAGGCTCACAAGGAAGTCAAGTATGTCAAAGTGCCAAGAGAGTGAGCCCCAAACCGGTACCTTCCTATTTATAGAGCCCTAAGACTCAAAGAACCTTTGGGGACTCGCGGGGTGACCGAACGCACTGACGGGACGCACCCCAGTCGTCCGGTCGTCCCTGGCCATCCACGTGTCTGCATTCGAATCCACGTCGTTCGATCTCAACGGTTACTAGCTGAATGCCCGAACACTCAAGTTAGGACCGGACGCACAGCTCGAGTGACCTAACATCGCACGAAGCTGAGTTCGATCAGTTCTAGTAAGGTTCCAAAGCGGAAAAATAGCAACCGGACATGCCCGGTTGAATGCGACCTGACACACTATAGCGTCCGGTCAGCTCTCAGCTACTGCATGCTCACCTGCAGAGCTGAAGTCACCGTTCGTCACCCTTCACCTGACGCGCGCACTACGTGTCCGATCGACTGACCGCGCCTGCGTCTGATTGCTTGCCAAGCTTCACGCCGCCTCTGGAACAGCATGACCAGACGCACTGGCTGCGTTAGGTGCATCGTCTGGTCAGTGCTACGCCACTACCCAAGAGCCAGGGTTTAGGACCGGACGTGCAGGTCCCCTGCGTCCGGTCAGCACCCTTCGCCTCCTTTTCTTTTTCTAAGTCCACAACCACTTCGCCCTTGCTTTCCAATTGCTAACCACAAAGTGTAGAACTTATGTGCACGTGTGTTAGTATTTTTCAAAGCATTTTACAAGGATCAAAGTTAGCACACTAGGTTCCTAAATGCATATGCAAGAATCATGTCACCTAGTGGCACTTGATAAACCGTTTAGCCAAAGATTTCCCCTCTTTATAGTATGGCTATTGATCCTAAGTCACCCACACCCTCTATGGTGTCTTGAGTGCAAAACAAAAACCTATCATATACCTTTGCCTTGATCATCTTGATTTTTGTTTTTCTCTTTCTTCTTTTCCAAGTTGAGAACTTAATCATCATCACATGTGGTCATCTCATCATTTCATGTGATCATCACCTTCTCTAGAGTGTCACCAAGCTCCACACTCGGATTGCACCAACCTAGCTCATATCACAACTCATGACAAAGGTTAGTGCTAGGTTTCATCAATTATCTAAAACCAAACTAGGGCTTTCAACAAGCCGCCCTGTTGGTCGGCAACCTGCAAGCCGCCTTTGCTCGTCTCAGAGAATTCAGGATCAAGCTCAACCCTGAGAAGTGCATATTCGGGGTCCCCAAGGGAAAGCTCCTCGGGTTCATTGTTTCTGAGCAGGGCATCGAAGCCAACCCGAAGAAGATCACAGCGATCGAGAATCTAGACCCCATCATGAAACTAAAAGGAGTCCAAAAGCTCATGGGGTGATTAGCCTCCCTTAGCTGCTTCATCTCGCGGCTGGGGGAGCATGGCATGTCACTATACAAGCTCCTGAAAAAGGCTGACCAGTTCACCTAGATGGCTAAAGCGCATGAGGCCTTCGAGAAGCTTAAGGCATTCCTAGCAACGGCCCCTATGCTGGTATCGCCCGAGAAGGGAGAACCACTCCTCCTCTACATTGCCACAACCACGTAGGTGGTCAGCGCGGCACTCATCGTCGAGCGAGAAGAGAGCGGGCACTCCCACAAGATCCAGAGGCCAGTATAATTCATCAGCGAGGTTCTCTCAGACACCAAGGTGCGTTACCCGCAAATCTAGAAGCCCATCTACGCCAAACAAAAGTTACTACACTACTTTGAGGGGCACCCTATTGTGGTCATGGCATCTTCCCCGCTCGGTGACGTGGTTCATAACCGCGATGCCTTTGGCCATGTGGCCAAATGGACAACTGAGCTCATGGGCTGCCACATCACGTACGTCCCTAGAACGGTGATCAAATCGTAAGTCTTCGCGGACTTCATCGCCGAATGGATCGAAGTGCAGACACCCCATCTCCGACCTGCCAGGAGTACTGGACACTATATTTCGACGGGTCGCTGATGGCCGTGGGCGTGGGGGCTGGGGTCGTCGTAATCTCCCCGATAGGAGAGCACATGGAGTACGCCATCCGACTCCACTTCCGGGCAACCAACAACGTTGTGGAATACGAAGCCCTCATCCATGGCCTTAGAATTGCCTCTGAGCTTGGCACCCGCCACCTCTTCATTAGGGGAGACTCAGAGCTGGTTATTAGCCAGGTCATGAAAGAAGCGTCATGTCATGATAGCAAGATGGCGGCTTACTGCAACGAAGTCTGAAAACTCAAAGAAAGATTCGACGGGTTGGAACTCCACCACATCCTCAGGCGATGCTTAACTCATAATCTTACCGCCAATATTTACATAAAATATACAAAAGTGAACATCAAAACATAGAACTAGGGGTTTTCAACTCACACTCTCCACGAGTTTTGGTGCAAACACATTTTGCAGGTCACAAACACGAGTACATAAAGAAATTCACTGAAAAGGCATTTTCGATGTTCATTTGCGCAAAGGAATAACAAAGACGCCACCAACTCAACTCCAACAGGGCAAAACACCACCGGGACACACTCTACGTCCAACCCAGAGCCCACCGTGCGAAGTCGGTGGCCATCGGAGCTAGTCAAGGGGCGGCCGCTCCCTTCCTGATGCCGCTCGTCCTCTCCTTCAAGTGGCGGTTGCATGGAACCATGCTGAGGCGGTGGAGACTGGGTTTTGCGCCAGAATTAGCTTCATCACCGCCTCAAGACTTTGTATAAATAGAGGGGTACCCCCCTTCTACAAGAGACAACACACAAGGCAAAGAGCACACCTCACTTGAGTTAGAGCAACACTCCAAAGGGCTTAGGTCCTAGTAGCTAGCTAGAGTTGTAAGGGAGAGATGTGAGGAAGAGTTTGGGGAAGCGCCAGGCTTGTCGATGTCTCCCTGCCTTGTACCTCGATGAGCACTTGTACTCCAATGGGTTTTTCCGCTAAGTGAGTGTTCGTGGTTCTTTTGGTTATAAAGTCTTTGATTAGTTAAGCTATACTCTTACTTGTTTATGGGTTCGTTGTCCATTCCCGTGGCGGATGCTCTAGTAGAAGGGCCCTGATAAAAATGGATAACCCTAGCTAGCACACTAGAGTAGTAGTCGATAGCGTAGACATGGTGTCTAGGCTGGAGGCTACCTTCGTTTGCCTCATTTCCTACGGTTGAGGGGCAGGCGGTAGGTGGTGATAGCCCTATTCGTCCCTCGTATTCCCCCACGTCCGGGTTCGACGCCGGCTACAGGCCGAAATCGACTGGCAGACCAGTTGCAACCCGGTGCCCGAAGTAAGCAAGTAAAAGTAAAGTTTATCTACCCATAGACCCTATAACCATAGGAATCCATCTCAACCTTTACAAACTCTACCCTTGTGTTGTCCTTGGATGAAATAGCTAGAAGAGTATCTTCGTTCCCTGTGAAAAATACGATACCCTGAATACTTTCGGGTGAAATGCTACAACGATAATTCTGTGCGCTTGCGGATTATTTCTGTATGCGTTAAGAAATACCAACACTTGCCGTCACAAAGTAACCCCTTTCACGAAAATACCACAAGTAGGAATGGCCCCAGCGGGACGAGGCGAAAGGCAAGGAACAAAGAAGCGATAGGTAGAGCACGCATAAGACCTGCACCCCTTCTTTCACTTCTTTGATTTCCCACGCAACCTTTTCTTGCCCCATAATCGAGCGGTCGCCGCTAAGCCACGTAGCGATCGGGGAAGCAACGATCCCTCAAGTCTATGCACAGAGCGACCCACCGCGTCCATGACCCCGCATTGTACCTAGGAATTCTACCTTTTGGCCAGTCCTTAGAAGGTTTCGAGGCCAAAAAAGGGATAGGAGCAGGAAGGAGATGGGCCCCCACGGCTCTAATCAGTGGTGTAGAGCCACATGACCATCTCTCCATGTGTTCGAGTTGTCCGCTTCAAAGTCTCCCGGGTTGTCCCCCTCTGGAGGGGAGGCATCTTGCCCTCTGGATGCTGCGGAGGCGGTTGGGGACCAACGGGATTGACGGCCGACGATTTATGGGACATCTCACGTGAGGCACAATCGAACTCCACGTCGAATGGGGAGGATATCAGGTCCCGCTCGAATTACCCATTGACCCCGACGAGGCACACCACTCTGACCATGTGGTTACGGTGGACATGCCTCTCTCCACGTGGTGCGAAACCAAAACTGACCAAAAAAACAGGTCGTAATGACCCCCGAGGCCGCTAGGAATCCCAAAACAAGGCCCTTTCTAGGATCCCAAATCCACGACCAAAAATCGATGGACCAACAGGGGTCAGCGACCTCTCACGGAAAAATCCCTTGGGTGCCCGGGGCCTGTGATGATGCCCTCCTCACAAGGCAATGCCAAAAACCCATGCGAAAACAACCCCACCATGATCCTAGCGCGTACGATCTGGGCTCACTTGAGCATGAGTGTCAACTTTTGGCCAGAGGGAAACGCCCCATGATCACAGCGATGTTCGGAGACAAGGTCATAACTTGTTCAGTGAACAGGGATGCCCGGACCAGATAGGTCAAAACGGAAACGAAGCAAAGGCTTTCATGTCAAAGGCAACCTTTCCATCCCACAGGAAGGAAGGTCGACCTCCTGCCCAAAAAGCCTGGCTTTGGAAACAAAGCCCCACAGCCAAACTTAGCGGCTCGGGGGCTCGACGCGACTTCAAGGTAGGAATGAAAAGTTAGAAATATGCATTCCATGGGTATAGGCATTACACGCGCGGCCAATCCACATAAACAAAAAGAAACAAACCCAACGCCACGTCAAAGACGACACCACCAGGGGTGCGAACCGCGAGCACGACTAGACGAGGTGGAAAAGATCACCTTAGAGCCCCCCTCGCAGCATCGCGACCCCCCGAAACCAAAGAGCGTGGGGAGGAGAGAAGGACAAAATGGCCTCCGGCGTGGAATCTCCCGCCGCGTCATCATAATTTCACAGCGGGGCATGGTGTCGAACGACGCCCTGGATCCATCATTCGGCGGCCAGGAAGCGACGAACGTTCTCCCCGGGGAACTGACTCGCCCCCTGCACACCTTGATGACTCGCGGCAGGGGGAAAACCTTCCCCTAATCAATAGCCCTCATGGTTACCTGCGCCACTCAGGCACAGGTAAAACCAAGGTCGCATGGTCACGGAGCCAACCTCCACGACATTTCGTCCTCCCCCGCTCGCAAGATCCCTTCTAGCACTAGCTATTGGAAAGGACGATCACGCTACTCTTTCCCTCATTCCCACACTCACCTAACGGGAAGAAGGGAGAAATGTATAGTCACAGCTATGGGTGGTTCAAACGAGAGGTAGACTAAGTAGCCCGGGATCCCCACGCCGCGTGGCGAACCAGGGAAGGTCACAGCCGGTGTCACTAACGCAGCAGAGCTCAGCGGTCATGTGCCACGTCATCCGGGCATCCCGACGAGGCGAAACGCAATGGCCACCTAACGTACTGAATCCACCAACCCGCAAGGGATCGAGCAACGAGGCTCGAGTAAGTCACAACTACGAGCCTGCACTCTAGGCGAATACGCATACCATCGCTTTCATGATCACTATGTGATAGTAAAAACGCTCGGGGGCTACTATCGGGGTTGTAACCCCGGGGTGTCTCATGGCACCGATTAGCTAGCAGGCCACGTGGCATGTATTACATTAGCTAGCAAAGGCCCAAATGACCAAGGCCCAGCTAAGCCAAGCACGTCAGGCCAACGCCTAGGGCAGGGTCGGCCATGGCCCCTTCTCTTTCCTTAGCCGCACGGTAGACCCACGAACTCTCCCCTATCACGACCCCTAGGAAGGACGGGGAGAGGTCAAGCCCGGCTTGGTGTGCCTGCTCTGATAGGAGCAAGCACGCCGCACCGACCCCGTAAGGACCGAGAGGATGGTAGTCATCTCGGTCCGGTCAGACACTATCCCTGTGCCACGCTACACCAACGAGACAACACTGCATAGCAGAGGCAACGGGTACAAAACCCACCGTCCAGATACGGACCGACAAGACGTATGTACGATCCCACCCACTATAGGATGTGATCCACGACAAGGGTCCCAACACAGAGGCCGTCCAGACTGGCTGAAAACCCCGACCCCGACGATCGGGGTCATGGCCCTCAGCCCCTCAAAGCAACTAGGCGAACGGCGACCCGAGGCGGCTACCAACTCCTGTGTGATGTCCCGGGAAACCATGAGATGGCAACGAAGGCCATGATGGATATCACATTGCACAGGATGGCTGATGAACCATCACTGTGTCTACAGTGCCACCATGGCTAGCACAGTAGCACCACGTCACACCCTGCCACGACGTGGCCACAAGACCATGATGACAGCCACGCCTGGAGGAGCACTAGAAGATGGCGTAGCTTGCAAGCCAAGTTAGCTAGGATTCCCTTAGGCTCACGACCCTTCGGTCGGGGGAACCTCCTCTTTGTATTAGCCCTGGCCCCGAACTCTATATAAGGACCGCCAGGGCAACGCATTTTGAACATCCCCTACCATTCCATTCATTCACCATAGTAGTAGGGCTCCTGAAGCTTCCCTTCGGGTAAACCCTCGCCTAGCATAGGTTCTACCACCTCTCGCACCATTCTTGCACCCCCATTGTAAGAACTTCAGAGCATTCAAGTGAGGAACACGCACTCGATTATCTCTGAGACTGGACGTAAGGCTCCGGCTTGAACCAGTATAAATCCTCGTGTCTTTTGGATGCTACCATCGTCTACCTAGAGCAGCACGGCAATCGTATAAATTTACTAGTCCGGTTTATAAAACACCGACAGTTTGCTTTCTAGGATGACAATGCCTAATAGTTCTACTGTGAAACGAATCAACCCAAAGTAATCCACAAGAGTAGAGTAAACAAGCATCAATACCACACAAGAAGGATGACACAAGATATACCCCATGATTCAGTGACTTGCCAGTCACCTATGTCCACATTAAGGCAAACCCAACATTATCGTCGCTCCTATATCACATATACAACCCTCAAAAGGTTGGCTCTGACGTGAGCACTTGATCTTGAGCCAGCTCGATCACAAGGTGCTATCTAAGTTCCGATTTCACTAGAGTGGTTCTTTCCCTCCTATAGTGGGGATGAACTTAATAGCCCCTCACAATCACTTCCGGAGCAACCCCCCACAATCTTCAATTGAGTGCTTGTTTGAAGCCATCTAGGTGGTGACAACCACCGCCCAAGAGTAAATTTGATCTCTAGTGCTAGTCGATGTAATCTCTCAAGCAAATGCACTAAGATCACTCTAATTTCACCAAGAATGCAATCACTAGCTAGCAAGCAAATGTGATGGGTGTTTCTTTTTTTGCGAAAGTGATGGGTGTTTCTTGACCTCTAATGTGTCAGAAGCAAGGGGGTTCAAGAATTGTGCTAAACCTTTTATAGTCCCCCACACAAAACTAATCATTGGTACGTGAGTAGTAGGTTGTGGGTTCGAGTCTTGAATAACATCTAGTTTTTTGAGTTTTCTAGAAACCATTTACAGAGGGGATTAATAGAGGCCATTTGTTAGAGGTGATCGACGGTAGTGTCTTCTTTCTCTCCTCACATAATCTATGCGCCATGTACGTCATCATTTTTTCCGATGTGTCACCTCATTAAGTGCAAATAAATTGAAAATCCTAAAGGGACGGCATTATTTACTCATGATCATTGCACCGATGCATTAGGGGCAATCGGTTAGTCGCCCACTCGGCCTCTGATCCATGCAGTACCCCTCCTCTGTCTTGATTGTGATTCGTCATTCCTTATAGGCAGTCGCCACTCGATCGCCTTGGCCTCAGAAATGCGGAACACCAAATGTCATCGATACGAGAGAAGACGAGACAGACGGTTCACTCTAGCACTCAGCTTGAACTCATCTCTTGGGCTCTCGAGCAAGCCATATTGACTAATGAGATAGATGTTGCATATATGGGCATAGGTCTGGGTGTTGCATTCAGTGTACCCTTTTAGGGCTTGTATAATACTTATGTTTTCCGCAATTTCTTTCCCCATTCTGGTCTTGATCGATATAGAGGAACTTCGATAATATCATAATAATAACATAAAAATATAGAATTGTAGAATCATACCCTACCTCTAATTAAGATCTTTGAAACATAAATCATATTATGAAATCGCAGATTTTAATAACCGAAGTATTTCCTTTTTTAATTAAAAAATAACTGAAATATAACGTAGATGCAAATAGTTGCCAGGACACTGCTCCTGGACTTGGACTTGGACTCTTGGAGTGAACGGAACCTCCACCCCCACAACGGCCGCCAGCCCGTGGGAGTGGGAGTGGGACTGGGCTGGGCTGTGCATCCTCCGCCTCCGTGGCCGGCGGCGGCGCCTTTGATCCATCCATCTCCCATTGGCGAGCCAGAACTCAGAACTGAACTGAACAAGAGGCATGTGCAGGGCAGGAACGGCTGCCACTAAGGCTGGATAACGAGCCGGCTCGGCTCGGCTCGTTAAGATAACGAGCTAGCTCGGCTCGACTCGTTATCTTAACGAGCCAGAAAGCCAGCTCGGCTCGGCTTGTTTACGAGCTCGAGCTGGCTCGTTAAGCTCGCGAGCCAGGTATAAAAAGTACATAAAATATAATATTTGCATTTATCTAAAGCTTGAGAATACTAATAATACAAAAATAATACAGCCAA
The DNA here is from genome assembly GCF_019320115.1 of Miscanthus floridulus. Lineage (NCBI taxonomy): Eukaryota > Viridiplantae > Streptophyta > Magnoliopsida > Poales > Poaceae > Miscanthus > Miscanthus floridulus. The sequence continues at coordinate 3,868,973 of NC_089595.1, forward strand.
CAGTCTTAAATCGAACAAAGTATTCATATGTGCTAACATATCAACCATTTGTAAAGTGCAAGACATGAAGTAATACAATACTAACACTACTAGAGAACAGACTTTAGAACGATGTCCCAATTTGGCATTAGCCTCGGCATTTTTTTTTGCCTCCGGGACTAGAAGGTCTTTAGTCCCGGTTGGTGTCTCCAACCGAGACTAAAGGTCCCTGCCCAACGGCTAAACCGGGACTAAAAGTCCTCCAACCTTTAGCCCCGGTTGGTAATACCAACCCGGACTAAAAGTAGACCCTTTAGTCCTGGTTGGTAACACCAACCCGGACTAAAGGTCTCCGGATGGGTTAGTTCAAAAGAAAAACATCCCATCTATTGTTAGATGTGTTGTGTAGGTGGGGTGGTAAGCTACGTGCGAGGTAGTGCATGAGGTCTTGGGTTCGAATCTCATAGGGCGCACCTTTAGCCCGAATTGCTAGTCCCGGTTGGGAAACCAGGAGTAGAGCTAGTTCCCAATCGGGACTAAAGCTCATTTCTGTAGTAGTGTAATATAAGGTATGATGACTTTTTCCCTAAAACCGTGGCTCGCTTGGCTCGCGAGCTGCTCATGAGTTGACTCGAGTTGGCTTGTTATAGCTAACGAGCTAAAACCTTACTCGACGAGCTGAGCCGAGCTTCGAGTTTTTCGTCCAGGTTAGCTGCCACCAGGTTCCGGCAATCCAAACCGTGAGCAGCTGCTGCGACTGAAACCGACCAACCGTCCATTGAAATTCAGGCCCCAGTCTCCCAGCCAAAAAAGAGGACGACGAGTAGTACTACCATGCATGCATCCGTATTGCGTACACGTACTACGTACGAGCAGACCTGGATGCTAGTTGATGCCTGGCCGAGAGGAATGCCGGCTCGATGCGATGAACCGGGAGAGGCTCGTGCTCCATCTAAGTGCCAACGTATCTGGTCGTGATCGTGATCCGATTGTCACAGCCTCCCAGCAGCATCCACTCGGCGGCGCGCTCGCGTGACACGGATTTTTGGCCATGTTTTTTTTTTTTTTGACAAAGCCTTCTCGGCGAGCTTTATTCATCTGAAAAAATTGTTACATCGTCTGCTAGAAAATGAAAAATATAACTAGGAGGGTTCATCGACCCGAATACAAAACTCTTTAGACATAATAAACGTTTGTCGAGCTAACTCATGAGCAACGTCGTTGGCTTCTCGATCTGGTACGGTGCTCAATGGAAACTTCTGCAAAATCTGTCCATAGCATTCATCGAAGATCGGAGCTGATGATGTTGCCGAAAATCCCCCATCGTTAATAGTTTGGACAACCTCTATATATGCAATCTGATGCTGCAGTGGATTTTTGGCCATGTTTATAGTGTACTCTCTCCGTCCCAAAATAAAGGAATACTCTCTTAAGATTTGACCTATGTTCAGATAACCCCTAAACTAATATGTGGTTAAATTTACGCCCACCAACTATTTCGAAGGGGTTAAATTAAACCAAACGTTAGTTGGTGGGTTGTTTGCACATATGGTTGAGCTAAAAGGCACGTAGCAAGTCCGCACAAATATATAGAGAGCATACGAAGTTATCGATTTTACAATCTAAGCTAATAGCCATAGTAAAAAACGCTACTTCATCATTCGACTTTTTTTTTATCTCTCTCAACCTCTAAAAAAGCATGAACGTGTGTTTGCTAATCCGTCACAACGTATGTTTAAGTTGATGCCTTTTTTTTTTGTTATATCTCTCAACCTCTAAAAAAGCATGTACTACCGGACAGAGCATCTTTGCCGAGGGCCTGTCCCTTTGCCGAGGGCAAATAATCAGGCACTCGGCAAAGAGTCTTTGCCGAGGGCCTGACAAAGACTCTTTGCCGAGGGCCAGACCCTCGGCAAAGACAAGCACATGGTAACAATAATTATTTGCCAAGGGCTAAACCCTCGGCAAAGGGTCGGCTCTCGGCAACACCGGCTGACACGATGTCCGTCTTCTAACGTTAATCTTTGCCGAGGGCATCACCGTTAGGCCCTCGGCAAAGACTTTTTAACCGTTTTTGCAATTTTTTTTAAAAATCCTTTGCCGAGCGCCCTGTGACCTGGCGCTCGGCAAAGACAGTCTTTGCCGAGTGTCAAGGTTGGCACTCGGCAAATTAAAAAAAAAATTGTTTTTTTCTCCCCATTTTTTCCTGGGCCTTGCTACAGTAATTGAAACTCCATTTCAAAATTTGGGACAATTTTGAGTTTTTTTTACTATATTTCCTTAATTATTTTTGTTTCGTTGAATTTTTCGACTATTTCAAATTTGAACTGCATGTACATGAAATAATGGAATTTGGTCATTCAAAAAATGGTATTCATGATGTTTGGCATATGTTGTGGCCGTATCCAGGAACTCGCATGAAATTACGAGCATCTTGTTATCGTAACATGGCGATGTACTTACGGTAAAAGTGTATTTAAATTATATAAAATCCAAACGAAGTCTGAAAATCACGAAACCTGTCGAGGTGTCTTGTTATCGCATGTGGAGGCCGTGGTAAAAAATTGAGAAAGTTTGAAGCAAATTGTGACGTCAGATGCCTAAAAGCTAAACATCTCCACATGTGATCACAAGTGGAGATGTTTGGCTTTTAGGCATCCGACGTCACCACTTGCTTCAAACTTTCTCAATTTTTTTACCACGGCCTCCACATGCGATAACAAGACACCTCGACAGGTTTCGTGATTTTCGGACTTCGTTTGGATTTTATATAATTTAAATACACTTTTACCGCAAGTACATCGCCATGTTACGACAACAAGATGCTCGTAATTTCATGCGAGTTCCTGGATACGGCCTCAACATACGCCAAACATCATGAATACCATTTTTTGAATGACAAATTCCATTATTTCATGTACATGTAGTTCAAATTTGAAATAGTCGAAAAAATTCAACGAAACAAAAATAATTAAGGAAATATAGTAAAAAAACTCAAAATTGTCCCAAATTTTGAAATGGAGTTTCAATTACTGTAGCAAGGCCCAGGAAAAAATGGGGAGAAAAAAAACAAATTTTTTTTTTAATTTGCCGAGTGCCAACCTTGACACTCGGCAAAGACTGTCTTTGCCGAGCGCCAGGTCATAGGGCGCTCGGCAAAGGATTTTTTTTAAAAAAAAATTGTAAAAAACTTTGCCGAGTGCCGCTGGGCCCGACACTCGGCAAAGCTTCTAACCTAAAGGCCCACAACGGGCCGGCCCAACCGACCCCCTCCTCTCTCCCACCCGCGCCCCCGCGTCCCTGCCGCACCGCCGCCGCCCCCGGCCGCCCGCGCCGTCGTCCCCCTCAGGCTGGCGAGCTCCTGCCGGGCCCGCCCCGGCGCCCCCGTCCAGCCCCGGCGGCCCCGCGCCCCCACCCCGGTGGCCCCGCGCCCGCGCCCCAAGCTCACCGGCGCCCGGCCGGCGCTCTCGCTCGGCCCCGGCGGCCCAGCGGCCCCGCGCCCCGTGCCCCGCGCCCCTGCGGCCGGCTAGCAGAGGGAGAAGGAGAGGAGCAAGAGGAAGAAAGAGAAGGGGGAGGAGGAAGAAAGAGAAGGGGAGGAGGAAGAGGAAGAAAGAGAAAGGGGAGGAGGAAGAAGAGGAAGGTGCCGACCCGACCGCCCGTCGATCCTCGCTTCGTTCCGACCGCCCGTTGATCCTTGCGCTGCTGCGGTCATCCCCGCCGTCGTCGTCGGCCCTCGCTCTTGTCGTTCTTGCCGCCAAGGTAAGCCCTACCCTTGTAGGGTTAGTAGTAGTAGTAGTTAGTAGTTAGTAGTAGTTAGTTGTAGTGTTAGTAGTAGTAGTTAGTAGTGTTAGTTGTAGGGTTAGTAGTAGTAGTAGTTAGTAAATAGTAGTAGTTAGTAAGTAGTAGTGGTTAGTAGTAGTAGTTGTAGGGTTAGTAGTAATTGTTGTTGTACTACTTCAATACTTTCATCTGAATGGAAAGAGAACTAAAATACATGACTCTTCTTGATATATTGGTGGTTGTTGGCCTTCGTGCCCATGTTTGGTATATATGTGGTTGTTGGCCTTTGTGCCATGTTTTTTGCAGGTTTTGGGAACCTCCCCGTGCAGGGGAGGTGCTGCCGAAATTTTGAGTCGACACTAACCATTTTTGCCCTTTTTTGCAGGAGGACCTGTGGGAGGGACTCGGTGACCCCGATCGTCTTCGTCGGTGCTGCGGGTCTTCCTGCACCGCGTCGACTCGCCACTGCACCGACTCTCCATCGCCCCGCTACCCTGACCTCACCGGCACCCTAGGTATAACCCCTCTATCCGTATGTGGTCTTTGGTCGCATAACCTAGTTAGGTGTCTCCCGTCCGAAAGAGATACGGTTGGAGGTATACAGATCTTTGTATATCTGCGACCGTATCTGTTTCGGATTATCCACGTTTTTTGGACAGCCCGCGGATACGTAGATAAGTTAGTTTCCATGGTCCGCTCCGGTCCGAGATGGTGTTTCGGCATCACACTGTTGTTCTCCGGATACACACTCTCCCTTGCAGGACGTGCATCGGGAGAACAGCGAGGAGGTGCTGCCGAAATTCTGTCTCGGATAGGGAGTGGAGCATGGAAACTAACCTCATCTACGCATCCACAGGTGGGATTAGGACCTATCCTCACCTATTAGAGAGTAGGAGCACCACGTAGATGCAATTGATGGTTACATTGCTATGTTCTGTATATGTGGAAGGATGGAAGACCATCAGTGGATGTACATGGGCCGAAGAAGCAGGAGTGACTTTGACATTGAGTGGGTGAATGGGACAGATGCTTTCTTGGAACATGCATGGAGCTCGGGTGTAGCTAAAGGACATTCTAAACTTTGGTGTCCCTGTAGCAAATGTGACAACAACAGAAGGGTAGACAAGGTGACCATGGGTAAACATCTTGTGTACAATGGTTATACGACTGGCTACCACCGGTGGATCCACCATGGTGAAGCAGATCGTATAAGAGCGGAGGTGGTGAGACCACACCTCGAGGCTTTTGATGATGATGCCAGAGTAGCAGACATGCTAGATGACACTCGCCAAGCTCACTTCACAGAAGGACGTGAGAAGGAGGAGATGGAGGAAGCCTCTAAGGCCTTCTACAAAATGTTGGACTCGGCACAGAAACCCCTTCATGAGAGTACAACGGTTTCTCAGCTGGATGCCATTGGACGTGTTATGGGGTTGAAGGCCGAGTTAAATCTGAGTCACGAAGGCTTTGATAAGATGTTGGACATGTTTGGCAGCATGCTACCGGAGAAGCACATTCTGCCGAAGAACTTGCACGAGTCATAGAAACTACTTCGTATGCTTAAGATGCCATATGACAAGATACATGTTTGTCCAAAGAGGTGTGTCTTATTTAGGAAAGATCACAAGGATGCAAAGTACAGTCCGAAGTGTAAATCCTCAAGGTACCTGGAGGTAGACTCTGGAGATGGCCAGAAGAGGCAGCTTACGATCCCCATGAAAGTCCTACGGCACCTTCCGTTTGTGCCGAGGATCCAACGACTTTTCATGACCGAGGAATCTGCGAAACAGATGACATGGCATAAAGAAGGTGTACGGTACAAGCCATGGATGATGGTGCATCCGTCCGATGCCGAAGCATGGACGTACTTTAATGACAAACATCCTGACAAAGCTGCTGAGACTCATAATGTACGTGTCGCGCTGGCAACAGATGGGTTCAATCCTTATGGACAGTTGTCTGCCCCATACACATGTTGGCCCATGTTTGTTATCCCCCTGAATCTCTCCCCCGGCATCTCCTTTCAGCGGCATAACGTCTTCTTGTCGTTGATAATTCCTAGACACCCGGGGAGTAATATGGGTGTGTACATGGAGCCTATGATTGATGAATTGATCGATGCTTGGGAGAAGGGGGTATGGACATACGACTGAGCTACAAAATCATCCTTCAAGATGCATGTTTGGTACCACTACTCCCTGCATGACTTCCTGGCGTATGGGATATTCGCCGCCTGGTGTGTCCACGGGAAATTCCCGTGCCCAATATGCAAGGAAGCTGTGAGGTTCATTTGGTTGAAGAAGGGTGGCAAGTATTCGTCGTTCGACAGGCATCGTCAATTCCTCCCTTCTAACCATCAATTTAGACAAGACATCAAGAACTTTACGAAAGGTGTTGCAGTGATAGACCCTAAACCGCGCATGAAGAGTGGTGCTGAGGTGCGTGCTCAGATAGATGCTCTCGTGCCCAATGAAGGAGGTGGTTTTGTGGGATATGGTGAGGAACATATGTGGACTCATAAGTCCGGCTTGACGAGGCTCCCCTATTTCGATGACCTTCTTCTGCCACATAACATTGATGTAATGCACACCGAAAAGAATATCGCCGAGGCACTTTGGGGAACTCTCATGAACACTGACAAGTCTAAGGACAACGTTAAGGCTAGAGTGGACCTAGCGACGTTGTGTGATAGACCGAAGCAAGAGATGCGGCCTCCTAGTGGCCGAAACAAACAATGGAAAAGACCTAAGGTCGATTTTGTCTTGGAACCCGATCAAAGGAGGGAAGTACTAAAATGGATCAAGACGTTAATATTCCCAGATGGATATGCAGCAAATTTGAGCAGGGGAGTGAACTTAGGCACTTTACGAGTGAACAGGATGAAGAGTCATGACTACCACATATGGATTGAGCGGCTTCTTCCGGCGATGGTCCGAGGCTATGTTCCTGACCATGTCTGGCAAGTGCTGGCAGAGTTGAGCTTTTTCTTCCATCAGCTTTGTGCCAAGGAGATATCTCGGACCGTCGCTCAGGACTTGGAAAAAGCGGCACCTGTGTTGCTCTGTAAGCTAGAGAAGATCTTTTCACCCAGCTTCTTCTTGCCCATGCAGCATCTGATTGTGCACCTCCCGTCCGAGGCACGTTTGGGGGGGCCCGTGCAAGCCCGGTGGTGCTATCCAATCGAGAGATGTCTAAAGACTCTTCATAAGAAATGTATAAATAAAGCCAGAATTGAGGCTTCCATTGTAGAGGCAAGTCTAAGGGAGGAGGTGGCAAACTTCACAACACTATACTACAAGCCGAAACTTCCTAGCAATCATAATCCACTCCCTCGTTACAATGTTGGCGAAAATGAATGGACCCACAGCCTGTTCCAAGGCCAACTCGGCAGCACAAGTGGATCGACCAATAAGATATTGGGAAATGAAGAGCGGCGAAGTGTCATGCTATATGTGTTGACCAACCTTCCCGAGGTGCAGCCGTTCATCGAGTAAGTTCTCAACGAACTTGTTTCAATACGCCCTGAATATTCTTCATGCAACCCCACTGATTCTCGTTCGGACAGGGAATTTGTTCATGAGTCCTAGCATCAATCAAGGGATCCTACCTCGCAGGAACATGACACCCTTCTTTCTCGGGGTGCGGGTGCGGGGAGGCCTGATTTCATTTATTGGTTCAAACAAAAGGTAATGTCCAATTTAGCTCCCACGTTCCATATTCCAAGTTTCTCATTCGTTCGATTAATATAACGACCTATCATGCTTGAGCTTGCAGGCCCAGACTGACTCGTCCATGAGTGAGGAGTTGAGACAGGTTGCAGGCGGCTATGACGTTAGGGTGCAGTCATTTACGGGTTATGACGTGAACGAATATCGCTTCCACACAACAAGATATGAGCAGACTCGGCCCAAACGGAAAACCACAAATAGTGGAGTTTGCACGCCCGGCACTGATGGCCTCGACTATCATGGTAGAGTTGAGGAAATATATGAACTCTCATTTCATGGTCACAAACATAAACCTGTCGTGTTCAAATGCCACTGGTTTAATCCTCGAGAAACGAGATGGATCCCTCATCTTGGGCTAGTCGAGATTCGAGAAGATTCCGTCTATCCAAGAAAAGATGTCTACATTATGGCTCAACAGGCCGTGCAGGTGTATTATACGCGATATGCCAACCAAGACAAAGCGGATCTTAAGGGTTGGGCTATTGTGCACCAGGTGTCTCCACACGGTAAACTACCTGCCCCAAACGATGACGATTACAACTTCAACGCAAACACATATAATGAACAGTTCTTTCAAGAAGATGGGCTACCAGACACGTTTGAGATAGTCTTACCCGAAGCGATCGAAATGGAAGTAGACAACGAAACGGAGGATGACGAGGTTGATGGAGATGTGGTGCAAAATGCCAAGGACATAGAAATGCTTGATCGATTAAGGCTAGGCAATGACAACGAAGACAACATAGAACCTTCAGATAGTGTTGCCCATTTGGACAATTTTGACAGTGATGACGACACCTATGATCCTAATCATGAAGATTATTCCTAATACATGTAATACTACGTTTCTTTTAGTTTGTGTTTTCTTTATTTATTTTGAATCTATTTCTAATATATATACTAATAAGTCTTGTTCATTCTTTGTGATTGCAGGTGATGGCGAGCAGCCGTCCACGACGTGAGACGGCCTCCCTTTATGGGAGACCATGCCCTCCCGTTTCAGACGAGGGGTCGGGGTTAGGGGTAGCATCCACAGGAGGTCAGAGGAGGAGGACTAGGGTCAGCAGGAGGTAGCGGACTCCTTCCCCGCCACCTTCAGAAGAGGTGATGGAGGAGGAGCACGTGACGGCCACGCCCGAGGATGAGGTCGAGGACGAGGACGTCTGACAGACCCAGGACAAGGCAGCCGAGGACGAGGCCGCCGAGGGCGACAGTTTCGCTACCCCGACTGTCTACCAGCGAGGTCCCGTGAGCCTCCCTCAGCCTCCACTTCCTCACAACCGGGCACTGATTCGCCCTATGGCGAAGAGGTAAGTAACTATAGATGTTATCACAACTACTTCATATGGTAATGTTGGAAATCAAAAGAGGAACTGATAAATTTTCTTAATCACTTGTGCAGGGCCTGGTTGGTTTTGTCGGGTACTTCTGCACGCTCCCCCACGAGCATCCTTGGTGTTTTGTGCAGGAAATGGTACCCCGGCCTTGTGAACGTGTCCGAGGACGTGCGAGAGCCGGCCTACACGTGGGACAGGTACCAGTTGGCCACTGACGACATGTACCGCAACAAGCAGGAGCGGGTACTGGCGGAGTTTTGGGTAAGTCTCTCTCGCACAACATTTTCATTGGGCAAGTCTTTTATTGAAATAATGAATGGATACATCGGTTTTGTATGCAGATGTATTTCAAGCCGGAAGAAGGACTTGAGGCCCGGGCGAATCAGGCGGCTGCCGCCGCCTGTAGGAAGTACGTCACCGACATGCACCACGAGGCGCGCGTGCAGGCCCACAGAGACTACTACGCCGTGGTGTTGAAGGAGTCCATCAGCAAGCCTGATGCAAGACAGGTGGAGCTGTCCCGGGCCTAGTACCTTGAGGTAGACGAAAAACATTAATAATGATTTGTTTTGAGATTAAGTCGGTTTAATTTTATCTTTTTCTATGTCAAATAATCGATGACTTGTAGGTGGTTCCCTGGTGGTGCCGATCCCACTCCTTGTGCTGGGAGATGATCGTGGACAGGTGGTTGTCCAACGACTTTGCTGAGAACCACGCGAGGCAGCGGGACCAGCGTCTGCTGAGGCGAGGTGCTACTCACCATCAAGGCAGCCGCAGCCTCCCGGCCTACAAACAAGCATATGTAAGTGATTTCTTTTATCTTATTTGACGCTGAGTTCTGCCTTATTTCTCACCATCTTGCCGTCTTACTCGCAGGAGGCTGCACACCCAGGCGTGGAGGTCTCGGAGTTCTCTGCGTGGGCTATGTCCCACATGGGCAGGGCGTCTTCCTCTGTCTCCTTCGACCCGTTTGCCCCGCGCGAGGTGTACTCCGACCCGACCGTGCACACTAAGGTCTAAGAGTACACCTCAAAGGTGAGGGAGGTCCATGGGGAAGATTACGATGTGCGCACTGAGCCCATTGATGCAGAGACCATCATGAGGCTAGGAGGAGGCAAGAAGCATGGCCGGTTGTGGATTGCAGACGACGCCATCAACTCCACCACTGTTCCCTCTCTCGACGTGCTCCGAGCACGGAGCACGAGCTCCAGCCAGCCCATACGCCCACGGCCTAGTCCGTCACTGCAGCGGGTCGACGCTCTCGAGGTACGTCCTGTTTTACTCGTCGTACGTTCATCTTTGCACACCTAAGTTACATTTGCATTACTGAAACATTGAAGTTTGTATTGCAGGCCGAGCTGCAGGCCCAGAAGCTCGTGGTCGAGGCTCAGAGCACGCAACTGCAGGCCCAGAGGGAAGCGTTCGCGGCCCAGGAGAGGAGGATGCAAGAAATGGAGGCCTTCATGCGGAGTGTCCAGCAAGGGAGTGTACCTTTGCCGTTGGCAGCACCTCCACCGCCTACTCCTACAGCCACTCCTGTAAGTATGAAAATTCACTCTTACTAGATGCTTCCTTGACATACAACCATGGTTGACATACAAACTTACTAGATGCTTAACATAGAAACTTACTAGATGCTTGACATAGAAACTTACTACATGCTTGCACTAGCTATGACATACACCAATGCTTCACATAGAAACTTACTAGATGAATCTCACACATGCAACCTCTTATCCTTTTTGCAGCTTCCGTCGGCGGGTTCGAATAACCCCGCTAATGCGTCACCGAATGAACCATCGTGTCATAGGCCGCTTTTTTGAGGAGTTGTGCTTCGTCATGTGCTTGGACTTGAGCTTCACTTGTGGTTGTGACTTGTGCTTTGACTTGATGGACTGTGTTTGTGAATTTATGACTTGTGATTGTGATATTTGACTTGTGGTTGCGATATATTGTTATTTGAGTTGTGGTTGTGATATAATGTGTGAAAATGGTTTCGTTGTGATATATATGTGATTATTGTGATGTTTGTGATATATATATGACATGTGATATATATTTGAACTGTTTGTGTCGGTGGAATGCAAAAAACAAAAAAAAAATTGTAGTTTCAGTTGATTTGCCGAGTGCAATGGTCATGACACTCGGCAAAGCTGAGAAACTTTGCTGAGTGCCAGGACAGTGCACTCGGCAAAGATTTTTTTTTAAAAAAAGCAAAAAATCTTTGCCGAGTACCAAGCCGAGAGGCACTCGGCAAAGAGTTTTTTTAAAAAAAATAAAAAATGTCTTTGCCGAGTGCCTTGCCGCCGTGGCACTCGGCAAAAAGTTTTTGAAAAAAAATGTCTTTGCCGAGTGCCCAAACTGTCGGCACTCGCAAAGACGCCGTCAACGGAGCAGCGCCGTTGACGGCTGCTTTTCTTTGCCGAGCGCCGCTGTTGGCCCTCGGAAAATGCTTTGCCGAGTGCCCGACAACTGGCCCTCGGCAAAGAGCTTCTTTGCCGTTAAATTTTTTTCTGAGGGCTCTTTGTCAAGGACGGCGCCCGGCAAAGCCTTTGCCGAGGGCTTTTAGGCCTTTGCCGAGGGCCTGTGCCCTGGGCCCTCGGCAAAGATGCTCTGTCCGATAGTGATGAACGTGTGTTTGCTAATCCGTCACAACGTATGTTTAAGTTGATGCAAGTTTCGTAGCTTCTATATATAGATATATAAGGGCTTCCACGATGCTCCAGTAGTCCAGTCTGGATTGTAGCCTTGCGAGGACTCTCGTAGGTTCGGGCACGACGCGGGGAAAAGAAAGGAGAAAATGGTGACTTGCAAAGAAGAATCGGTGGCTTGAGTAGAACAACAGGTGGTCCACGGAGAGAGATATAGAGACTGAGAATGCTGCGGGTGAGTGCGCAGAAACGTTATTTTAGGCCATGTTTAGATTGCAAAAAATTGCAACCTGATGAATAGTAACGTTTTCGTCTTATTTGGTAAATATTGTCTAATCGTGGACCAACTAAGCTCAAAAGATTCATCTCGTGATTTCCAACTAAACTGTGTAATTAGTTATTTTTTTTATCTACATTTAATGCTCCATGCAAGCGGCTAAAAATTGATGTGATGGAGAGAGAGTGAAAAAACTTGGAATTTGGAGGTGATCTAAACAAGGCCTTAGTTGGAAAAAGCAAACAAATTAGTAACACTGGTGGGTCTAGAAGTAATTAATAGCCTGCATTAGTGGTTCGTTACATTCGTCTGTCCAAACCTATGCGAAACGTACGTCGCTTTTATTTGAGACCAACGTGAACTACTAGCTGCTTACATGGTCACTGTCCTAACTATGACTTAAGGCTTCTTTGTTCGCCTAGTAGCTATTAAATTTAGTAGCTTTTAGTCACTTTAGTAACTTTTAATCAAACACTATGACTAAAAGCTACTAAAAGAGCTTTAGTCATCTCTAGTAACTCTGAAGTTACTAAAATATACTAAACTGTTTAGTAGCTAAAGTTTAGTAGCTCGAACCACACATCCCCTTAGACTGACTCCAACGGAATAGGCATCGCGTGACCCAAACCCAAAATGGGTTGTCTACCGTGTTTTATCGGCATCAAACGAGCTCCAACGGAGCAGGCAAACGAGCGACGCATTTTAGGTGCCAGCCGACGCGGGACGCAAATATGTGTCCGCTCTCCGTCATTTGCGTCTCCACACGCTGGCCTCCCACCGTCCTCTGCTTTGCACTCATCCCCAATCTCTCCTGTGTCGCCTGCCGCTGCATCCGCCACCTCGCGGCGACTGTCGTGGCCGCGCCCGGCGAGGCTGCGAGCTGCCTCCTCTGCCACCGCCATGGCCGCGCGCACCCGGCTCCGGTGAGGCCTCGGGGCCGCCCGCATCCGTCACATCGCCTCGCCGCGCCTGCGAGCTCCGGCGCCCTTCATCCCACGGCGTGACACCGGCGACTCCTACTGCCAAGGACAAGAAGAAAGAAGAACAGGTGCTATTCACGCCGCCGGCGGCTACCCCGTCCTTGCAGACCGCGCACTCATCCCCCTCGCCTTCCTGGCCGGCCGCGACGACGGCGGACGGGAGCGCCTCGACGGCGGATCTGGCGGCCGGGGCCTTGTTCTTGAGGAACATCCCCTCCCCGCTTGCCACGAGCACCTCGTACGCCGCCTCGTCGGAGCAGTAGGACGCGCTGGGGGAGTAGGAGGACTCCAGGGTCCGGTGGATCTCGTCGCCGGCAAGCCGGGGATGGTGGATGTGGATCGACGAGGAAGCCATGGATGCGCGGTGGGGACGGGAGCGGCCCGACGCGGCGTTCCGGCCTTCTCGTTTGCGTCGGTCGTTGGAAAAGGAAAGTTTTGGGTCTGTGACCCGTTCGCTGTACACTACCCAAATCATGAAATGCCTCTCGTGTTTAGGTGTGCGCCGTTGGAGACAGTCTTACCTAAACCACTAACACAAATGTGATGTGATTTGATAGACATCATGTGGGACGTGGAAGACAGAGCACGGCGCCTGGGGGTGGCCTTTACCTTCCTTGCATTGCATTGCATTGCATACGCGAACACCCACACCCAGAGTCCCAGTGACCGTACAGCCACCGTGACTGACGTCGTCGGCCACCGAGGGAGCTTTGGGCCCCCGCGCACGTCATCTACTTTTACACGTGCTGACCGAGACCTCTCCTGCCCCCGGTAGTCAAACCTTGTGTTCGTGGTGGACAGCGGACAGGTGTTTTCTTTTCTTGTCTTTCCTATTTTTTTTAATTTTTAACTACCAGTTTTACCGCACGGTGATTGATTTTTTTTCGGATGGCACCCTATGGTTTCCGCAAGTTCCACGGATGGACCTTACTTGGATGCTACTCATGCTCTAGCTGTTTTGCCGGGCTGCAACTGCAACACTGCGCCGCGCGATCCGGTTTCAGGCCCCTTGTTAGTTGCGAAAATTTTTGACTTTCGTTTTTATTTGGTAAAAATTATTTAATTATGGACTATTTAGGCTTAAAAGATTCGTCTCACGATTTCTCGACTAACTGTGTAATTAATTTTTTTTTCGTCTACATTTAATATTCTATGCATATGCCGCAAGATTTGATGTGACAGAAAATCTTGAAAATTTTTAGTTTTTGGCTTGAAACTAAACGGGGCCTCAGCTCCTCCGCCTCCTCCTTGGAACGCAAGTCAAATTCACGAGAATGCTGACATGACATGCCGAGGCTGACGACCGTTTCTTTTCTTGTTTGCAAAGGGGGAAAAAAGTAGTAGTATCCCTCGTTTATACGTTGTGATCCTGAAATCAGAGCTTACTAAAAATACCTTGAATTGGATATAAATTAATAAAAATACCTTGAATGGTAGAAATAAGTGGTCAGGCTGTTTGTTGAGCCGTTTTATGGCCTGGATCGAAAGAATAACGGTCGTTTATCGTTAAAACATTGTTATTTTAGAATTACACAGTATAACGTAGACGATCATAACGTACGTACACTCACCTCCATCAACGTCCGCATGCAATTCCTACCCACGTAGTAAGCTTCTTCGAAGACTCGTTTAGGCTAACACTATTTTTGAACTTGTCTTTTGCTGGACGTAAAATAGACACATTAGTACATATACCAATGGTAATATCTCACCTTCGGATGTCTTTTTTTTTAAAAAAAAATAGAATGTGAAATCAGAGGCTTTTTGCTAGCTAATTTCAAGCAATTGGTAAATTGGCCAAGGCAAGTACTTTTTTCCTTTGGTAAAACGATAACATTAGTTAATTTAACAATGTATACATTTCTCAGTTCAAACATAATTCTTCCGTTTTACGTGCAACGCATATGTAATAAAAAGTAAAATTCAATTAAATATAACCTATGGCAGCCCAAATATTCATTTCTACCAGCATATATAAACTGCAAAATACAAATACTCCTGACTTGGTCTACATATATTTTTTTAACTGAAGTAGTAAGAAACTGTACCCCAAGTCAAAACATAGTCCCGAGTACTGTACAACTGACCGTTAGAGTTGTAATAATACCAAACTATACGAGGTCCTCATCGCAAAACATCCGTCTTATTCTCCCCTGCGCCGCCCCCTGTTTTTTCCAGCCTTTTTTTTTTCCTCTCTGTCTATCTAATTTCTGGTGGAGGCGAGCAGATAGACAGGAGAGAGAACGCACGCAGGAAAGAGAGAAAGAGGGACAGAGGAGGCGCTCTCCTCGCGATTGGACAAGGCGCGAGCACCCCGAGGGCGCGCGCGCGATCCCCGAGGCACGGGGGGTGACAGCCTCGCCGTCGCCGTCGCCGGGGCGGCCGTTCCGAGCTCCCGTCCCGCCTCGGCCCGGCTCGGATTTCGTGGGATCCGGCCAAGAAACCCCGCGGTTGGTGAGGAGGAGAGGAGAGGAGGGGAGAGGAAGGGAGGGGGCGTGAGGGGATGGGCGTCGGTGCGGCGGAGCCCAAGGAGCAGGCGGGCGGCAAGGAGGACAAGGCCGCCGCGGTGTCGTGCTCGATCTGCCTCGACGCCGTGCTCGCCGCTTCCGGGGAGAGGTCCACCGCCAGGCTGCACTGCGGCCACGAGTTCCACCTAGGTAAATTGTCCCTGGATCTGTCGGTGGATTGTTGGCTTGTGGTTCAATTGCGGGTAGGTGCTATTTTTGGGCTGGGCAGGCAAATTGGATGTGGGGACCCTTAAATGTGGCCAAATTCGTGAATAAATGGTTTGATTTTGCGGAATTAGGACCGGTTCATAATTTATAGCTGCCACCGTGCTGAATTTTGGGCTAAAAGTTCTAAAGGTCGGATCTTTTCAGCTGTATAGGCATAAGCTTTTGTTGCATGAACAGGTTTCGTGGATGAATTTTTGCTATTTTAGCTGGCTCCATATGTAGGTACTGTTTGTGAGCTAGATTTGATACCTGAGGATGATTTGGGAGTGTAAATGGTTCTGAATTTTAGAACAAGGTTCCAAATGTTTGATTTTTTTGTGTGACCTTGAATAATTTATGGTGACATTGAAGGTTTTATGAGCGACTTTTGTGCTCTATTAGTCTACTTGATAAAAAGCCCCAATTTTTTGGAACAATTTAACATTGGGAGGATGATTTGGGCAAGTACACCAGGTGGTTATTGACAGATTTGTGTAGCTTTTCTGTGGTTTTTGTTTAACTCTTTCAAAAATTGGAAGTGTACCTGCTCTGTTTTTGTTTATGGTATAAGTTGAGCCTGTTTGGCGTAACCTTGAGGTGAGCAATGGGGAGTTTTCCTAGAAATTTTGGGGTCTTGAGCTATTTTATTGAACTTTGTTATAGATTCGGATTTTAGAGTTTGCTGGTTCTTCAAAGGGATTTAAGAACGTTTCAAATGCAAATATTGAAACTTGGGCAAAACTAAAAATGACACAAATTTGAGTTGTCAACTTGATGATCTCATTGGACAGTCTTTGTTGTCTGCTGTAATGAATTTAACCTCATATCCTCACCTATTATATTCCCTTTTATGCTAGATTTATAATTATGTGCAATTTGAATCTTTAGTAAATACTAGGCTGTCAGCTGTTTTTAAGATGGCCAGTAAGAGGATTAGAGGAACTTTGCAGGTTTGTTGTTAACTTACCCTTAGGGATTGCTTGAATATATAGACTATAGAGATTCAGGTAAAATCCTTCCTGATATGTAGGGACATTGGACTAATATCTAGCGCACTCAAAAGAATTTGTGTGTAGTCTTTACAAATATTTAGTTGTTATCTTGATGAATGGAACCATGTGTGTCTTGTACATGCTGTATACTACTCACTAGAGTTAATTTTAGTGGTATCGATCTTCCGCAGTTTTGTTTTTAGCTCAACATTCCCTCATGTCATAAATATAAGTCATTTAGGACATTGACATGGTATACAAGGTAGATCTCTGATTTTTATTCTATAAAAAATGATATCTAATAAAAAAAGGATTATATTTTCATGATGAACCTACTAACATCAATCCTACCTTGTCAATCTATCTAGTTTTTTATACATTAGTGGTAAAAAAGCAAAGTTGAAAATGTGTGATCGGCAAGAATCTTAAAATGCCTTGTGTTTATTACAGGAGGAAGTATCCATATGGTTGTAATTGAGTTCTGATAGGGGGTTTGCTACTTCTGTGGTTTTCTGATGAAATATTGCTTTCTCCCAGTTATCTACAGCATTTGTACTAGGTTGAGGGTGGTTTTAGATGCTTCTGAATGTCTATGCCTATTTTTCTAAATATGGTCTTCAAATAGAGATTGGGATTTCGAGAACCCATGATATTGCAACATGCTTTCATGTATATCCAGGGGCAAATTTAAGGGGTTTTATCGGGGTTTGTCGACCCTGACAAAATGTATAAATCCTTTAGCAAAATACTGTTGAAGTTCAAGAAAATCTATATCATATAATGAAGCTGACCCTGATGACCCTGACAAAATTTATAAATGCTTTAGCAAAATACTGTGTATATCATTAATTCTTTAGCTGGCACGCCACTTACAAAAGGCCACGCGTAGATTTGAAATGTCTGACTTGATAAATTATCGGAGATAAAATAAGTATTACTTTTCCAAGACGTTCGATGCGGCTTCTGCCTGGTCTTTGAATATACAATTTGCTGTTCTTTAGCAAGTAATTTCTGGTTTGCAATGTCACTGTTCTGAACCTTAGTTCATTTGGGGATAGGGAGGATAACCATTGCCAGGAAGATGGCCAGGCAAAGTCGGCGTGGAGGGAGACTAGAGTATTTGGGGGAATTGGGAATTGGATTGTTTGTTCTTCATTGCTTGATTCAAATGAGGGCTGGTACATGGATTATATAGGCACTTGGCCTGCTAAATAATGGGAAATAAACTCCATAACTCCCCATAAATCCCCTAAATCTTGCCTTCCCTGCATGCTGATCCGCATGCTGCTCCTTGCTGATCCTTTGCGGACCAAATCTGGCTGCGGTAATTGCGCCCCCTCTGGTCACCATGCAACCCCTGGCTGCCCCACATGACAGTCACTGAAGTGAGATTAGATGCTGAATTGCTGATGGAGAATAGTTCTTCTCAAGGAATGTGCTTATTATGTGGTGTGAAGTTGTGCTAGTTTACTTCATTGCCACTGCTTATTCTACTATGCTGTCTTAATAACCTACTATTGTGTGAACTAATCAGGATCAAAGCAGTGCTCTGATTTTTCTTTGCTTGATAATCTTTGGTATGCTAAGTATAAGTTTTTTTCCCCAGATTGCATTGGATCAGCATTTAATGCCAAAGGGGTTATGCAATGCCCCAACTGCCGCAAAATTGAGAAAGGGAATTGGCTTTATGCAAATGGTTCCCGATCTGCACATGATGTTAGCATGGATGAGTGGGCCCATGATGAAGACCTTTATGATGTTAGCTACTCAGAAATGGTATGTGACTGTGTCAACCATACTCTTAATTATTTGTGCTTGTTAAAGAGACTTGATTTCTTGTTAGTTTTTGTGTTGGCTACATGCCTTTTTCTACTGAATTTTCCTATATTTCAATATGTACTCCTGATGCTTGATATGATTCCTCATGCCAACATGCAAATGGTGGAACTAACCATACTTTCCTTTTGGTGTACTTGTTATGCTACATGAACCTTTATTCAACGACTTCTACTAAGATCAAGAGCTTTATGTAGCATATTCAGTGTTTTAGAAACAATGCCTGAGTTAATTCAGCAATGTTCTTGCTACATGAATAATCCTCGGACCAAACACTGTCCCTTCTTAAGATAATTATTATTATAATGCATGTTTATGGTTCCTTGTTGCTTTTTTTTTTGAAACATTTATGCGGCTCGTATAAATCCTAGTTTGCTTTACTCTAATAAACCGCCCTAGTTTAGTTTATTTTTGTTGATTCTTCATTTGCTGGCATTGTTTTACTTGCAGAGGCAGTTCTTGTGCATGATTATCCTGATAATTTTTTATATTTCTGTTTTGTGCAGCCACTTCGCTTCCATTGGTGTCCATTTGGTCGCTTAGCACAACTTCCATCTTTATTTGAGTATGTTCTGCTTCACATGATTATTTTTTCCTCTTGTTTAACATTCTGTTCAAGGATTCCATGCACACAGTTTCATCTATCTAATTGATTACGGGCCAGTAGGTTTAACATACAAGCCACATTATTTACCAACCTGCTTTTACCTTGCTATAGATTCATACACATGACTCATATCATTTGTTCAACTTAAATCCCTCATTGGGGATTGTGGATGGCGATAATAGGTGCTTTACTTAGGGTGTATTGAAGAAAACAAGTGAGCCAATCCTAAGATCGATAATTTATTTTCTAGTTGGTAACCATGCGAGAAAAACTGATGCAGGGCAACCGAGCTATTTGCTTTTTTTTTAAGCTTACATGCCCCCCCCCCCCCCCCCCCCCCCCCCCCCCCACCCACCCACACACACACACTTTTTTTTTCTCAGAAGCATAGTTCAAGTAATGATTGACAATCCATATTGCCATAGTGCTTCATGTGTAATACAAGGAAATTCTCATGGAGGATACTCGGTGATTTTTGCTGGAAACTTGATTATTTGTGTTGATATGCAATCCTGAACAATCTACAATAATATATTCCAGATTCCACACCTGCTAGTTTGACCAGTGCTTGGTTGAAAATCATGTATCAAGCACTATGGCAATATGCATGTTCGTTCCAGTTATCTCCTAAGATCATATCTGATATATCAACAAACCTGTCTATCTGTTCTCTTGCTGTGAATCCCACTCTTTTCCTGTTACCTGTTATGGAAAAATTAGTGCTATTCACTTACACCTTCCCTTTTTCTGTCAGGGAAGGAGAATCATCACCTCCAATTACATGTAAGTTCTGATTTGCATTGAGCAATTCGTAGTAAAATTGAAATTTACATTGAACATGTTTGGATATTGGTCTTGCAGTTCATGACTTCATGGGACAACATGTGTTTACGGAGCAAGTAGCTGTATCTGCTGCACCAGGGACAACTCATCCTTGCCCCTATGTGGCATACTTGCATCCTCTTCCACCACTGACGTCATCGTCAAGCTCCCATGTCCCTGAGAGAACTATGGATCGTCCTGCATACCATGATCATTGGAACCCCATGGCTGGTCCATCAGATGTTAGGCCCATGCAAACAATGCAACCTGCTGATTTCCATCATAGCCATTGGGCACACGTGCCCCATTCTTATGCTCAACCCAACAGTAATAACGAGCAGCCAGGAATCCCTTTTGGAACAAGGGCTGCACGGGTTGATGGTGATAGCCAACGTCGAGCATCTGTTGTTTCTCCATCTTACTTCAGTAATGGGTAAATTATACTTATCTCTCGTGAGTTGTGCTATGACTTTGCTATGAAAATACGAAATTCTGAATTCATGCATTGTACTCTGAGAAGATGCACCATTTTTTAGTAAAATGAATCTAAACAAACAGTGAAAACCTGGGTCTCTTAGCATATATCATCTGTGAATATTGTTAAAAAATTTCTTGTGCATATTTCTCGATGTTAGATTGGTGCCTTTGCCTCGACAGCATTACTCAATTTTCCTTTGTTTAATCTTTACCGACATAATAGGCTGGGAGAATAAATCTAGAAAAAAAGCTATATTTGCTACAACATCAACTATTGCCATACAGTCTAGCATCTTATCCATTGCTGTGAATACTGCTGTTATAATGATTTTTTTTGTTTGCAGATCTGGTTCCAGATCTAGACCTCCCAGTGTTCCTCCTCTGATGCCTCCATTCATGAGGGCTCATGGCAGCATCAGCGAACAGTACCAACAGAATTCATCATCTAGCCTATTTGCTGGGGCCCATAGGTCAGGAGGCATGCGACCTGCCCCAACACCTCTACCAGGGAACCCCACCTTTTCCTTGTTCCCGCCGGGTTCATCTGGCCATAGTTCGATGGAGACTGATGACGTGGGAGGGAGCCGGTTCTACGCCTGGGAGCGTGACCGGTTCGCCCCGTACCCGTTGATGCCCGTGGACTGCGAGACAAGCTGGTGGACCTCACAGCAGCAGTCTCATAGCACATCAGAGCCTACATCCGCTCCAAGGAGGCTGTTTGGGCAATGGCTCGGCGTCGGCAGGTCGTCCCCTGAAAATAGATCGCCCGAGGGCTCTTCGTATCGGCAAATGCACTCACCGCGGATGTAGACCCTCGCTGCTGGAGAATCCAAAGTTTATTTGGAATCTGAGTTGCTTGTAAGAAACGATGGGAAACCCATTGTATTAAGTTAAGCCGGGCTGCACCGTAAAACTTTGGGACATGTTCGAGGGGCCAGAAACAGGAAATGATCCGGCTGAGAGGATATTTTGATTTGGTTTATGTGAATTCCATCTCGTACATATTTGAAATCAAGTTGGGATGTTCGGAGCTTCGAAATGTGACGCAATTTCTTATGCTGCAATTCTGTTGACCGATGGATTTCAAATGGCTATTGCATTTCCGTTGCAATGGTACCTGTTGAGCCGTAGATGTTCGTGTTCGTATCGTAGCATGTGAAGGATTACCTTTCATGCAGTTTCCTGTTTCCAACAAAATAAAATAAAATTTTGGTTAAACACGTACTATTGACTTGCAGTGGGTGGCATTCGTTGTGTTAGCATTGTAAAATGTTGAAATGAGGTACGGAATGGACCGACAACGCCAGCACTAGGGGCACGGATTGCAACGAAAATACAAAAATACAGTAGTACTGTACCTGCAAAGCGGCCGTGGAAACATATTTTGTGCCCTTACGTTATTTATTGAAAAAAAGCGCAGTTGAATTTCTACAAGAAGATTGTTAAATTTAACTGTTCTTTAGTAATGTCCAAAGTTGTCCTGGAAATGTGTGCCCTCGTGTTAAGCAAGTTCGTGTGTCTATTTTTGGCATACATACACAAAATTACAAATGCTTGTTTGTCTATGTGCATTTGGGTTTTTTTTATACTCCCCCTTTGGAAGAAAGAATATAATTCTTGTTTTTGAGGAGCAAAAAATTTTAAGTTCAATCAAATCTGTAAAAGATACCAACGTCCATGATTCCAAAAATTATTTGGAGATATAAGTGTTAATATTATTTTTCTATAGACTTGATTATAATTACAATTCTCGTTTTTAAAAAGCCAATAATTTTAAATTCAATTAAATTCCGATAGTGATACCCTCAGGACGTCTGTCCTTACTGGACAGGACGGACGCATCTGCTCCTGCGCCTCGCATCGTGCGCCCCCACGCCTCGTGCCTCGTGCCAAAGGATAGGACGACGCGCCTGGCCTCGCGTCCCGCCGCCCCGCGCATTGTGCCTCGTTCCAAAGGATGGGACGAACACGCCTGCCCCCATGACTCGTGTTGCGCACCCTTGCTCGCGCCTCGTGGTTCCCGTCGTGCCGCGATCCATCGGAGTGTCAACCGCGCCTGCTTCGAGCTCCGCGTGAACGAGCCTTCATTGTGGTGCAACAAATAGATGAGCACATGTTGCAACCGTATGTTTCGTGCATTTCAGATGTATGTTGCATATGTTTCATCTGAACATTGCAAACGTAGATCTGGTGTTGCATATGTTGCAATACTATACACGTATATTGCAAGTGTATGTTTCAAATGTTCCAGCTGTTTTAAACGTATGTTGCAAGTGTTTTTATCTAGATGTTGCATATGTTGCACTGGCTATACACGTATATTACAAGTGTATGTTTCAAATATTTCAGCTATTTCAAACGTATGTTGCTAGTGTTTTATCTGGATGTTGTATATGTTGCAGTGCCCATACACATATGTTGCAAGCGTATTGTTATAAATATTTCATCTATTTCGGACGTATGTTGTAGCAAATGCTTTTATGTTGCAAGTATTTCATTAGCAGGCACCGCTAAAGGGTGCAGACAGAGGTGGCCTCCTTGGGCGCAACGGTCTCCACGCGCGGGAAGCCAAATGGGCACGACAGCAGGCGCAGAGCACAAAGACATCATGGGAGTGCGCGACCAGGCGTGGCCCATCATTGTTGCTCCGGATGGCAGCGGGCACGATGATTTCCTCCACAAGCGTGCACGGTCAAATCGGGACCCAGCGACAGAGGCACGAGAGAAGGAGCACGTGCTGGCGCTGCGTGGGAAAGCCGGATATGGGGCGGGCAGCAGGTGCAGGACGTCTGGACGTCCGAGCACTAGACGTCCCCATTAAATAAATTATATAAAAATACCAACATCTATGATTCAAAAAATTAGGATTTAACGGCGCTACGCTTTCATTGGTAGGCGACGTCGCCGTCGACAGCGAGACGTCTGTGGTGACTTCGTGAATCTCGAGATCTGCCGGCTCAGTTCTTCGAAGGTGCTCATAGGGGTAGGATTTGCGTACGTGTATTCATATGGGTAAGTGTGCGTGCGTGTTGCGGGCGTCTGCGCTGTACCGTGTAATTCTAAAAAAAATTATTTGAAGATATAAGTGTTGATATTATTTTTTTACAAATTTCAATAAATCTTAGAATTGTATTTTTTGGACGAGGGAGTAAATTAACCGCAAACTCACAGCAGCACAGTTAGATTTTTTCAAAAAATCCATGGAAACGAACTAAAAATTCCGCCGTCCCTGCCTTTTTCCTTGGTTCTCTTCTCCACTTCCCACACTCTCTCCTCGCGATCTCGGGGAAACCCTAGTGAAACCCCCGCCGTGGGGGCACCGAACCGCCGTGATGCTGCACGAGCTCCTCCTCGCGCTGCTCGGCTTCACCGGCGACTTCGTCCTCGACGCCTCCCCGCCGCGCCGCCGCTCCGCGTCCCAGGAGGCCGGCCGGGATGGAGACGGAGACAGAGACGGCGAGGTGGGCCCCGCCTTCCGCCTCGCTCCGGACCTCACCTTCCTCCAGCCGTCAGAGAGGTAAGGGCAAACGCCTGCAACCGCCCGCGGACGCGAATCTGTGGCCGTGCTGTAGTGCTGTATGGGCGTCCGTGATCTGCGTGGGGATGGGAGATCTTTGTGCGGGTGTGGGCGGATACGGAGTTAGGTGTGGTTGGGAGTCACCGAGTTCTGGAGAAATTTATGCAGAATTTTACCTGTATTGGTGGTTCTTGTGCATGCCTAGGCACAATTTCGTCATTTGATGTTTAATTGCTCATGAAATTATTGCCATAGACCATAGCCATCCTATTTAAAATTTTATTAATCATACTAGTAAGCATGCTTTCTGAAATTTGCAATGCAACCAATGCACTGGTTGAGTCGATCAGTCTCGTTATACAATCTGCATTTTGTCATTATCTCATTAGAAGGTCACAAATTTCATGGTAATGATAAAGTCGATACTTATATCCTGTCTTCTGCTCAGGAATAAGGTTTCTAGTTTTTTATGCCTGACAAGTGTATACCAAACCACTGGATGCACTGACTGATATTTATATCCACTAAAATTCACCTTCACAAACTCTGAAGTTCCCTCTGTCCAGATGTCTTAGTCAATATTCTAGTGCCTTTAGCATTGTAATGAATATATAACATGATGTACCTAATCGGAGTCCAACACAAATAAAGGTTGCTATGCTAAATGGCTTTTATTCTGCAGGACTGCTATTGAGAGGCTCATATCTCTGGGATTTTACTACAGAGAACTGAACCGCTTTGCAACCGAGTCTCGTGACCTGAGCTGGATTCAGTCTTCTGTAGATGTTTCATCACCTCATTCTGATAAATCTCAGAAGGGAAAAGCAAGAAAAGGGAGTGTGTACAGGAGGGCAATTGCCAATGGTATTACTGAGATTCTGTCAGTGTACAGATCAGCTGTTCTACAGGTTGAGCAAAACCTGTTGTCAGATCTGTTGCCTATCCTCGCGACAGTAACTCATGGGTTAAATAAGGTATGTCCATGACCATCTCTCAACAGCGTTTTCTTTTTGCAATTAGCATCTTTTAATTGACAAATATGTGCTGTATTTTGATGGTATACATTATCTTATGATCTTTACTTTGCTTATGTGTTTGGTTATTACTTATTGGCATTTACCATGGTCGTTGCTGCACTAAATTGCAGTTTGAGGTCCTTCTGCCTCCACTGTATGAGCTTGTTATGGAAATCGAGAAGAAAGACATCAAGGGTGGACAACTTCTTAATCTTTTGCACAAACGGTGCCATTGTGGGGTTCCAGAACTGCAAAGCTGCATTCAGAGGTATAACTTTACCATTATCTATACATGTGACAAATAAAGAGAATAGAACTGCTATTTTGATTTCTTTCATGTTTTGCATGGAAACTTCTGTTCTTCCAACTTCATTGCAGTTACTTGCAGCGTGTACTCAATTGTCTTGCATATGTCCTAATTGTTGAATTTTATTCATTCATTTTCTTTTTACGTTGTTTTAAAAAAGGATAGGCTACTTTGGCATGGACACCAGGTCATGTTCAACCAGCTGACATCTTGGATGGTTTATGGGATTCTTCAAGATCAGTACAGTGAATTTTTCATTAGAAGGTCAGCATGTCTACAGAGCTCCTATTCATGCTATTTCGTTCCTGCTTGTGATGTCTCATTTCCATATTTCCACTTGTCAGTTATAATCCGGTAGATATAATGCTAATGCTCCAAGTTGAGCTTCCCAAGTTCACATTGGTTGCAATATGATAGTTTCCCTTATAGATTACATAAAATTTCTTTTCTCCCACACATTGCAAGTATATTTTTCTGTAATGTTTTTAATACAGATCATTTGCGTCTAATGTTGTTGATATGAGGGATACAACAAATTGGGTGGTGAATATAAAATTCACAATTGGAGTGGAATCTGTTTTCTTTCAGATGACAAGTAGTCCTAAATGTTGAATGTTAACCCATGGTTTGTTTCCTAATATATAAAACTTGTGCTTCTCATCTTAATATTCAGGCAAGACGACAGGGATGGGGAGAATGAATCATCTCAGCGTGATGTTTCTGATAAGTTTAAGCAGAAATTAGCTAAAGACACATCCCTGGCTAGTTGGCATACAGGATTTCATGTATCATTGGTATGCTTATATTCTTAAAACGAAGTGCCTGTGTATTATGTAGTAACTGTTAGCAAGGATAGTCATATCCTTTGTTTTTGACCCCACACTTCACAGGCCATGTTGCCTGAGTATATCCACATGCGAGTTGCAGAGTCCATTCTCTTCGCTGGCAAAGCAATAAGGGTGCTTCGAAATCCAAGTCCTGGTGCTACATTGCAGGAACCTGTTAACCAAAGCCAGAACTCTAAAGGATCTCTTGGAATGCAAAGCTTTGTAGGAGGTTCTGGTGCTCCAAAAGAACTGCCAAGCTTCTCTAACATCAGCGCAGAAGAACTACTGCCACAAGCTGAAGCTGATAAAATTGATGTTATGCTCAAGGAGCTAAAGGTTAGTTGTCAACTAGGCAACTTGTGCTGGTACTGTTTATGTTACCACCATCTTTTGTTGCATGCATGTTCCCCTTCTGTGTTACAAATCCTTTTTATGCTATCTTCATAAAATGGCTATACTGATTTGGGCATATGGTTGCTTGTGTTTCTGCAGCATTCTTCTGAATTTCACAAACGACCTTTTGAGTCTGCTGTTGGTTCAATACGTACAATTGCAGCTAATCATCTCTGGCAGGTACTGATGTTTCAAAGCATTGTATATTCCATCAATATTTGATTGCAAAGGAACATCACCCACTGTTAATTTTGGTAAAAGCTAGTGGTGGTACGTGCTGATCTCAACGGTCATTTGAAGGCATTGAAAGATTATTTTCTTTTAGCAAAAGGTGACTTTTTCCAGGTAAGCATGCACTTCTTTATTCATGACACATGGCTTTTCCTTTCCTTTACATGCATGTTTCTCAATTGTTGCATTAAGATCATTATATAAATTTTGTGCAAAATTGTTGTTTGGCTTGTTTTCTGACACGAGCAATCATGCTTCTCACCTAGTGTTTTCTTGAGGAAAGCCGTCAATTAATGCGTTTACCACCTCGTCAATCTACAGCCGAAGCAGATCTCATGATCCCATTTCAGCTGGTGAGTAACATGTTCCCTACTTCCCTTTGTGTTCCAAAGCTTTGATGATACACAATCTTATGTTCTCTTGCTGTTGATGTTATTTTCATCCACTTACCTGATAGCTGCTGTAGTTCTCTTATGTGTTGTGATGACTTATCTCAGCAAATAGATTTGATTGTAGCAGTGGTAATTTGCTGTTAATTCCTACAGGCTGCACTGAAGACTATCGGTGAGGAAGACAAGTACTTTACCAGAGTCTCATTAAGGTCGGCATTTCGAATAGCCTCATCACAGTAATTTATTTCAGGGCCTTCCTAGTGGATAGCTCTGCGGTTGTCAACTGATTTTATTTCTATTTTGTAGGATGCTATCATATGGTATGAAAAGTAGCACATCTCAGAAAGATCTCCAAAAACCCAATGCTTCAGAGCTTTCTTTACAAGGAAAAGCTACATCAGAATTAGCACTTGATGGGTGGGATAGTATTGCTCTGGAATATACTGTCGACTGGCCTCTGCAGCTCTTCTTCACTCCTGACGTTCTGTCCAAGTAAGTATCATAGGGCATAAGCAATTCTCAATCTCAATAAAGCTACACTCCTTTTGGGTTACATGGATTTGTTCTGAGTGTGCACATATATTTTAAAAACGTTACAAAACAGGCTCTGTTGGACTCAGTTTACAGTTCTTTTACTATTTGCTTTCCTTTTTTTTTCCTGACATGTGTAAATGTTATCCAGGTATCGCAAGGTTTTCCAGTATCTCATCCGATTGAAGAGGACACAAATGGAACTTGAGAAATCCTGGGCAGCTGTAATGCATAAAGACCATGCTGATTTTTCTGATTACTGCAAGGATCGGAAAAATAACTCTGCAACACAACTGCGTCGACAACGCTCTAAGCCTTTGTGGCGAGTAAGGGAGCATATGGCATTCTTGATCAGAAACCTACAGTTTTACATACAGGTAAAAACAAGATATGCTATTGTGTGTTTATCACATTTTTTTTCCTTTCCTTTTTCCGTACGTTTTTGGTTCAGTGGTTGTAGCATGTGAATGGATCACACTGAAATCGGATTCTGTTCTTGATGACATCAATGCTGGACATTTCTTATGTTATCTGTTTCTTTTGCTTTTTCCACTCCAATGAAAATAACCTTGTCCTTCCAAATTGAACTTACTTTTCAGGTTGATGTAATTGAGTCACAGTGGAATGTTTTACAATCTCATGTGCAAGATTCACATGATTTTACAGAGCTAGTGAGCTTTCATCAAGAGTAAGCAACCAATTTTCACTTTATCCTGGACAACCATAAAACTTGTTTTGCTGACAGGAATAAGCTTTTCTTTTTGTAATTTACTTTCAAAATGCTTAGATAAATTATGAGTCAAATTTACATGAGTTTTCTTTTGGATGAATACTCGTGTTTACTGATCCATCTTCAAATATTTCAATAAGATCTTCCCTCGAGTTGCAATGTTTTGCTGTGCAGTCTTGTTTAATAAACCCTGGCATTTAATTTCTACTATTACAGAATTCTTTTTAACTTGGTGTAAATGGAGATATTCATGGCGTGTTACCTTGTTTTGCTTGATTATATTAACATCACAAAATCAGTTTCTGTTGATTACTAATAAGGCTCTTGCACTACAGATATTTGTCAGCGCTGATTTCCCAATCCTTCCTGGATATTGGATCAGTCTCTAGGATACTAGACAGCATAATGAAGCTTTGCTTGCAGTTCTGCTGGAGCATTGGGCAATATGAAACTCGCCCAAATATTTCTGAGATTGATCACATAACTGAGGTATTTATGTTCCCTTTTACTCAATAACTTGAAGATACCAGTACATAGCATAGCATTAGCATGCTCAAAAGTCTCAGTCCTAGTAAACCATACTTCATTCTTGCCATGATTTGATGGTAACCAGGAGTTCAACAAGAAGTCAAATTCGCTGTACACTATCTTGAGGAGTAGTCGCCTCGCGGGTAGTCAAAGAGCACCTTACCTGAGGCAATTTCTGATGAGGCTAAACTTCAACTCTTTCTTCGAGGTAACCTCCACCAACTAGGGCACTTTGATTTATAGACATGTTTCTTCTTAATTCTTTGAATTTTGTTTTCCTAACAGACCACCGCAAGGGGAGTGATGAATTCAGGAAGGCTGCGCCCAAGCACTGCAGGTGCTCAGCTGTAACAGTGACTGTTGATGTACGACTTGGTCTCTCGAGTTTTACACGGGAATGATTGGTATGGTGGTAGTGCATGCCTGCAAGAGACAAGGGAGGAGTTTTTGTAGTTTATGTGAATTAATTATGATCGGTTGCTGGTTGTCTGTCATGGAAAATCGATTGCAGATGATTCATGCTTGTGCCGTTGTGTTTTTCTGTGCTTCCGTTTGTTAATGCTATCCAGTTCGTGTGGTCTCAATTGTACGTCCGCAAACTGTGCACATTCACCGTGGGAATCTGTGACAGCACAGTGAAATGTAAGTACATGTTCTTTCGAATGGGCTGCTGCCACTCCTGAGCTGCCGTGTGTTAGAATATGATACCTCTAGTAACAGGTTAGGATTAGAGTCCGGTTAGGACTATTGTCCTGTTCGACTAGCACTACCTCCTTTGCATCTGTAATCTCTCTGATTCGTGTATATATATAATATAAAGCTAAGGCTAACCTGAGGGGTCAAGCCGTTCTAGATTATCTTACACTGTCTATCGATAATAACAGTTAGGAATCTTCTAGAAGATTTTGAACCTTGCTGAGGTAGTGGCCAGCGATTGGAGGTGCTGTGTTAGCATCAAGCACAAGGGTTGGTATAGAGAAAAGAGGGATCGGAAGTAGAAGAAGAGCAAGCGAGGCTGAGGAACAGATAGACGACAGGCAAGATGAATGTTTAGATGGAACGCGTTGTTTACAATTCTGTTGTTACCCCCTCTCTCATCTCCAACGCACCAAGGTGCAAAAATATTGACTCTTTCCATGTAAAACATTTGGATAAATTTTGAAAATATATTTTTATGATTTTGGATATATATATTTTTTTAAATTTTAGTTTGATTTACCTCCTTAAACTTTCTGTTTAGTTCGATTTGTCCTCTTAGCAAAACCACAGTAAAGACCACTAAGGTCCAAAAATAAATGGTTTTAAAAGTTGAGAGTAAAAAACTGGTTTTGTAATTCAGGAGAAAAATCAGAGGGTCGTGATAGTTGAGACAAGTAAATTAGACCTTTTTCCTCGCTATCAAGCATGCATGGGCTCGTATTTCCAAACAAAGAAAGGCCTAAGGCAAGGTGACCCTCTATCCTCGATTTTGTTTAATATTGCGGTGGACATGTTAGCGATTATTATTGCTAGGGCCAAAGAAAATGGGCAAGTCAAAGGGGCTGATCCACATTTGGTCGAAGATGGTCTCAATTCTGCAATACGCAGATGATACAGTGTTATTTTTAGACCATGATATTGAACAAGCAATGAATATGAAACTACTACTTTGCACTTTTGAGCAATTATCCGGTCTAAAAATAAACTTTCACAAGAGCGAAATTTTCTGCTATAGGAAAGCGAAAGAATGTGAATTGCAATATTCACATTTATTTGGCTGCAAAGTGGGCACATATCCCTTCAGATACCTCGGGCTGCCAATGCATTACAGAAAATAAGATTGCAAAGGAGTTGAGGAAAGAATTGCAAAGAGGTTGTCTAGTTGGAAAGGAAAAATGTTATCTATGGGGGACAACTAGTGTTGACAATTCGGTTCTGTTCAGTTTACCGAGGTTTATGCTCTTTTTTTGAAGTAACTAGAGGGATACTTAAGAAAATTGAGTACGATAGATCGAGGTTTTTTTTGGCAGTATGACCAACACAAAAAAGTATAGACTAGCAAAGTGTTATGTTCTTTGCCAACCAAAAGAGTAGGGTGGTTTAGGAATTCAAAATCTAGACATGCAAAACAAATGCTTATTAAGTAACTGGTTGTTTAAACTTTGCAATGAAAATGGTTTATGGCACGAGTTGCTAAAGAAAAATATATTAGAGATATGTCGACGTAGAAATTTGGTTGATCCGTAGGGCACACGACGGCCCGGGAGATTTTCTTTACTCCAGTGCAGGTCGTGTCGATTTTGGGAACTTGGGCATGCCAGCCATTTGACCCATAATTGACAAGGGAGAAGATAATTAGTAGTGTAAGGTAGAACATGTCGACTAATAATCCGGACAGTTCCATGAGTCTATCTTTAGGAAGTCGATGGAATGCACAAGTCATCGGCTATGAAATCGATATTTAGTAATCTGATAAGATAAAGTAAATTAAACAAATAGCATCGGTTGATAATCTAAAGACAGTGAGCATCGGCTGATATATAAATGAAGTAAAGTCCATTATCTAATGGCAACGTATCAGGTGTAAACCAACCAACCTGTGCAAACTTGGAAACTACCTATCAGGACCACTAGATGTTGATATAATGGATGAGGTGAGAGGTGGGATTTTTTTTGCGCTTAAGCCCCCCACCCGCCGGCCTTTTTTTGCACTTAAGCCCCTTCACCCCATCCATTGGATCAACATCTAGTGGTTATGATTGGTAGTTTCTAAGTTTGCACAGGTTGATTGGTTTGCACCTGATATGTTGCCCTTATCTAATAAGCTGATGGATATAAATCATGGCATGAGATAAACATGAAAGCATGAGCCATTGTCTATAAAGCTGTAACACCCTAAAATTTGCATTCTTGAAAATAGGTGAAATTGATTTAATTAATACATTTTTGATGAGCATTCAAACTTAGGGAAATAATAATTTTTATTAAATTAAAAACAATCATAAGGATAAACACATGTTGATGCATTCATGCTGCTGCACTTTTATTTTTGTGATGACTGGTTTTGACCAAATCAGAATAGGAATTCAAATTCTTTTGAAAAAAGATTTACAAACCCTTGAATCAAAAAGAAAAAAAAGAAAACTTCTTTTCCCTTCCTCCCCTCTCGGCTTTCGGCCTGCCGGCCCAGCCTGCCGCCTGCTGTCTTCCCGCTGTGAGCCGCACCTTCCCTCTCTTTCGCTTTGTCTCACTGGCAGACCGGCCCCGCGCCCTGTGCCACTGCCACTCCGGGCCCGCTCATCAGCGGCGTCCCTTACCTCACGCGTGAAGCAGCCGGACTCTGTCCGAGCAATCGACCTCCGCCGGGCTTCGATTCTCCTTCGATTCCGGCTTGCTCCGCACGTCTACCGCCCCATAAATAGCCGGTCCCTGCGCCGCACCGCCTCCCCCAAACCCTCGCGCAGCTACCGCCTCAAACCCTAGCCCGCTTGCCTCGATTTGAGCTCGCCGCCACCGCCGAGTTCGGGCTTGCCGATTCGCTGTTTTGCCGCCACCGTAATCCCGCTGCCGAGCTTAGAGTCGGGTTTGAGAATCCGCCGAATCTATTGCCTTTCTTTTTCTCGCTCTCCGTTGTTCGCTAACCGTCGCCGAAGCCTTGCAGGAGCTCGCGTCCGCCGTTCCTAGCCGCTCGCTATCCTCGTTCCGTTTACGCTTTTGATTTCGTTCGTGGTGATGCAGATACCGAGTTGAACCGTGGCCTCTAGGGCCGGTTTCATGCGCGTCGGCGAGGTTTTCTCGCCGCCGGCCATGTCCTCCGCCGTGTCAGCCTCCTTGTGCTGGCCAGCCTGCTCTCTCTCTCCCTTCTAGGTAGTGTTTAGTTCCTAAAATTTTACAAAATTTTTTAAGATTTCTCGTCACATCGAATCTTTGGACGCATGCATGAAGCATCAAATATAAATAAAACTAATTACACAGTTTAGACGAAATCCACGAGACGAATCTTTTAAGCCTAATTAGATTATGATTGGACACTAATTGCCAAATAACAACGAAAGTGCTACAGTACCATTTCCTAAAAAAATCCGCCAACTAAACACTACCCTAATCTGAGCCGCCAAGATCTTATCCAACGGTCACCCATACCCCTCGTCAGGCACTTTTGCTAAAGAGTCCCTCTAGTTTTCAGTAATTGTGTCCGCTGTCCTCGGTTCAGATTAAATCCCGATTTTTTTATTTTAATTTGATAATAGTTCATGTTATTTACAGATCTGCCATTCAGAGCCCAATTTCATCATATCTTCTCTGTTTTAATCTGATTTGAGTGCAATTTGCGTTTATGTAATAGTAGCAATGCGTACATTAGATTTATAAATTTTTCAACATCTTTTTCCATTGTTGGTGTACTATTCTAATCTATAGTCTTTGTTTGCTTTGCATGATATTGCCTCTGGACGATGCTTGTATGTTGCTGTGCTGATCGAGTATAGACGGTGAGCAATATGTGTGACGAGTACTTTGTTGATGACCAGGACCAACAGGAGTTGGTTGAACAAGGCAAGTATAACATGGGATCTATCTTTTGTCCTATTCGCTATTAATCACTTAATCATATGCATGTGTCTATTTTGTTACCTGTAAGGACATCCTAGTTAATTGCTATCTCCTATAGGTTTATTGCATATGGGTAGTACTTTGCTAGTGCTTAACATAATAAAACATGATCAAAGTTTGACTAATGGTTTTATGCAACAAGATTAAAAGATGCTTTTTAGCGATATGAGTTTAGGGTGAGAGCTATCTGGCTTTTTTTACATGATGCTCTTGTCCTCCCTAAGGACTTATCTATCAGTAAAAGCTGGGACATATAGTACAACCGTAAGTGCCACATGGCTCTGTCTTTAATCAAGTAGGAGGATATTTTTTAGGTTGCTAGTGGTTATCGAAGGTACTTTTTCTTGATAATGACTTCATTAAGAGACCGATAGTCCACACACATCCATTGAGTACCATCCTTCTTATCAACAAAGATCACAGGCGTCCTCCATAGAGATGAACTAGGGCGTATGAAACCTTTCTCCTGACACTGAATCATTGCCCGATGTTTCTTCATCCAGTCCATATCTAGAATAATATCAATATACTAGCCGTTCTCAACACAATAGGACTCACTTTGAAGTCTACCCTCTTAAAGAAAGATCGACTAGCCAAAGACACCATAAAGTAGCTTGTATACCTACTCCCGGTGAAGTCACTAGTATGGGTTCTTTCATGACACATAAGTTCATGCTATGCAGTCTAACGAATGTTTGCGAAATGAAAGAATGCGAAGCTCCTAAATAAAAAAAAATGGTAGCAGGGATGGAATTAACACTGAACATTGGAATTAACACTGAACGTACCAAGCATAACTTCTAGCGTTTCCTATGCCGTCTCGGCTGACACATGATTCACCTTTCCATAATGTGATGGCTTTTAAGAGGTTCCCTTCTAGTTACTGTTCTGACCCTGGGGTGCCTGCTGATTCTGCCTCTCAGGGCATTTATAAGATGCATGTCCTTCTTTTCCACAACGGAAACACTTGCTAGGGGTGTTAGGGGCACTGGTCTTCATAGGGGTAGTATTGGGGTTCACTTGACATGGTGTCTGTTGACCACCCTAGTGCTGGTTCTACTAGCGCTGCTAGAACTGGTTGTGTTGCGGGTACGAAGCACGTTTCCATTGATTAGATGGCCCTTGGTACCTCTACTAGAAGCCTTGCTGTGGGTTGGCGCACTAGCGAGTGTTGCTTCCAGAGGCCTATCCCTGAAGCCTCCTCTTCTTGGCTTCCATCTCCTTGCACTTATTATCAATCACGATAGCGCGATTCACAAGTGGCTTCCATCTCCTTGCGCTTATTATCAATCATGATAGTGCGATTCACAAGTGCTTGGAAGTTGGGGTAGGTGTTGGACATAAGCTAAAGTTGGAAACCATCATACAATCCTTTGAGGAAGCAATACTGCTTCTTGTCATCTTCAGCTACTTCCTTTGGAGCATAGCGTGACAGTTGAGCAAACTTATCACAACACTCATAGACATTAACCCTTGCTTCAGGGCCCTAAACTCCTCCTACTTAAGCTCTATCAATCCTGCAGGAATATGGCACGAAAACCTAAAATTCTCCCTGAACTCCTACCAGGTGATAGTAGGGGCATTATTGGGACATCCATACTAGAATGATTCCCACCAGTCTTGGGCTGCTCCTTGAAGCTGTCCTGATGCATACAATACCTTCTCCAAGTCATTGGACTATGCTATGTTGAGCTGCTTATCCACTACATGTAGCCAATCATCTGCTTCCAATGAATCAACAGCATGAGTGAACACCAGAGGATGTCCCTTCATGAATTCAGCATGCTGCAGGTGTTGCTTCATTGTCTGCATTAGTTGCGCTTGCATTGGTGGTGGTGGTGGTGGATTGGGCTGGTTGGAAGTGCCCTCCTTCCTCTGCCCCTGGTGGCCATTTGTTTTTCAAAACAAATATTCAAAATTTAGAGATATCCAAATTATAGATCACTTATAAAAGATAAAGAATAATGCTGGAAGTTTTCTGGGCGAGTTCCATCAATAGCAGATCGGTAAAACAGTCATAAGTCAAGTTCCATATATTCAAAATATGCTTTATTTATATGGTTAGAAAGATTAGGAAGTTATCTACAACTTTTATTTAGATCACTTTTCCATATTCTGCCGTTAAATTAGTCAAAAACAGAGGACAACAGAGACTCCTCACAATTATAGACAGCGCGGAAACTCCAACTTATAACAGTTATATCTCACGAACCAGAACATATAAAAAGGTGATTCTTACGGCATTTGAGGTATACAGAAGTCTAGTTGTTACCATAAAAAATTCATAATTTTTGGTTGTGCAGATTTTAGTGTGCATCAAGATAAAGACAGACTGGTCTGAAAAACAGAACTAAGAGAATAGGATAAAACCATCCCAAACTATTTATTCATTAATCTTAAACTTATGATCCTTATCTATGGGACTTGTGGATATGCCCACAATCTCCCAGCAATCATACAAACTCCAAATAACTCAAATATCAAAAGTAAAATCAACTAAGGACTGAAACTCACATAGCACACATTGACTCGACTTGACTCACGATACTAATAAGGTTCTTATTACAAGGGACTTCATAATTCTAAGGGGCAGTGTCGGTGGTGGCAAGGGATACGTTGATCTTCTTGTAAATCTTGGGCAAGTTGAGTTGAGCTCGATACCCATCAATCTCCACTTGAGCCTGCCTATTGTTGATCTTCTCTTTCAGCAATTCCTCCTTGAGGGCATGTATCTTCATCTGTTGCGCATTAGTCAGCCTGACTTGTGCCTCGAGGGTCGGTTCTGAGCCCACGGGGTGCTTTATCACCCAAGTGTATTCCATTGCGAGGGAAGAACCTGAAGCCATCTTCCTTCATAGCCTCAAAGCGGCGGCCACGATAGTAGAGGTAGGCGTGGTATGCTACATCCTCCATGCTCTCCTCCATGGTAGCACGACTCACAGCGTGGGAGTGTATAGACTCCATGCCTTGCTAGCATTCTTTGCCTCATCCAAAGCTTTGACGCATATCTCCGTCTTCCAGTGCAAGTCCTTTAGAGGGTGCTTATGCTCTATGCTGCAATACTGCACAGTGGCGTGCAGGTTGGCGTAGTAGTGTTCCAGCAACGCCATGAGCAAGGAGTGGTAGAAGGCCTCATCATCTGCTTCCTTGAAGTAGTGCTCCTGGGTCCAACCTATACGCTGGGGTGGCTCACCCTCCTCTGGGATGACTGGTGGTGGTGGTGGCGGCATAGGTACACGTCCTCCTAGAGTGGCTTAGGCGTAGGTGTTGGTGCTAGTGCTGGTGGGATGACATCCTGCTCCTAGGGTTCCTCTTCTTCATCTTTCTCCACATCCTCAAGCACAATCTCCTCCTCTGAGTCCCCATCATAATCCTATGACCACATTGCTAGAGAAGAATACCAAGTTTGTGTGGTCTGATAAGTGCCATGCTAGCTTTGATGAGTTAAAGAAGAGATTGACTACAACTTAGTGTTGATTCTGCTAGACTTGAGCAAGAATTTCTCCATCTATTTTGATTTTAATGCGTCAGTCTTGGATGTATTCTTATGCAAGAAGGAAGAGTAGTGGCTTATGCATCAAGGCAACTAAGGAAGCATGAACTGAACTATCCTAATTTGGAATTAGCAGTTGTGGTTCATGCTTTGAAGATATGGAGGCACTATCTTATTTGGCATGAGTGACATCTACATGGATCACAAAAGCTTGAAATACATCTTCACTTAGTCAGATTTGAATTTGAGACAATGTCAATGGTTGGAATTGATCAAGGACTATGACTTGGAAGTGCACTATCATCCTGGAAAGGCAAACATTGTGGCCAATGCACTTAGCAGGAAGAGTTATGTTAATGAGGTTCGGATGACACCAATGCCTAAGGAGTTATGTGTAGAGTTTGAGCAATTGAACCTAAGCATTGTCACTAATGTTATAGAGCTAGAAGTGGTGCCCACTTTGGAGCAAGAGATACGCCAAGCCCAGTTGAAGGATGAGAAGTCAAAGGAGATTGGAAAGAACCTAGTGATTGGTAAGGCACTTGGCTTCTGTATAGATGACAATGATACTTTATGATTTGATAAGAGGCTATGTGTGCCTGAGAACAAGGCTATTGGAGAAGCAATTCTTCATGAAGCTCATGAGTCAATTTATTCCATACATCCCGAGAGTACTAAGATGTACTTGTATCTTAAAGAGAAGTATTGGTGATATGGGTTAAAGAGAGACATAGCAGAGTATGTAGCATTGTGTGATACTTGCGAGAGGATGAAAGCTGAGCATCAAAGACCTGTAGGATTGTTGCAACCAATGAAGATACCCAAGTGGAAGTGGGAAGAAGTTGGTATGGATTCCATAGTTGGTTTACGATGCACGCGTAGAGAGGTTATGATTCGATATAAGTAATAGTAGATTGGCTCACTAAGGTTGCTCACTTTTTGCCAGTCAAAACTACTTATATAGGAGGAAGGTTGGCTGAGCTATATATGGAAAGGATAGTGTGCTTGCATGGAGTTCCCTAGAAGATCATGTCTGACGAAGGTACTCAATTCATGTCTCACTTTTGGCAGAAGGTACATGATTCTCTAGGAATGAAGTTGAATTTTAGCTTAGCATATCATCCACAGACTAACGGGCAAACTGAGAGAACCAATCAAATATTGGAGGACATGCTGAGAGCTTGTGCTTTGCAATATGGTACAAGTTGGGACAAGAGTTTGCCTTATGCTGAATTTTCCTACAATAACAATCATCAAAAGAGTCTCAAGATGGCACCTTTTGAAGTGTTGTATGGACGTAAGTGTAGAACACCTTTGTTTTGGAATCAAACCGGTGAAAGCCAAGTGTTAGGACTAGATGTGCTTAGAGATGTAGAGGAACAAGTGTGTATGATTAGAGATAATCTAAAAGTGGCACAGTCTCATCAAAAGAGTTATGCAGATACTAGGAGAAGAGAATTGGTCTTTCAAGTGGAGACTATGTGTCTCTTAAAGTGTCACCAATGAAAGGCATAAAGAGATTCAACATGAAGGGAAATTTAGCACCAAGGTATATTGGTCCATTTAAGGTTCTTGAGGGAAGAGGCAAAGTGGCTTATCAGTTGGAACTTCCAAAGAGGTTGTCAGGTGTGCATGATGTCTTTCATGTGTCTCAATTTAAGAAGTGGTTGTGTGTGCCTGAGGAGCAAATACCTTTGGAAGAGCTTAGTGTGAAGGAGAATCTCACTTATATGGAGTATCTAATCAAGATATTAAGACAACTAAAAAGGTCACTAGAAGCTGGGTCATAAGGATGTGTAAAGTACAATGGAACCATTACTCAAAAGAAGAAGCTACATGGGAAAGAGAGGAATATTTGAGATTTGAATACCCACAACTTTTTGAGTCACCACCATCCGAATCTCGAGGATGAGATTCATCTTAAGGGGTGTGTGGGGGTATAACCCTGGATATCCACAAGACTATACATGGGCCATACAGCCGGGGAAGGCCCAGCCCATCGCACAGTGCATGGTACTGGTCGGCGTGTGCCACAAGACTACGTGAAGGATCCTTGATGACAAAGGAAGATCTGATCAGATATGCTAAGATGTCGTATTCCTTGTAAACACATATCATGTAACTGACTAGGATTAGATTCAACCGACCTATAACCCTACCCCTCGTGCTATATAAGGCAGGTAGGGACCTCATCGATTTCATCTCATCATAATATACAATCCACTAAAGACACATGACATAGGGTATTATGTCGACTTGATGGCCTGAACCTGCCTAAATCACTGTCTTTGTGTCTATGTCACCATCTAGTTTGTATCTCACACACATCCATCGATTCATCTACTATGGTGGGCATACCCCTCGGT
This sequence comes from Miscanthus floridulus, assembly GCF_019320115.1. Lineage (NCBI taxonomy): Eukaryota > Viridiplantae > Streptophyta > Magnoliopsida > Poales > Poaceae > Miscanthus > Miscanthus floridulus. The sequence continues at coordinate 3,908,074 of NC_089595.1, forward strand.
AGACTGCCGACCATATTTCGTCGACAGTGGTGTGCCAGGTAGGGGTGTGCGTCTGATTCCATGGCGAGCCATATGTTATGCTTTCCGAGCTCCATGGACCTTCCCGAGCCAGGCCAGTCATTCATAGTTGGATCCATGACCTAGGTTGTCGGCGCCAATGGCATCGGGCAGATCATGGAGGTGGTACAGAATCACCCTATGCCGATCATGCCAACATCTACAACAACATCTCTGACCTTGGCGCCTCACCGCTGGGCTTGGAGTTCCATTGATCAAGACGATCTGATCGCATCCATCGATTGGGTCACTGATGGCTTAGCTGAATGCATGTCTCTCATGGAGTCGGTCTTAGATCGATCTACTGTGAGCGACGGTGTTCCCACACTCTGAGGTCACCAAGCCACTACAACCGAGCGATCTACTTAGCCACGTCATTCAAGGTGGCAAGATTCCGATCTGGTGATCACGGTCACTCTAGTAGTGCGTACGGTGCAACGCCGACCACTTCCTGCTACCGGCCTACGCCTCACCGACTATGAAGCCCCGATGGAGAACATGCCGAAGACCTATCCCTTTGGGTTGGTGGGTGTGGGATCCGTGTATCAAGACGCCATCCACCACCTTTTCATCAACCATGCTGAGCGTGACCGCATCGATGACCTGTACATGATTGATCTGCCTAAGGCCAATCATCCTGCTTCCGTGGTGAACATGGTGGCTATTCACCAGATTTCGAACAAATCCCTTAACACCATCTTGGAAGAGAGATCCGAGCCATACTCTAAGGGCTCCACCAAGACCGTCTCTAGTTGCCCCCCTTTCCCCTAGGGTTCGGGGGCGAGCTATTCCATATCAGCCATGATAGCGTCACCAAGGATGATGGGACCGCCAACGAGCGCAATGCTTGCCTGGCGAAGAACGCCGATTGCCAGTGTCACTGGGACAAAGAAGCCACCCATGTGGCCGATGGAGATCCGAATGCCATCCCGAACCTCTGGGGAACCTCTGCGCAGTTTCATTAGGCGTTTCTCAGAGACAAGGAACTCCATCCCGAACATTAGCGATAGTGAGGCCATCTCGGTGTTCACCAAAGGACTCCACTACCATGAGCAGCTCTGCTCCAAGTTGTATCGCAAGAGGCTAGCAACCATCGATGAGTTGCTGCAGACAACAAAGGTTTACGCCGATGCCAAGGAAGCTGATTGCCAATATAAGGATGACATCACTCGGGTTTCCCGCCCCGAATGGCAGCAGCATTGCAATGACGACCACCACGAAGAAAGGCACTATGTTGAACGCGACCACCGCTATGACGAGCGTGGCTATCATTACGATGATCTTAACCACCTACACGACGATAGGCTAGAAGGCTCAAGAGGAAACAACCCCATCAGCGCAGACTAGACAATTCTGTTAATGCCATAAACACTCGCGATAAGCACAACTATGACGCCAATTATGAGAAGCTCCTTGACAGTCCTTGCCCCGCTCATAAAGGCAGCAAACATACCATACATGAGTGCAAAGGCGTGGCCAAGGCATTCCATGATGAAGATAGGAAGAGGCCATAGGACAAGGATGATGAAACCAATGATGGCCAGGAGGAGGGTCATGACAAGGACGCTCGCCCTGCCTTCCAAGATCCCACCAAGACTGTCACCTTGATCTTCGGCAAAAGGGCTACCACTGAGGCCAAGCGGGAGCAGAAGCTCACCGTTCAGCAAATTATGTCTGTCACCACCTACGACAACACCATCGCTGTCCTCAAATACCTAGACTGGTCGAAGCATCCTATCACCTTCTCCAGGGCCAACCAGTGGGCAGATATCCCGTACCTAGTTTGTTTTCTGCTCGTCCTGGATCCCATCATCAAGAGCGTGCGCTTCAAGAAGGTCCTCATTGATGGAGGGAGTGCCCTCAACATTCTTTTCACCAGATCCCTAACTGAGTTAGGGCTTACCAAGGAGGACCTCACCCCCATGGACTCTTCATTTTGGGGAATCATTCCTAGGAAGATGTCCCAGCCTCTAGGGCAGATCACTTTGCTTGTATAGTTTGGCACTGCTGACCACTTCCATACCGACTACGTCAACTTCCTGGTAGCAGACTTTGACATGGAATACCATGCCATTCTAGGCTGACCAACTCTCACCAAATTCATGGCCATACCACATTATGTGTACTTGGTCCTGAAGATGCCGATGGAGCAGGGAATTCTCACCCTACGCGCCAACCTCAACACCACCTACGCCTGTGAAAGGGAAAGCTTCGTGCTCATCGAGGCTACTGACATCTCCATCTACATGCAGGACTGGCTCATCGCTTTGCAGCAGATGCCACTAGAGGAGCAGGAGATCCCAACCAAGGAGGCCCCCTAAGCAGCCACCAAGTCCAAGGAGGTAAAGGATTTGGTCCTCATCCTCGGCGGTCAGAGCAAGACCACTCGGATTGAGGCCCATCTGGCCATCTGGACTCTAAATAGGAAGACACACTCATCAAGTTCCTACAGGAGCATGCCCACATATTTGCATGGAAACCTGTAGACATGCCCCATGTGCCTCAGGAGCTAATCAAGCACTCCTTAAATGTCTCGGCGATCACCAAGCCGATCAAGTAGAAGCTTCGACGATTCACGCAAGACAAAAAGGAGGCTATTAGGGTAGAAATAACATGGCTCCTAGCAGGCAGTTTTATTAAAGAGCTGTATCATCTGGAGTGGCTAGCCAACTTTGTTCTTGTAAGAAAGAAGAATAAAGAATGGAGAATGTGCGTTGATTACATCGATCTCAACAAACACTGCCCTAAAGACCCCTTCAGCTTACCTTACATATATGAGGTCGTATATTCCACAGCTGGTTGCGAGCTCCTGTCCTTTTTAGACTGCTACTTTGGTTATCACCAGATCTCCTTAAAGGAGGAAGATCAGATCAAGATGCCATTCATCACGCCCTTTGGCGCCTACTGCTACACCACCATGTCCTTCAGACTTAAGAACCCTAGTGCTACATATCAAAGAGCCATCTAGCTCTGTCTCAAGGATAAGATTGGGAAGAACGTCGAGGCCTAAGATGATGATGTGATGGTTAAGTCTAAGACCGCTAATAACCTCATTGCCGACCTCGACGAAACATTCAAAGCCCTGAAGGAGTACCGATGGAAGCTGAATCCCACTAAGTGCATTTTTGGTGTTCCATTCGGTATCCTCTTAGGCAACATTGTTAGCCGCCATGGCATTGAAGCCAATCTAGAGAAGATAGAAGCAGTTACCAAGATGAAACCACCGACCTGTGTCAAAGATGTCCAAAAGCTAACGGGGTGCATGGCGGCTTTAAGTCGTTTCATATCCCGGCTAGGCAAAAAGGAACTCCCCTTCTTCAAGTTGCTTAAGGCCAAAGAGAAGTTCACCTGGTCGGAGAATGCTGATAAGGCGTTCGCCGAGCTCAAACACTTCCTCACACAACCTCCGATCATGACTGCGCCCAAGCTAGTGAAACCCTACTAGTCTACATCATGGTGGCCAACCAGGTGGTCAGCATGGCTATTGTCGTCGAGCGAGAAGAGGTCAGACCACCTACAAAGTCTAGCACCTAGCCTATTTTATTAGCAAGGTGCTGAACAAGTCTAAGACTCGCTACCCTTAGGTCCAGAAGTTGGTGTACGCCATCTGTTGGCATTTCTAAACGCAATCACCAAGTATGGAGATAGAATCCATCCCGGCAACGACGCTAGAAATGCTTGTTGGTATTTCTTAGCGTCATCACTAATGATTAGCAATGCCACTAAGTAATAGCCTTGATAGATCCTTAACAATTTTAGATATTTTTCCGCAAGTGCACGGAGCTATCATGATAGCATTTCACCCAAAAGTATTCAGGGTATCATTATTTATATTTTCCTAAAGGAAGGCATTTGATTAAGAGTCTAGTATGGATATGAACTTGAATAATAATGCTTGCAAGCACACCAATGTTTACAACAGGGGTAAGAATGGTGATTTCAAGATAGTGGACACACACTTAGCATTCCTCAAAGGATAAAATAGAGAAGAAAGAATAAAAAAATAATCCTAGTCGAGCAAGCATTGGTCTAGTATAGTCATACAAAGATTAGTTAATGATCATACAAGTTACATAGTTAGTCTTAGGGCTAAGTGTGAAACAGGTTGGGAGGCCACCGAGTACTGGTCTACCAGGAACCTCATATGACAATTTAGACTCCTACACCCCAGTCGAACATGGGGGATTACAAGAGACGGACAGGGCTATCACCACCTACCACCTACCCCTCAACCGTGGAAAGGGATAATGCATTCACCTGTCTCTCCATACCCAAGCACCATGCTTGCGTATACAAAAACTATCCAAATCCCCCTAGGTCCCCAACCCTACGGATCGATAGGTAAAGAACTTGGGCACACCTAACGGCACGATGAACCACCACCTCAACTTTTCTCTAGTTCCGATTATATAAGTTATATGAGTGTTTAAGCATAAAGTTAAGTGTGCTAGTTTCATGACATATAAACTATAGACTAGTTCATATATCAAGATTATAACACAATAACTATACTCTAGTTCATAAGTATGACTATAAATATCATATGAGAGCATAACTTTGGTAGAACTCATATCTCTATTCATACCCAAAGGTCTCTTCTTCCAAGGAGCCAAGCTCTCCAAGGTAGCTTTGCCTTGCTCTAAAGCTACTAAAAAGTAAAGCTACTTGTAACACCCCAGGTGTTTGCCACCAGTTAAGCAATGGGTTTGAGCTAAAACATGGTATATTAAGTGATGATGAAGATGTCAAGGTCAAACCTATAGAAACAAGCCCCAACCTAAACTTGGATATTGCACCTTTGCTCGCCTATAGACCCCTTTTCAAGATATATGCTTGGGTGATGTTATTGGAATATCTTCATGTGTCTCACATCAATACCCATCTATATTGATCCATGGAAAAGTTTCGTGAAGTTTGGAATCAAGAAGTCACATGAAATGACGAGTTATGTCCTTGCTTGAATTATTTTATAAAGTGAATGGAATTCTCGATCATCAACCAAATCTTGCAACCATGCTCAAATGACTCTAGAAGAACTCTACAACAAAAGTCATGAAAGGTTCATGTTGGGCAAATGCCAAGAAAACGCTCCAATGGAGCAAAAAGGATAATTTAAGCTTCATAGTGATCCTACTTTGGTCAAAGTAGAACAGTAGGTTCTATACCAGTTTTGAGGTTGGACCTTAAATGAAAGTTGTAGTCCATATCATGTAGAACAAACTTTGTTTTTGGACCAAGAGCTAGATCACCTTGGAAATAAGTCAAACAGAGGCTCGAAGATTGAATCAGCGGCTGTTTTCAGACTTAGAATTTTTCTAAGTCTGGAATTCATCGTCGTCGACGTTGGCATGTCGCGTTCTCGTGTTTTCGTTAAGCAACTTGACTTGACCCCAAAATATAAGTTGGAGCTAATTCATTGGAGAAGATCATACAAAAGGTTGGGATCAGTTTGACCATGTTTGGACCAAGTAGTTCGACTTCAAGCAGAGCGACACTTAACCCTTGTTAAGTCACTGACAATGTCAACTTGAGGCTTGATTAGCTACTAATCCGAGAGTTTAATGTCTATGCACCCTTAATAAAAGTTGGAGAGCAGCTTGTGGACAACAACTTTGCTACAGGCGCCTAGGTCCGAATCCAAGCCGAATATGCTGAAAAACGCGTCTAAACTCGGGCTCCATCGCGCGCGCCAGGTGTTCGATGGCGGGCCCCATAGGGGACACGCGGATGCCATGCTCGCCGCCGCTGCTCCACGCGTCGTGGACGCCCTGCGCCCTGCTGCCGATGAGGAGGGGCACCAGCACGCCCTCTCCATCCCCCTCTTCAGTCCCTCTGCGCTCCCCATCGCCTCTCTCGCTCCGACCGCGCGCCTGCGCGGTCGCCAGAGCGCGGCCGCCATGAATGCCGCTGCCGAGCTCCCATGCCACCGTCGCTCCCTCGCCTACAGCCCTCCTGCGCCTGCACCGAGTGTCGCTACGCATCCGTCGCATCACGACGCCCCTCCTGCGCCCCTTTTTCGGTCACCGCGGCCGCTGGAGCGCCGTCGCCGTCAGTTCCGGCGGGCTCGAGCCACTGGCTTCTGTGGCCGGTCCACCTCGGGCCATCTCTCGGCCATCCAAGACCACCAGAGTGTGCGCAAGGGCCCCCTGGTGCTCCCCCGCCCCTCAGCCGCCACCGACGTACCTTCTCCGGCCGCAACAGCAAGCTCCGACCATCCTCTGCTCTGATTTTTCCGACCAGGGACCTCGCGCGACAATTCGACGAAATTCAGGGTTCTAACTGCGAAGTCAGTGACTCAGGTGAATAGTGTCGTAAGGACTGGTTTGTAATTATTTTGCCAGAACTTTGGAAATTCATAGTAAATTGTAGAAAATTCGTAAAATAGTAAATGAGGACTTTTTGGAATCCTTGTGAAATTGTCTATGCAGTGGATCTATAATATGGCATGTTTTAGTTTAATTATTTTGCGGTAAAAATAGATTTGTGCAGTAAGGTTGTAATGCTAGTTGAATTTGTTATTTTTCATAACTGTAGATCTAGGGCTCCAAATGAAGTGAAATTTTTGTGGCATGCTACTCATGTGATAGTTGATGTGTGGTAAAAATTTCATGAGTATTGGATGAAGTATGAGTGAGTTATTGGTTTATCTTGCTCTCACGTGAATTCTTGCTTTAGCAACTTGTCTTTTTCATAGAGGTTGCTATACATATCCAAATGGAGTGAAATTTGTACAGTAGACTATTGAGAGGATATGTGAGCCACTGTAATTTTTGTAGAAGTTATTGTGCACTTTTGGTATATGTTCATTAAGTCACCTTATTATCTAAAATAAATTAAGAAATGCATTAAAAGAATTTATTTGGTCATGGACACTAGGTTTTATGGTGTTCTTTAGTCATGTGTGAAATGTTGGTAAAGTTGGTTTTGCCCAATTATGTATTTGCAACATAAGTTAATAATTATTTTCTTGCCGATGTGGTTTATGGACAGATCTGGGAACTTAGCAAAGTTCTTCATGATAATGTGCTTTGTTGTGAAACTTGTTTATACAAAAGTTGTAGATAATTCATGTATCTATCTTCTATTAAAATTTGGTGTCATTTGGCCAAGTAGTTTAAGAGTTACAGCTGTTTAAAGTTGGGTTTCCGAAATGGCTGCTTTCTGTCAATTGTAGATCAGTTTCTGTAAATGGATATATTTGACTTAGTTAACTTGAGAATCATGCTAAGATGATTAAAGATGAATTGTAGAAAATTTCATAAGCTTTCCATAATGTCTTCTTGCAAGTCATTTGGATTTGTGTGACTCCAGTTATAGCTAAATCTTGTAGCTGCTGTTTGCATGTCCAGAAATTGGCAGATTCCAATTATAGTGTTTGCTTGTATATTGTTAAGTGTGACTTATGCCTTGAGTGATGACTGAGTTAGAGCACATGAGATCTTGAGAAAACTTGTGTCATGCTTGGTGTTGTCGTCTTCTTTGCCATCTTAGCATGATAGATTGTGTGATGGTTAAGTTAAGCATCGCAAAGTACTTAAGTGTGAGTGTAAACTATGCTTGTCCTTGCTTGCTATCTTGTGATGCATCTCATGGTACTATTCTTCATATTCATACACTTGCATATTGCATCTCATCTAGGTGCGCTAGATGAACCACGTGAAGAATATGATGTTGGAGCCAAACCCGAAGACGGTGTACGGAGGATCTATCCCGAAGATGGAAGGACTAAGCCAGTGCTCGGACCTGTGATGTCACCAGGACGGTGCAAGCTAACTGAACTGACTTGTGTCGGATCCCAGGCAAGCCCCGGAGCATTATAAGTCTCCTAATTTATAAAAGCAATTCTTTCTATATATGAGTTATATATTGTTGCATTAAGTTGTAGGAGTTGATTGAAACCGTTGATGCATTTATTACTATCCTTGCCTACCTTATTACCTTTTTACCCTGTTAGGTCAGGATCGAATAACTGCTTAGCCTTGCTTAGACCGTAGCGATCGGTGATATCCGGTCACCTACATTATAGGTGGTTACTGGAAGAATTTAGCTATGGAAAGAATGATATCCTGGAATTAACCATGTGTGATGGATAATTGGAGACCGGACGGAAAAAGTTGGAGGCAACCAGACAGGGTTCTGGGGTGCTATTAGTTTCTGTCTGTGTCGATTAAGGACCGACCGTTGTTGGGCCTCGAGTCATGTTGAACGCATGCCTTACATTTAGCTGGCCGGATAAAGTACCTTCCGACCGCGAAGCTGGGAGATTTTTCGGGCCGAGTAGATTGCCCGCAACGCACTGTGCCGGAGCAGGTGTGGTAGGACACGGGGGCGGGATGATAAGGCCAAAGTGCAGTCGGTCGGCCCCCGGGTACATGTGGTTCCTGGCAAACTCGAGATTCCTGGAAAGTTGACTCGGTGATCAATATCTCACTTTAGCGGGTGAGTGAGGTTTGTGTAAGGAATAAATCACCAGCTGGTTAGGAATCGATTCGAATCGCCATCGCTCCTGGATAGTGAGCACTTGACTCGAGTTACTTCATCGTAGTAATTATTATGGAACAATGATGGTTATCTGGATGGTACGGGATATGCTAAATCTAAATTGGTAACTGAATGTTATTGGTTAATCAAGTGATTGCTATAGTACAGGTGCTTACCTAGATGGATAGGTTATAATAAAGATGATGCAAAGTATTTACAAATGGTTTATTCATGATAACATATGCTTTTCGCAAACGAGTCAGCTAGCCCACTAAAGAAAGCCTTGCATGATCCTTGGTGTCACTTTATTTCTGGTTTACGACGGGTAAGTCTGGCTGAGTACATTCGAGTACTCAGGGTTTATCCCACCTTGTTGCAGGTGATGTTCTTGACCTATTGATGATGGTGGCTAACCACCGGTGGGCTCGGTGATTCTATACTTACTTCTCATCTATATGCTTTTGTCGGATGATGTCACTATGCTAGCAATATATTTGGAACTTATATTAATGTAATCATTTGAAAGCTATGTCGTTTTCACTAAGCGGTTTTGAAACCCAAACTTGTACTATTATTTGTTAACCCCTTTGTAATATTAATTCCGCTGCAACCCGATGTATGTGATGTGTATTTGCTTAATCACGCGATCTTGGTTGTGAGGTTGATTTACCGAGGTCTTTCGGGACACTCGGCGGACTACCGGGTTTATATGAGTGAAAGTATGGGTGTGTCAACGTGTTAGCGGGGACAACCGTACTTGATCTTGTATAAATTGGGCGGTTCTGTCACACTACTACTACTAGAGAGTGAGGTGTGTGAGGTGATGCTCAAGTGAAGTGTGTTGAGAGAGGGAGGGGTACCCCTCTATTTATACAAGAGCAAGGCAGTACTTCTATCTATCTTTGGCGCAAAAGCATGAGATGCACCGCCTTAGCATGGGGGCATGCCACCGCTAGAGCAAGGTGTGGCTAAGTAGCGTCGACAGGGGGTCGGCCGCCCCTTCACCGTGGCCACTCGCCACCGTCTTCACCTGGTAGGCCATGGGCTAGACATGGATCCCTGCTCCGTGGTGTTTTGCCTGGTTTGCACTAAGTTGATGGGCGTCTCTCTTGTTCCTTTGCGCAAATTAGCGTCGGAAAGCGCCTTTCGATGAATTATTCCATGTATTTGTGTTTGTGACATGCAAAATAACGTTCTCCAAATACATGTTGAACTTGGTTAGTAGTAAATGCATATGTGATCAAGATTGTTTATTTCTCCTCTTTTTGTGTCTTAATTGGCGGTCAGATTTGATTGGTAATGACCGCCAACAAGATCCCCCAAGCTTAACCTGTGCTCATCCCGAGCAAATAGCTAAGTTATTAGTTGTTGATCAGTAGTTGCTACGATGACAAATATAATTCACAAGTGCCATGCCTATAACAAAGTATTCTCCCTCAATTTAAATAAGTTGGTATTCTATCCACCCTTTTAACTTAATCCCTGTGGGGCTTATTGCTTTTCCAAGTCTTAGGTAGTTACAAGATAGAACAGTTTTAACAGAATTACCAATCATTCATTCTTTGATCAACCTTCTATCCGGAGGTTTTATGAGTTTTGCAAAATAAAATGTAAGTTCCTCAAATGATTCACTTAATCGCTCAATGTGTATGGTCCTCATGAAGGCATTTGATTGTTTTGCCTTCTTTTCATTCTATCCCTAAAAGGCTTTGAGTGGAGTTGTTGGTAGGTACGAATGAGAGGCATACTTACATCACATATATTGCTAAGTAAAAAACTGGATCCAAGGAGATGCAAGTCATACACTTTTATCAAGATGTGCAAGTGTGTGGAATATTTTCCTATTCCTAATATTTTTGGTACTCCTTTGATCATGATTTTCTCTCTTTTGATTAATTGCCTTGGAAGTATGTGCTATATTTCTCTCTTGTTTTTTTTTCAATACTTTGGAACCTTCATGTGTTCCATTTTTTCTTTTGCTATTTTGAGAGCTTCACGTATCTCTCTCTTTTTTAGCATAACCCCATACTTATTTTTGGCATATGAAAACTTTGGAGAGAAAGACTCATGACAAATGAATGGAGTTTTTATTTTAGGTGGACAGAAAACATGTTTTTGCATAACTCTCGGTGTAAGAGTTAGCATTTTTATATGTGGGTGTTCGTGAATCTTGATCATGGGTGCATGACGAGAATCTCTACAAGTGTCACAATAATTTGACAAAACTCAACGTGAATATAAGTAGCATATGACTAAGGTTTGAATTTGAATCATGTCACATGGCCGTGGAAGGAATTCATAACCATCGAGGAACTTTTGATTTTAGCATTTTTAAAATAAAAAACTCCGGATGTCAAGTTTCTCGTAGAATAAAGTCATAGCATATTCTATTTACCATATCTTAACTTGCAACAACTTAGAAAAGTATCATGCTTTTGCAATCCACAAGTTTCCAGTTTTAGGATGAGACATTTTAGCCAACAAACTTAAACCTTGGAGAATACTAAGTTACAGCCTAGGCACAGATGAATTATAGATAGAGCAACTATTCGTTATTTCATCAAAGGTGAAACTAAACATTCCTAAATCACATATGAGTGGAATGAGTATTTTTATTGTTTTATCATATTTATTTTTTTGGATTTTATATTTTACATTTTTTAAATGCTAATAAATAAATAAATGCAATAAATAATGCAAAAATTAAAATGTGAAAAATAAAAGATACTACTTAACTCTGCGGGGTCCTTCCCCAAGCTTGTTCGCTGCCTACGGTCCGAGATTGAACCCCATATATCGCGAGTACGCTGTTTGCTGTTCTCGCTGTTGTTGCTACATCGTGTTCATTTGCGCCATATGTTGTTGCTGCTGTTGATGTCATTGGGTCAAATCCTGCATGTGAGTGTTAAGTGTGCTTTGAATCTCACCAGTGCGGATTTCCAATCTTTCAGGTGGTTGTTGACGTCATCCTATCATGAAACGGACTGTCGTGGTTGCACAGGTGGAGGTAGCCCCTCAGAATCGGATGAGTGCATCGCCTATGCTGCGGCGTCAGCCTCTGCCCATCCGGATCCTCTAGCCTCGTGTGTCTACGGAGTATGCTCCCAACCGGGGTGGTACATGGGTGTGAACCCTGATACTTGCCCAGTTGGTAACAACTCTAGGTGGTACTCCTGGGGCGTAGCTGGAAAAGGCTACGGCTATGCCTGTTGTGAGCTGCTTGCTTCATTTCTGACTCTACTCCTTGTCATCCTGCCAGACACAGAACTTCTATGAGCTTCCTCTTGTAGGACAAGAGGGAAGGTTAGCGTAGGGGAATTATACAAATGAAGACCCAGGTTAGGTAACGAGATTTCATTTGTACATCCCTAGGAGAAAAATACAAGTTGTCCAGCTACATTGTGTTTCAAGTGATGCCCTTGTAACAAGTAATGCTCATCGATAATAAGGCATGGAGTTGAAATATATTCTACTTCATGATTTTCCATCGCACCAACACTAGTGGCAATACGAGTGACAAGAGATGTACATGATATGGAAGTGGAAAATGTCTTTAATGATTCTAGCCAGTGTTTGAATATTTCTTTGATAGGAGCAATTTTAATCTTCTTAAATATGGCATAGAGTATTTTCATTTCGTCATTATGAACAACTCGAATATCTTGCCTAGAAAACAAGGTCATGGCGATCCAACAATGCATGAGCCTAAGAGTGGGATGTTGGATGTCCATGTTGCGGGGTTGAAATTTTCCAACTACAACTGGACCCGAAATTTCATTCCAAAATTTATGGCGATTAAAACCTCTAACAACAAGATATATGTCAATTAAGCATCTTCGTTGAAAACCTATGTGTTGAGCAAGATCTTTCCAAGTGCAAAAATGTTCTTGTTCAAAGCAGCGGAAAGTAATTCCATTGTCAACTTCTTTTAGTGAGCATAAAAATTGAATGGTTAGGAGACGAGAACCTTGTTCCCAAACATGATCAACTTACTCCCAACCAATGGATTTCCAAATAGAGGTGAATTCGACGTCCATACCTATGGCTTGGAGAAGCGCGAGGTCATATAATGGCGTATCTTTGAACACGCCATCCTTGATGAGGTGGTAGGCCTCCATCTCTCGGCCTCTCTCCAAGCCGAGGTAGGGCTCGTCATCCTCCTCCATCGATCGTCCTTGCTCTTCCTCTTGCTCTTCCATCGACAATGTTTCTTGATCTTCATGCAACGGGCTTTCTTCATGCTCGGTGTAGCGCGAGCTTGAGCTTCCACGGGAGCGCTTCGAGCTTGATCCCGTGATCTTCTTGACAATGCCGGCGATGGCCTTTCTGAACCTACCCATGGCGAAAAACAACACAACAACAAGCGAGAACTTGGCCACGGGTTATGGTTAGCACAAAATATAAAATGAGAACCCAAAGACTAGCTTGAGCTTGGAATTTTTGCATGAGTTTTTTTTGTACTAGAATTTGTTGGAAAATGCTTGAAAGGAATTTAGAAGCAAGTGAGTGAGTGGGAGAGTGAAAATGAGAGAGTGTGAGAGGGGTGAGGAGCTCTCCCGACCACCCTACATATATATAGGCGTGAGGCACCCCAACAGCAGACAGAGAGCAACGGTCATGGGTTGCTGCCCGAAGGACAGCTCCAAGGGCCACCTGCACAGGCCGGCCGACCCGTGGGGTCGCCCACCCCTTGGTGGGCCCACCTGGCCTCTCCTATGGCAGATAGTAGCCAACGGTAATTTGTAACCTGTGACCGTTGGGGTTTTGTCCAGATCCCCAACAGCTTGCTTGATTTTGATTTTCTAACAATATTTTATCAAATTTTTAATTTCTATAATTATTGCAAAAATGATAACTAGTAATAATAAATTATTCTTATTTGGAAAATAATTTTGTAGGATTTTTCAAAGATTTTTATTTTGACATAAAAATTCAAAATTTTAAATCTTACAAATATTTATTTTGAATATTTTTAATTTTAAAGATAACTACCGATTTACCTTCGGCATGGGTTCGACGTTTTGGGTCTATCGGACAAGACCTCTCCTCCTTCATTGATCTGCAACTACATTAACATTTTTAAGGGAATTCTCGGGCAGCTATTTGAGAAATTTGAGTTTCTAACATTTTGTTAAAACTTAATTGATTCTTTACCGCAGAGGATAAACTTTCTATTTCAGAATTTATATTTTCGAGAATTTTATCATTTGATATTAATTTCTTTGTAATATTTTCATTAATTTTAACTTGGCCTAAAACCAAGTCTTTGAAGGAAGGTTGACTCAAATTGTAATTTGAGTTGTAGTTCGAATTACCTTGCGAGCGGGATTGGTTATTCCACCCATTATTACCTGGTTGGCGAAACCCGTTGTTGATGAAGGCAGCTTCTTCGTGGGTTTCGGGTCAGTCATTCCCCGAATTGTCAACGTTCCCACAGACTTCACACGTCATGTGTGAGTCCATGGCCTGGACGGTGCCCATCATGGCATCTTTTCTCTTGGCCCGTTGCTCTAGTCTTTTCATCAAAAGATCTACCTCGAATTGCAGTCGTTCCCACAGACTTCACACGTCATGTGTGAGTCCATGGCCTGGACGGTGCCCATCATGGCATCTTTCTCTTGGGCCCATTGCTCCAGTCTTTTCATCAAAAGATCTATTTTTGCGGAAAGAATATCCGTCTCCTTCACGGTATGCATTCCTTTTTGTGTTTTCCTTTCCTCCCTCCAGCTTTGATTCGACACCATTTTATTGATGAGAGTCGTGGCTCCATCAATGGCGAGGGAAAGGAAGGCGCCTCCAGCAGCAGCGTTGAGGTGGCATGTAGACATGGGTATTAATCCATCATAAAAATTTTAGAGCACTAACTAGTTTTCAATCCTATGGTGCGGGCATGCTTGGATGTAGTCCTACAACCTCTCCCATGCCTCGAGAATGGTCTCCATGGAGCTTTGCTAGAAGTTCGAAATTTGTCCCCTTAGGGCATTGGTTTTGCCCATGGGGAAGAACTTAGCGAGGAACGCCACGGAACATTTGTCCCTCGTCTTGATAGCTTCCTTTTCCTTGTAAAACCACTGCTTCACCTTCCCTGAGAGGAAGAAGGGAAACAAGCAGAGCCTGATGCTCTCAGGTGCGACGTCCTTGATGATGATCGTGTCACACAATTTGAGGAAGTGTTGGAGATGCGCGTTTGTGTACTCGCTTGGCAAACCATGGAATTGGTTTGCCTGCACCATCGTGATGAGGTTGGTATGGAGCTCGAAGTTCCCACCCCCAACGTTGATAGCGGGCCCAACGGGCATGTTGGCAACATCGAGGGTGGAGTAGTCGTGGAGGGTTTTGGCCATGATTGGAGTAGCGGATGGTGCGGGGGTGACTGGTTCGACTATCGATGGAGTGGCAGAAGAAGAAGCATCACAAGACTGTTTCTTCCTTAGGAGTGCCTCTAGATTTTTGATGCAGTTTTCTAGCAGTTTTCATCCACAACAGGAGAAAACAAGCAAAGTTAGCCTACATAAACAATGGCTACCTTACATGCATATTATCATGAACATGTCCTACTAGATTATTTAATCAATATGTCTTTCCTCAAAGGATAAAATAGAGAAGAAAGAATAATCCTAGTCGAGCAGGCATTGGTCTAGTATAGTCATACAAAGATCAGTTAATGATCATTAAAGTTACATAATTAGTCTTAGGGCTAAGTGTGAAGCAGGTCGGGAGGCCACCGAATACTCGTCTGCTAGCAACCTCATGTGACAATTTAGACTCCTACATTACAAGAGATGGACAGGGCTATCACCACCTGCCACGTACCCCTCAACCGTGGAAAGGGACAATGCATCACCTATCTATCCACACCCAAGCACCATGCTTGCGTATACAGAAACTAGCCAAATCCCCCTGGGTCCTCGACCCTACGGATCAACAGGTAAAGAACTTGGGGACACCTAACGGCACGATGAACCACCACCTAAACTTTGCTCTAATTCCAATTATATAAGTTATATGAGTGTTTAAGCATAAAGTTAAGTGTGCTACTTTCATGACATATAAATTATAGACTAGTTCATATATAAAGATTATAACACAATAACTATACTCTAGTTCATAAGTACGACTATAAATATCAAATGAGAGCAAAACTTTTGGAAAAACTCATAGCTTCAGTAAATTATTCCTTGTATTTGTGTTTGTGACCTGCAAAATAACGTTCTCCAAATACATGTGGAACTTGGTTAGTAGTAAATGTATATGTGACCAAGATTTCTTATTTCTCGTCTTTTTGTGTCTTAATTGGCGGTCGGATTTGATCAGTAATGGCCGCCAACACCATCCTGATCACATCTCAGAAGTTCCGTCATTACTTCCATAACTGTGGTTACCGAGTACCCACTCGACGATAT
The DNA here is from genome assembly GCF_019320115.1 of Miscanthus floridulus. NCBI lineage: Eukaryota > Viridiplantae > Streptophyta > Magnoliopsida > Poales > Poaceae > Miscanthus > Miscanthus floridulus. Next base: position 3,924,015 of record NC_089595.1, read on the forward strand.
GCTCCGTAACAAGGAAGCCAATGGCCGTATCACTAAATGGGCGGTCAAACTTGGCACCTACACCATTGACTTCAGAAGCCGCCAGACGATCAAGTTGCATGTGCTTGCTGTTGGTATAAATTAATGTATACAGAATAATCCGCAAGCGTACATATATTATACCATTGTAGCACTTCACCGGAAGTAACCCAGTTTTATATTGAACCAAAAGAAACATGTGTGAGAATAACTAAGTCTATCTTAACCCAACTTCATAATCAAGGCTAGATAATAGGAGCGTAGAGGAGATTGCAGAGGTCTTTGAGTTCTAACTTTGGTAAGCTTTGTCTTCTACTGTTCAATTCTGGGGATATTACTAAATAAAACACAGGCATAGTCTGTTTCCTATAGCAATAATGTCCTGTTAGGCCTACTAACAGGAGGAGGACAACAAAAGATTTAACGAGGCTATAAGAGTCACCCTCATGAGGTACCACCGATCCATAAAGTAAGGTACATCCACGAGTAATCGATTCTAACCACCACGCTTACACTACAAATACTACTTTAACCCAGGAGCTACAAGGATTAAAGTACTCAAAAGAGAGTCACAAACCTAAAGAACAATATGAACAAGATGCTTACTTGAATTAGAAGTCGATTACCAGAGAAATCTCAGAAGCAAGCTCAAGAAGAACTTGATTCCGCTAGGATACCAGCTGTAGAGAGAGCACCGATAGGCCGGGACTCCTCTAAAACTCTTCCCTCTCACTCTATCTCTCTATCTCTAATACAAGACTAGATCCTATTGAGGACTAATCTTCTCTTCATTGCTAGCTCTGATCCTGGTGGAGATATGGATTAGTGTTTCTAGCCCTTAGGCTCTCAGGATCTAACTTGGCATGCCCTGGAGGGGGCACATGTAGGTATATATAGGCTGGAGCATTAATCCTTAGCCCTTGGATGAAACTAACTTGAATAAATGGCGGAGATGCAATCCTTAAGGTGGTGGAGAACCGACGTAACAACAGAGTGGCTAACAGGGGTCCCACAGGCCGTCTGGCATATAGGTGGGGCCGGCCGGCCCCACATGGCAGTGGCTCAGCGTTGGCTTTGGTGGAGAGCCTCCTAGAGTCTTCTAGAGTCTTCCCACACTGTTTACGTGGTGGAATTCTGTAATTTCCTTTGATGAATAGGTCCTCCTTGGCGGTCTTTTGATTAAATCCTGCTAGAAACACATATTCACCAAAACTCATGGAATTTGTCGTTTAAACCCCTAAGTCTACATTGGTGATCTATTTTAGCCATTTATGCAAGTTATATTGATGGTTTGTGATGAATGTTAACTATCGTCAATAAGCTCCCCCACACTTAGGCTTTTACTCGTCCTTGATAAAAGAATAGATTACTCAAGACATAACCTTGGGACAAGACATCAATATAAAACCATTCCTAGTCATACATGCTCTACGGGATTCAAAGTGTCTACCATGAAACTTTGGGCGGTTGAAGAATGGAACAACTTGAAATAGATCACTATCTTCCTTCAGTCAAGCCAATTAGAGAAACATTTTAAGATTTTTGAAAAACAAAATATAGCTTACCTTCTCATTTTGTAGTACTCTAAAATCACTCTGTATATGTAGTATTTTTGAATCCTCACCATGGCATTAATGACTTTGCCTTCTTTTTACCTACTTCTAAAAGCTTATGTGGATCTCAGGTAGGGATAAATACGAAAACATACTTGCATTGCATATATTGTAAAGTCAAAACAAGAATCGAAGGAGAAAAATGTCATACTCTTATTTCAAGATGTGCATGTGTGTGGATATGTATATGGTGGCTATCCTAATTCTACTATGCTCCTTGAAACATATCTCTCTTATTTGAAACTTGAAACACTTTTTGCAAGAAAACATGGGCTATCTTATTCATCTCATTTTTAGGTGGGCTTCTGAGTACCCATTGTTTTAGATATCCCGGACACTTGTCCATTTTTCAATACCTTTTCTTCTCTTCTTTTTTTATGAATAACTTTTGCATAGCCCATGCCTCTTTTTCTGCAATTGAAACTTTTCAAGAGAGACATTTACAAGAACTGGAGCATTTATCCTAACAATCATATTTTTGTGTCTTTTCCCAATATACGAGTTGAACATTTTTTAGTGGATGGAAAACATGTTTTTGCATACTCCCAGTGTAGGAGTAGTTGATATAAGTGGAGTGTACGTGATCTTGATCTTGAGAGGATGATAAGTTTCTCAACAAGGGACAAGGTTTGACCAAACTCAACACAATGACAACTAGTATATGTAGAAGGTTTCCTAGTCTATCATATCATGTTTGGCTTTGGTGGGACATTGATTTCCACAAAGGAGATGTGTAGCTATTCTTTTAACTTTTTGAAATAAAATTCTCCAATAACAAGACATCAAGAATCAAGTTCTCATTATTCTACTATATCTCATTCCACAACAACTTAAGTAACATGTGGTCCCTAATAAAAAGTTCCCAATAGTAGCAAGACTTCTAGGAAAAATATTATGTGAGTCTATATTTAAGTCATGACTGAAATGATCTTTCCTCATGTTTTAAAGTTGTTTTATCAATTGATTTCCAATTTGGTTCCAAATGGAAAGTAAAACATGGGAAAATAGAACATATTGGGCTCAAACATGACCAATGATAAAGCTCAGGGTGCGGTGGCACCGTGATGGGCTGGCCGGCCCAAAGAGGAGGCTAGGCGGCCTGCTCCAGGAGCTGTTCGAAGTCCACTTCGTTGCACATGGTCCTTGGCCCATTACTTCCCAAACTTCATAATTTTTGTGATTAAATTCTGTCTTGTTGTCACGGTGTGTCTCCCCCACACTTGTTTTCCTGTATACCTTTATGCACAACATGTGGAGACAAAACACATATCCAAAACAAATAGAGACCAGATAATAATAATAATAAGACTCCATTAATATCATAAGGCACTTTATTACACAAACCAACCTAAACACAAACTCTTGACTAGCTAGCACAAACTTCAACCACTCTAACAATCTGAGCTAAGCGAGTAACCTAAACATACTATCTTTAAACACTTGACCTAACCACTCATGCCTTATCAAAAAAACCTAACTCTCTTTTACTTCCTAGTCTTGGCAATAAAATGATTCAAAGCGTTTAAATCTTGTTGCAGGCTCTTGCGATAAACGTGTTCTTCGTTGATCCTCTGTTCTAAGGTATATACAACATCGGAGAGATCTTCAATCTTTTTATCCAAGAGTGCAATAGTCATTCATGTATGCTTCTCATCATTTTCTGGAACAGCTAGTGGCGCCTTCCTCTTCTTAGAGGGAACAACCTTGATTTGCTTCTGTAGAGCTTGGACTCCATTGATGATTGTACGAGGGGTGACTGATGCATACTTTGCGCATGTAACATCCCCAAACTTATTGGTCTTCACTCCAGTAAGCACCTCGTGTCCCTTCGGAGGTAGGAGGTTGATCTCCTGTGTCACCTTGATCAACTTTTGGGCATCTAGCTGAGGCTTCTGTGGACGTGGCTTGTCTTCAAGAAGTGGACTCGATGGTGGCGGAGCAACCACTAGATGATGAATAGCTTGGGTGTAGTAGGATTGGTTGGGACGAATGGGAGCTATCTCTCATGGCAAGATGACGCTCAGCGCCATAGCATCGGGCTTCTTGTTTAGATCAAAACCGAAGGGGACGATCTCTTTTCCAGCCATTGGAACTAGGGAGGAGGAGAGCATTGCTGCTATTGGAGAAAGGAGACTTTGATGGGATGGCTATGGAAGCAGGCATGTGCTCATTTATATAGGGGGGGAACAACTTGTAGTAGGGGTCAAGATCTATCTATTTGAGGTCTCATAATGAAATAAAAACGAATGCATCGAAGAACTACGGGATTGTGGAGGGGAAAGATGTAGAAGACATGAGAGAATTGACTGGGTGTGAGGGGACTAATAGGTGGGCCGACCAGCCTGTAGATGGGGTTGGTTGGCCCCACATGTCATCTTCTCATGGGGTTTTTTCTCATGGCGGTTTCTAATCCCTATCTAATCCCAAAAAGTATATTTATGTGTTATGAAACACAAAGAGGATGGCAGTGGTGTAAATCTATGGTAAAATCAAGAAGTCTACCTCATCCAAATCCTCAGGTGAGTTTTCAGGTTCTAGAAAGATCTTGAGACGGTGGCCATTTACTTTGAATAACGTACCTTCATCATTTTAAAGTGTTACCGCTCCATGCGACGCGGTGCTTATCACCTTGAATGGTGCTTTCCATTTGCTCCGAAGTTTTTCGTGCCCGAATAATTTGACCCTGGAATTAAAAAGTAATACCTTATCTTTGGGGGTGAACTCCTTATTCTTGATCCTCTTATCATGCCATCTCTTGGTTGTCTCCTTGTAAATCTTGGTGTTGTGATATGCTTTTTCACACCATTCATCAAGCTCAGAGAGTTGCATCTTCCTCTTGTTTCCTACGGCTTCAAAGTCCATGTTCCATCGCTTGATGGCCTAGTGAGCCTTGAATTCTAGCTCGATAGGTAGATGATAGGTCTTTCCGTAGATGAGCTGATATGGTGACATTTCAAGTGGTGTTTTATAGGCCGTTCTATAAACCCATAGTGCATCGGGTAGTCTATCCTTCCATGCAGTCCCCATCTCGTTGACCGTCTTTTGCAGAATATTCTTGATTTGTTTGTTTGATGTTTCTGCTTGGCCACTTGTCTGAGGGTGATATGGAGTAGCGACATTATGATGGATCTCATGTCTTGACAAGTAATTTTGAAAGTTCTTGTTAGTGAAGTGAGTGCCTCCATCACTAATCACTATTCTTGGAACTCCGAATCATGGAAATATTGTCTCTTCAAACATTTTCTTGGAGTTCTTAGCATTAGCAGCTCTACATGGCATGGCTTCAACCCTCTTGGAGACATAGTCAACTACCATCAAGATGTATTCACAGTTCTTTGACTTTGAAAACGGTTCCATGTAGTCGATTCCCCAGACATCGAAGAGTTCGATCTGGAGGTTGTTGGTGAGTGGCATGACATCTCTTGAATTGATATTCCCATGCCTCTAACACGCTCCACACCTCCTAATGAAGTCTTTCGTATCTTCATACATGGTTGACCAAAAGAATCCACTTTGCCGGATCTTTGAATGAGTGCATAATGCGCCATAATGTCCTCCGTATGGTGATGAGTGGCATCGTTCGATGATCTTGATGCCATTTTCCACCGGTACACATCTTCTGAGTAGGCCATCAGAGCAGACTCTAAAGAGGTACGGTTCATTCTATATGTGGATTCGTAGATGAGCTTCCTTTTGTTTTCTCCTAGTGGTACATAACCTGCAACCATAAAATTAACAATATGTGCATACCAGGGGTTGGATTTTATGACTTTGAAGAGCATGTCGTCCTGTAGTGAATCATTGATGGGTAGTTCCTGTGAATTCTCAAACTGCATTCTGGACAAGTATCGGCAACATAATTTTCTACTCCCTTTTTATCTTTTATTTCTAAGTCAAATTCTTGGAGTAGCAAAATCTATCTTATTAATCTAGGTTTAGCATATTTCTTAGCGAGCAAGTATTTTAAAGAAGCATTATCAGTATAAACAATTGCCTTGACTCCTACTAAGTAAGATCTAAACTTGTCAATAGCAAAAACAACAGCTAGGAGTTCTTTTTCAGTTGTTGCATAATTAAGTTGAGGTCCTATCAGAGTTTTGCTAGCATAAGCAATTGCACAATACTTCGTATCTTTTGTTTGTCTCAAAACTGCCCCCACAGCATAATCACTAGCATAATCAGCATGACACATTATTTTTAAAAGGTAGCGACCAATCAGGGGTTGAATGATTGGTGTAGAGATGAGTGCTTTCTTAAGAATATAAAAGATTTCAAGCATGCATGATCAAATTCAAAGGAAACATCCTTAGCCAAAAGATTTGTAAGTGGTCTAGCAGTATGTGAAAAATCTTTTATAAAGCGGTGGTAAAACCCCGCATGACCAAGAAAACTACGGATCCCTCTAATTTTTACGGGAGGAGGTAACTGTTCAATTACTTCAATTTTAGCTCTATCTACCTCAATCCCTCGTTTAGACACCAAATATCCAAGCACTATGCCTTCTCTAACCATGAAATGACATTTCTCCCAATTAAGGACTAAGTGCTTTTCTTCACTTCTTTGTAAAACCTTGTCTAAATTTTCAAGACAACCATCAAAAGTTTTTCCATAAACGGAAAAATCATCCATAAAAACTTCCATGTTTTCTTCAATCATATCAGAAAATCTAGACATCATGCATCTTTGAAAAGAAGCTGGAGCATTACATAACCCAAAAGACATTCTACAATAAGCATAAGTTCCATATGGACATGTAAAGGTGGTTTTATTTTGGTCATCTGGATGAATCAAAATCTGGTGATAACCTGAATACCCATTAAGGAAATAGAAGAAAGAGTGATTCGCTAGTCGCTCCAACATTTCATCAATGAAGGGCAATAGAAAGTGACCTTTCTTTGTTGCCTTGTTAAGTTTTTGGTAATCTATACACATCCACCATCCAATGATGGCTCTTTGGGGGATTAATTCATTCTTTTCATTTTAACAACAGTCATGCCTCCCTTTTTAGGCACAACTTGAATAGGGCTTACCCGCTCACCATGCAGTATGTGATACATGATCCCAACATGCAAGAGTTTCAAAACCTCTTTCTTAACAATCTCTCTCATCACATTGTTAAGCCTACGTTGGGGCTCCCTAGAAGGTGTAGAATCAAGATCTGTAGGGATGCGATGGGTGCAAAGAGCAGGGCTAATTCCCTTAAGGTCTTAGAGTGAGTAGCCAAAAGCAGAGCGATGCTTTTCTAAGATAGTTATCAAGCGTAGGGATTCTTCCTGAGAGAGTTTATCACTTATGATCATAGGAGAATCCTGATCATTATTGAGAAAAGCATATCTAAGACCAGAAGGTAGGGGTTTAAGCACAATGGTGGGCTTAGGTGGTTCCAGCAGTTCATCTAAAGGTTCAGGCTCTGTGGGATTTTCTTCTTCCTCCTCGATAAAGAACTGGGCATCATCTTCAGGGTTGGGTTCGATCAGATCATCAAGAGATGCAACCTTAACCTCTTTCATTGGGTCTTGCTCAAGAATTGGCTCACTCTCAGCATTTGGAGAATGAGTAATGGGTATAGAGGGCTTAAAGTTTTCCTAAGGCTGATTTTCATCTTCCCTGTTTGTCCTTCTTGGACTTGGATAAGTCTTTCGATTGGTTGTCCTATCAACATGTTGAACTCCATAATATCAAAGATATAGAAGCTCAAAAGAACCTTAGTTCCTTTTACCTGGATAGGGAGGACATACAGAATTCCCAAACTTGGGAGAATGTGTCTTGAAAGACTTTTCAATAACTTTGTTGTTGGGGTTAATGACATGTCCTTTAATAAATCGTGAGCAAAAGATGCAGACATGATATTAACACCAACAACTGGATTATAAAGAGCATCGAAAGGAGCTTTATTAATTTGGCAACGAATGGATATAGAAGGTGAATCTAAACAAATCACATCAGAGGAAAGCTCTGATTGTTCTACCCATTCATTGCTTATAATAGATACTAGCTCTTTCATAATCTTTTTAAGAAAAGCTTCCTTATAAGGCTCTAAAGGTTCTTCATAAAATGATGATTTCCTAGGCTTCTGGGGTCTTCTCATGGTATGGTAATTCGAGATGTTTCCATATTCATCAAAAAGTTCATCCTCGAATTCAAGCATGAAATCTGAAATTGAAGTTTCCTCCTTTTCTAGTGGTTCATGATTTGGGATAGCTGAAGTTGGTGATGGGTTAGGCATAGATTCTGGGTCAGCTATCTAGGATTCCTCCTCTAATGGCTTCTTTTCTACTTCTTCAGGGGTGTTCTCTAAGATTTTGGTAAGAATGCTTCTCCCCAAATTGGCGGAGACATGCAAGAACGAACCTTCTGAGGCCATATTAAGATGCTTTGAGGTTTTCCTATCAAGACCCATATAAAAGTGTTGAATAAGAATGGGGTCTTGAATGGCAAGGTCAGGGCCAAAATTAATGAGAGTATTAAAGCATTCCCAAGCCATGCATAGAGATTCTTTTTCTTCTTGTTTAAAAGAATAGAACCTATAAACGAAGACTGACTACTCTAGAGACGGGAAAGAATTGCAAGCAAAAGCTTGAACACAAGGCTTCCCAATCTCCTTGTCTACTCCCTATAGTGAGGTTGTACCAACGTTTAGCTTTTCCCGTCAAAAAGAAGGAAAAAATCTTCCATCGTAGGGTTTCGTCTGACATGCCTGCTATACGTAGGCATGCATAGGTTTGCTCAAACTCATTTAGGTGGGAATAGGGGTTTTCATCATCTTCGCCCGAAAAGGGTTGATCCTGAATCATGTTAATTAAACACGGGTATAGCTCATAGCCAGGTATTAGGATAGGCTTTGAAGACTCTTGTGGCTATAGACATGCGCTCGTGGGTGCACCATATTGGTAGATAGGGGTGGATTCTAATCCATGGTAAAGATAAAAGAAAAGATAAAAGAATAGTGATACAAGGTTAAGCTAGATTCAAAGTTAACTCAACAACCATTTCCCTGGCAACGGCACCAGAAATACTTGGTATAAATTAATGCACACAGAATAACCCATAAGCGTACAGATATTATACCATTATAGTGCTTCACCGGAAGTAACCCAGTTTTATATCCAACACAAAGAAATGTGTGTGAGAATAAGTAAGTCTATCTTAACCCAACTTCACAATCAAGGCTAGATAATAGGAGCGTAGAGGAGATTGCAGAGGTCTTCTAGTTCTAACTTCAGTAAGCTTTGTCTTCTACTATTCAATTCTGGGGATATTACTAAAGAAAACATAGGCATAGTCTGTTTCCTATAGCAACAATGTCCTTCTAGGCCTACTAATAGGAGGTGGACTACAAAGGATTCAACGAGGCTATAAGAGTCACCCTCGCAAGGTACCACCAATCTAGAAAGTAGGGTACATCCATGAGTAACCGAGTCTAAGTACCATGCTTACACTATGAATACTACTTTAACTCAGGAGCTACAAGGATTAAAGTACTCAAAAGAGAGTCGCAAACCTGAAGAACAATATGAACAAAATGCTTACTTGAATTAGAAGTCGATTACTAGAGAAATCTCAGAAGCAAGCTTAAGAAGAACTTGATTCTGCTAGGGTACAAGCCATAGAGAGAGCACCAACAGGACAGGATTCCTCTAAAACTTTTCTCTCTCACTCTATCTCTCTATCTCTAATACAAGACTAGATGCTATTGAGGACTAATCTTCTCTTAATTGCTAGCTCTGATCCTAGTGGAGATATGGATTAGGGTTTTTGGCCCTCAGGATCTTAGGATCAAACTTGGCATGCCCTAGAGGGGGGTGCAGGCAGGTATATATAGGCTGGAGCATCAATCCTGAGTCCTTGGATCAAACCAATTTGAATAAACAGCAGAGATGCAATCCTTAAGGCGGTGGAGAACCGACGTAACAACAGAGAGGTTGACAGGGGGCCCATAGGGAGCGTCGCCATTGACATAAGGAGGGGAGGAGAGGGCAGGAGCTTACTTGTTGATGGACGAGGGTGGATTGAGAGGACGAGTTTACTGCCGGCGGCGAGCTAACGCCATCCATGGCTGAGAGGGCCAACAGGAGTTAGACCATTCCGTCGGCCGTATGTGCATTTCCACCAACACGTGTACTAGGCCAATGAACCCGGGAGCCCCAACGTGTCCCAGGAATCACTTGTGTAGATGGGCCGCTAGTAGGGACCACGGCAGCAGCATGCACTACTAGAAACTTGAATTGCCCTATTGTAACACCCCGGTGTTACGATTTTATTTAGCACCGCATTTTAGGCCTAAGTAAAAATTTACGAAACGAGTTTTCTTGGATTTTGGATTTAAAACATACTTGAGGCGATAAGCGAATCCTGTGCGACTTAGTTTTGTGGACTCAAATCAACGCTCAAGTTAAATTACGTAGTGCGTAGAAATATTAGGAGTGTCCGATAACGAGTCTATCAAATAAATAACGAATGGCTTGTTTAATTGATTAAGCTTGAAATGCGACTATTATAAATAAAATAAAATCCATTAATACATTGAACGATATATATATAAGTATATGCTCATGTGTTTATTTTGAGAAGCCGGCTCAGTTGAAAGGCCTGGGGTTTAGTGATTGACTTGTGAGCGAACGACTCCACAACGATGACGGGACGTCTCCCTGCCGTGCTCCATCGCTTGTCGTCAGTAGTGCGTTCCCCGCTTGCTCGCTCTCTCAGACTCTGCTTGTCTTTTACGCCAGTAGTCCCCGCTCATCGCTGCTATTGCGGTGTACTACTTTTTACCTGCCTCCGTTGTCCCTTTGCCTGTCTTGCGCGGTCTTGTCTTGCGTACCTTGCTCTGTCTCTGATCATCCCTTGCTACTCGACCTGTCTACCTCGCCCTATCTCTAATCATACCTTGCTACTCGGCCGATTTCGCTGGGCCGGCCGGTCGCTGTGCCTACCTGGGCCGTTCGCCACGCTAGGCCGCACGTCCCTGTGGTCCACGCCACGCGCTTGGGGCCATCTGCGCGCTTGGGCCATCCACGCCTCTGCCGCACACGCCTGGGCCACTGCCCCGCTCCCCGCTACTGGGCCGATGGACGCGTACCGCCTGGGCTGGCTGGTCGCGCGCCCTACTGGGCCACCGCCGCGTTGCGCTGGGCCATGCCTGCGCGTGCCCGCCCGCCTGGAGGCCTCGCCGCTGGACCAGGCCGACCGGGTCGCTGGGCCGATTAATGGCCACTAGCCTTTAGTTTCTCAAACCGGTAGCTAAATTAGTTCGGGAGTAAATCTGTAAAATCAATATAAATCTGTGTAGTGATCCAAAAATTATGAAACTAATTTTAATAGGCTCCTAAAATCATGATCTACATGTTAGTTCAGTTTGTTCACATATGGTAATATTATTCTTGGAACCTATATAATTAATTTAGGGTACTTAATATTATGAAAAGATAAACTTGTAGGAATTTCCACGATAAATCGGTAATATTGTTGGATCTAAAATTTGTACAGTAGGCTTCTAGCAATATTTGGTACTCACTGTAATTTTTGTAGCTCTAGAATAATTAGTTGCTAAATAGATAATGATGTCTTATTTTGAATAATGATTAAACCGATAGAATCAAATGAAGAAACACCTTTGTTTATATAACTAAAATTATTGTTGGGGAATGACGCCTTATCCAACAACGTGTATATGTAGCCTAAGTACGGTCGTCGTTTTAGCTTGAGTGGCGTACGTCGTATTTTGCGAGTTACGATTGCAGTTGATTAATTACGTCTTTGCATTGCATCGCATTGCACATCATATAGGTACGATGATGGATCAACGGATCAATTGAAGGATGATTGAGAACCCCGAAGATGGTGTAATGATATTCTCTCCAGGAGATGATGCAATGGGCTTGTTATCCAGCTAATGGTGGATGATCTGAAGATGCAGACACTAACTTTTTAATATATCTTACCCAGGCAAGCCCTGGTGCATAACCCCTACTTTTCTGCAGTTTAAATTATATTTGTGCATTAAGTTTTAAGGAGTTGAATGAAACCCACTTGCATATATATATCTTTATCCTATGAGTCTTACCAGTATGACAGGATCGTATAGATTGCTATGCTATAGGACTCCGGTAGAAGTCGGGTGATTGCCTGTCACTCGCGAGCTATAGGAAATATGTTACTATATCATTATCACTTGGAAAATATAAATGGTGGAGATGAAAAATGGTGACCGGACAGGGATATGGTTTGGGTATTGGTGGGTGTAAGAGGTTGTGTCGCTGTGGACGCGGGACATAGCTTGGTTACACTGTTTTCTCTGTCTGGTCGGTTAAGGACCAATCGTTGCATAAGATTCTAGGCAAGTCACAAACTTATTATCCCGAGCACAGACTTGTGTATGGGCGCTTGGAAGACTTGTTGCTCTCTTGTCGCGGATCTGGCTCTTTCTGGACCGACTGTCAGGGTTTAATTTTGGTGAAGGAGGTCCTTGCACCGCACTGAGTCTGGGACTCAGGGGCGGGGGCTTAGAGTCCCAGTTTGGACGGGGACCTAGACACCCGGGACAGGAGAGTGATGGGTTGGTCCTGCTTGTGCCTTGGGTACAAGCGGGGCGTGTGTTTTCAGGGTACCCAGCTGGGGGCATTGATTCGCGAATCGTCGGGCAATCTGGTACGGCTTGTCTACAGTTTAGCATCATAGTAAGAACTGAAGATGAAAGATGGGAGATGGAAAAAGGAAATCTGATTGCTTACCACCTGCTTGAAAGTAGCACAGGTGCTTACATAGAATGGTTAGTTAATGAACCAATGCAGCCATTAATAAAAATCGAATATAAGGACGCACGCTTAGTAATGCTTCCTGCAAATGCAACCCACAAGCCAGATAGCCTTGCATATCCTTGGAGTCTTTTTCTTTCCTCCTATCGGGTAAGTCTTGCTGAGTACACTTGAGTACTCAGGGTTTTATTCCTCCTGTTACAGGTGACAGGTGGATGCTAGAGCTGACTCTTGTGTGTGGATACCTCCTGGTGGGCTCAGCGAGGATTCCTTTATGCTGCGATCGTAGTTGTTATTTATAACTCTCACCAAATGCTTTTATAAATAAAAGTTTCATAATCTGTTGTCGTAGTTTATTTATCAATACTTCATCATGTCATTATTAGATAATCATTTCCGCTGTAATTCTCATCACATGCTTATATTCCGCTATTCAATTAAATTGTTTATAACTCTGATGATATAATTATATTACGCTGTTATAGTAAATGAATATTATACTCTGATGTTGTACTAAAAGTGATGTAAGAAATGGTTAAGAATGCTGTAAGCTTTATTCTCTCAATTGTGATCCTGATGGCGAAAATGTGGATTTTTGGGTTCTCTCCTAGGGTGTGCCCGACGGAACCAAGTAATTTAGTGTTCTCCCTCGAGTGCTTAGTGTCTAATAGAAGACAAGCACTTCTGTGAGGCATTAGATTAGGCGGTTCTGCCACACCTGTGGGTGACGGATATTTCTGTGCGTTTTTTCGGTACGCATAGAAAAATTACGATTATTCTATCGGTTCTAACATATCCCGACAGAAAAATACGAAAACCCATAGAATAATTGTATGTTTTTCTGTGCGTGACAATACACACACGAAAAAATCAGCACTCACAAAAAAATACAATTTATTCTGTCAGTTCTTTAAAAACGCACAGAAAAAATATATGCACGTACAGAAAAAAATATGCACGTATAGGATAAATAAAAAAACAAAGAAGTCCTAACCACCGGCCGTCGCCCCCAAACACCCTCGCACGCACGCACTCGCTGACTCGCCTGCTCGGCTCTCCTCACGCACGCACGCACACGCTGCGCCGCCGCCGCAGCTACGCACGCCCGCCTGCCCCGCCGCCTTCTTCTTCCCCGGCGGGCGGCCGCCCCTCCCCACCCCCTTCTTCATCTAGCCCCAGCTCCCCTCCTCCCCTGCTGGCGCCCCGCCCCTCCCCGTTCTTCTTCCCTGGCAGGCGGCCGCCCCTCCCCTCCACCTTCTTCACCCGTCCGGATCCGGCCCTCCCTCTCCCGGATCCGGCCGGTGGCTGCGGTGGTGGTGGTGGTGGCCGGCGGCGGGGCATGCTGGTGGCAGCGGCCCTCCCCTCCCCCTTCTTCTCCCCCGCCGGCGCCCCTCCCCTCCCCCTTCTTCTTCCCCGGCGGGCGCCCCTCCCCTCCCCCTTCTTCTTCCCCGGCGGGTGCCCCTCCCCTCCCCCTTCTTCACCTAGCCGGATCCGGCCCTCCCTCTCCCGGATCCGGCCGGTGGCTACGGTGGTGGTGGTGGTGGCCGGTGGCGAGGCGTGGTGGCGGCGGCGGCCCTCCCCTCCCCCTTCTTCTCCCCCGTCGGCGCCCCTCCCCTCCCCCTTCTTCTTCCCCGGCGGGTGCCCCTCCCCTCCCCCTTCTTCACCCGGCCTGATCCGGCCCTCCCTCTCCCGGATCTGGCCGGTGGCTACGGTGGTGGTGGCCGGCGGCAGGGCGTGGTGGTGGTTGTTGGTTGTTGTATTTTTTATGTGCAATCTGTGATGCAAATTCCCATTTCCTGAATCACTGTGATTATTGCAACAAAAATCACCATCTTTCGGCTGAGATTGCACCGCAAATTTAGTTTTTATTGCATTCGGAGTATGTTTTCTAGTGTAATTTGTTGTAGTCAATGCCATTTGGTATATGACTTGCAGTCATTCTTTGTGATTGTGTGTCTCGAAACATGGCAGAATACAAGGGGGAACGGATCTTGCGACACTGGTTGCTTATTTATGAGTTTCCAGTTACTATATGCTCGTTTACATGTTCTGATTGTTCTAATGATCATGACTGAAAAAACCGATGATTGTTTTTTCTTAGCTAGTTAGTCAGCTAGGTGTAATTTGTTTTCTGAATATAGTCTTTTGTTTTTTCTTAGCTAGCTAGCCAGCTAGTGTAATTTGTTCTTATATGAGTGGCAGGTTATTCTCCAATCTTGGAAGTAAACAAATTTGAAAGAAATATAGGTTTGACTTTCTTGCTTTGCTGTAGGTGGAGATCAAGAAAGCAGAACCAAAGAAACCCTCTAACCAACCACCTGGTTCACTTGATAGCCAACCTAGGGGCCGCCCATATGCAGACAGTTATGATGGATTTGGCAGCTCTTACAATTATGGTGGTCGTTTTGGTTGTCAGCATAGTAGTGTAATAGTTATCGGTAGTGAAATTCATGAACTGCTGAGATGAGATGGTAATGCTTTTGAATGTATTGATGCCGGAATATTTGGACATCATGTACATGTAGCCTAGATGCTATGAATGAATGTGCTGAACATTTGGACTCCATCTCTATATGTTGTGATGAAATTACTATATGGACAGTCCATATTTTAATATGCTGTTGCTACTGTTTTCAAAAAATTATTGTATCCAATTTGCTGCATGGGCAAGTGTATATTATTCTGTCGGTGCTCTGTTAACACCTGACAGAAAAATACAAATTTTCTGTGCGTTCACCTAACCCGACAGGAAAATACATTTTTTTCCTGTGAGTGCACCTCTGCAACTCTGACGGGACAACACTAACAGAAAAATGATTTTTCTGTCGGGTTTTTCTTTTTTCTGTGAGGAATAATGCACATAAATTTTATTTTTAATTTGGCCGAACATAATTTTTCTGTGCGTGTAACACCCACAGAAAAATTGTTTCTGACGGCGAACACACAGAACAATTGAATTTTTCTGTTATTATATTTCCGTGTGTATTTTTCTGAGGGTACACCGTTAGAAAAATATTTTTCTGACGGTATTCGTATTTTTCTGTGTGTTTTCGCACACACCGAAGAATGCGAGTTTCCAGTAGTGATGGTGCCGGTTACACTGCTGTTGTGCTCCAGAATCCGGTTCATTGGTCTAAGTGAGTGCTCTTGCTTGGACCTCCTCTGTCTCCAGCTGCTCCATCTTGTTTGCTGATGCCTCACACGCCCAGATGGCCCTTTTCAAGTATATGATATAGATAGCTTACATTCACAAACCGGGTTGACCTGAAGTTTTGAACCTGAACATGAGAAAAATGTGTGTAGCATGACTCAGTTTTCATAAGAACCTGCAGTTTCTTAATTAAACTACCCAGGGGGAAGGGCTATGCGGACTGTAACCCCATCACGTCACTCTTTTCCGATCAATTAACCTACTGGACTAGATGTTCTTGTCAATAGCTTGTTGTCCAGACGGCACTTTATAGGCAGCCCTGAAAATCAACGTGCCTGGCTGCGGCTGTTCGACGACATTATTATTTGTTAAATGAATCAAGAAGCACTGACAATTGTAACAAACTAGGGAGTTACTAGTTACTCTTTGTTTTTGCATGCCACATGGTATAGAAAGCAGAAGATATTGGGACGATAAATAATAGCACTGATAAATCAAGGGTAAAATTAAATTTTGAGGACTTTTACAATTCCTTCAAACGAATACAGGAAATCCAATTCCCCTAATTTGACAGTTTACGTTTAAAAACATCACCCTTCTTACCGCTTGTATCACAAGTATCATTTAATAATATCACATAAATCATATGGATAGTATGGGAAAAAATGCCAAGATGGACTAGCGAAATACTTGCATTAAGTATTTTATACTATAGGTCAAAATTTACTATTCAACCTTCCTCAACTTTCTCCACTCGTGCATTTAGTATCCTGCTAGGTCAAAATTTGATGTTTAATCTTCCACATGCTTCGTGGCCTGTCTCTTCGGATCCAGAAGTTTCTAGAACTACCCTACCATGCTGTGGACATGAAGGACATTACAAGGCGTAACCTCCTGTTTTGCTTCTTGTCTTGTTTCCTGATTCTTCACATGCCTAGATGACCCTAGAAGGAGTGATTCCATCCAAATATATATTATGACCTAAACGATGCATGTGGTTTCCATCATTTTTTGTAAGAAACTGTTGTTCTAGAAGTCACACATGGAGACATGGAGAAGGGCAATATGCAGGTTACCTTGTCTCTTCGTTCTTTCCATGCTCATATAGCTATGTACTACTGCTAGACGTCAGATACTCACATGTATAGCTTGCCGTTTTCATCGTGTACGCAGCTGAGGTCCAGATGCAGTTTAATAGGCAGCCCAGCTCGGAAATACTTGGTAACCTTTATAACCTACCATGTGCTTTCTGTGGTACCATTTCATCAATCCATCAACAACCAAAATAATTTTCAGAAAAAAATGCAAAGACAAATGGGTCGATAACGTTAATATATATAAGAAGCGCTAATAGTTGTGTGTGTGTGTGTGAGAGAGAGAGAGGTCACTTAGTTTTTTTTCATGGCACTGGGTTAACGTCCTGTTATAGAGAAACAAAAGATAAGACAACAAACAAAAATACAAATAAATCAAGGAAATAAGGTATGTTCTTAAAGTTGTCTATAATTTACGGAGCTTTGGTAGGGATCTAAATTCTCGTAAAAACATTTCGAATCAAGGTTCTCTTCGGAAACGTTTGAGGTGAAGAATCATAGTTACTTTATGAAACTGTTTGAATGTTAGCCTGGATTTGGATTCCTGAAAGAGTTTTTATTTTATAAAAAATCATATAAATGAACTATGCTTCAAAAAAATTCTGAACTTTTTTGTGGGTGAAGAACAACTTCAATACAACCCATTTTAATCTGTTACACTAAAAAATATTACAACAAAAAAACTATAATTATTAATACACAACAGCAAAAGTAGAATCCATGCGAGCCTCTAGCTTTTCGAGTTCCAAAGAAGGAAACATGAAACTTCACAGTTTCTGCGTTTGGCACGAATTTACTGTTTCTTGCGAGAATCGGAACCGATTCAGTCTTCCAAACGGCCCATGTGTCTATATTGTGTACGGTAGCTCGGTCACAAGTTTGGAAATTTTCTAGGACAACCTTGATCCTTGCTGGGGTAGTGGCTAGCGACTGGAGTTGTTGTCGGTGAATGAACTTGTTTGCCACTTGCACAGTTTCGTACGCCAGGGCATAGGCTCGTTCACTACTGAACTTGTTTTCTGAGTTATAGGTGTTGCTGTTGTGCATGGCCTATGCGATGGCTTGGTCCATCCCAGGAGTGCTGTATAGTACTAGCAGTTACTCGTCAACATTGAAAGAATGATTAAAAATTCCAACTGCAATGTACAAATGACAAACTTGCAATTTAAATAGCAATTCGTGGTCCAATTAACTTTTGTGCTCGGGGCCTGTTCGCTTGAACTTATCAGTCGGCTTATCAGCTAGAATCTATAGTTTTTTTCTCTCACACCAAATCAGCTTCAGCCGGCTTATCAGCCGGTTTTAATACCAGCCGAACAGACACAGCCGTAGGAGAGTCCAGCAACAAATTAGTTGTTTAAGGTATACGTACTGTTCCTCATGATCGCGTGGTCAGTGCTCTCAATCCAGATTTTTGGACTGCTTCGATGTGGACACGTTACTTAACAATGGAGGGGAGTTGGGGTTTCCAAAGGTGGGTAGCTATGCCGGCTGAGATGCATAGCAAAGTTGGTGGATGAGCACCTATTTTCTGCCCTTCTTGTTTGCTGATGCTTCACATGCCCAGATGTCCCTTTTATTTCGATGTATGATAGGAACCTCACATTTCACAAATAGGGTTGATCAAAAGCTTTGAACCTAAATCATGGACAATTTGTGTAACATGCATCTCTCAAACTTGTAAGAAGCTGCAAAAGCTACAAAGGGGAAGAGAAATGAGGTCTATAACTTCACCCGTTTAATTCTTTTCATAACAATATAGCTACCATATGTTCTTGTCAATACCTTGCCACCGTGTTCTATAGGCAGCTCAGCAAATAAATGCACATGGCTGATTATGCACTATTATTTTTAAAAATGGCCAACACCAGTGAGATCAATGATGTAAAGAAGTACCGTTGTCTGACTTCAACTGCTTGCTGTGCCGCAAGGGCTGCTCTCTGGTTGGCGGCCGATGCTACAGCTAATCTATCTCTTTATCGTTGCGATCTCTACAGCTCAGCTTGTAGTTGCTCGAGCAGCTGTTCTGGTGTGGGATCAGGGGCTGGTTTCACCGCTGCTGGGGCTGGCTCCTCTACCCCAATTGCGGTTGGCTCTTCGTACTTGACCTCCGGGTGTTCTTGAGGGTTTGGCGAAGTGGCGTAGGTGCTCCTTGTGCTGCATCATGGCCTTCTCCCCGTGTGGGGGCTTTCCTCTTGGGAGTCATGATGGATCTTTGAGTGGCCTAGCACGGTGGGCGCCAATGTTGGGATAGCGTATTCCTACAAGGTAAACAAAAGCGCAGAGCTTTACCGAGCAAAGATTGACTTACTGAAGGCTCAAACTTTGCTCGCCAAAGAACGACAACCAAGGCAGCGGAAATTAGGGAATCAAGCTAAGTGATCTCACTCTTATTGGGATTTCAGTCCCCTCTTTTATAGGTACGGTTACACACATTTCGCCAGCTATTGAATACACACTGTCACAGGGGATAACGAGACTTTTATATGCACAACCGTCTTTCTAAATGGGCCCTTGCCGAGCTGTAGTCCTGGCCTGTTGGGCCGTTGGATCCATCTTGGAGGTCCCTGGTCAAGGGTCGTCTTCAACATGGCTTGAGAGACCTTCGGGGGATGGTCTTCGAGGGTTCCTCAAAGACAAGCCGTGTTGTGCCCCCGGTATCCGCTCGAAGGCTTTGTCGTAGCCTTCATTCTCAAACGCGTTCCTTCGGAGGCCTTCACCATCTTCTTGCTGCTCCCGCCTTCAGCCGAAGGCTTGGTTCGTCGATCCCTACCGAGACCCTGCAAGGCCTTTGGTACTAGCTCCCAGCATGACCCTATGGGTGCCTTTGCGAGGCATCCACGGAGGCTTCTCCGAGGTACCTGCGTCCATGAGCTTGCATAATAGGGAGTCAGAAATGGTTAGTGAACCTGGGGCACGAGGTTTCGCCCCCAACATCTCGTGAAGACCGAACATTGTTTTGTGAACCTAGAATATTGCCTCTACTCAATAAAAAAGTATTCTATCTTCATGAGATAAATGTTTGTTAACAAAATTTTATCTAAATATATCTATATGAGGTCTTGTTTCAAAGTCTTTATTGTAAGAAACATGATGGTGTAATTAGAATTTAATTTGAATACTCGGTTTAGCAGTTATAGGTTTTTTTAATTTATGTAAAAACTTTGACATCATCAATGTGCGGCTTGCTTTGGTGGTTGGTTGGCACGAGGCTGCGTGCCACTCCGGTTGATGCATATCAGTGCCACTCTAGTTTTTTAATTTGGATATTTGTCAAGGTTTTAAATCTCTGGCTATAGCCTCCGCTATCTTCTGCTATAGCTGTTTGAGAAGGATTTAGCTAAGTTTTTTCATGTACAAGTTAGCTCTTAGCTGCCGCTATGGCCCGCTATAGCTGGCTATAGCCTGTTTTCGGACATAGAAAGCTAAATGGCTTAGCCGGCTATTTAAAACCTTGATATTTATGTATAAGGTTGGAAATCTTCTAGGACAACCTCGATCCTCGCTGGGATAGTGTAGCTCTAGCGACTGGAGTCGTTGCTGATGAAGGAACTTGTATGTCTGTTCGTCACTCGCTCCGTTTCGTACGGCAGGGCATAGGCTCATTGGTACGGCATAAGCTCTCGAGTTGTTGCCGTCCATCCCTAGCAGCACCATGAATCACAGCACATTTTTATGCAAAAAGAAATGAATCACAGCACGTTAACAACCACCACCTGGCCTTACTGTCCTCTATCACAATTCTTCCTTCGCGTTGACATAGTTTCTTGTCATATAATTGTGTCTTTCTTAATAAACCATTTCTTTATCTCTCCTTCCTAATTTCAATGTCATATAATTTTTTTGTTTACTTGACAACTAATTAATGGCATGGAAATTTTTGAACTGCCCTTATGTGGGTACATGAGCAGGTGGACCTAAGACTTCATCTTGCTGGTCCACCGCCACGATTTTTTTTAATTTTAACACTTTTTGAAAAGTAATTTTAAATCTAACACTGTCGTGTTTTTTTTAAAACTAACACTTTTGGCCGCGCCTATTTTCCTGGCGCGGCCAAATGCCTATGCCGCGCCATGCATGGTGGCGCGACAGCGGGCTGACGTGACGACTGGAAGCGCGACCGTTGACGTGGTAGGGCTCTGCCGCGTCACCGATCTTGGCACGGCAGTGCTGCGCCACGGCGCATGGCACGGCGGTACCTGGACGGTTTACCGCCTCCACCGTGCCTCGTGGTTGAAACTGCGCCACTCACTGCGGCCACACGCCTCTCACATTAATTATAGGTGAATCAATCGATCACAAGCACTCGTGGACTCATGGTGTTGCTCCTTAACAACTCATAGGATATATACGTACGTACTCATCGTGGAAGTTCATCAGATGCTTTCGACTTCTGGCCTCCTCTTCCCTATCTATCTTTTCAGCTCCATAGAATAGATAGAAATACAACTATAAAGCTGCGATCCTGGATTCCTAGTGGATGATCTTCAGGTTGTGGGGATATATAATCTGTTCCTCAATTATTATTCGGTGCTCATCTGTGTCTGTGCAAAGTTAAGGTCAATCTTCTCTCCTATTCTAACTTCAAGAATATGTATGGTGTCGCCAAGTCACTGAATATATATGGGCTATGGCGCTATATTCAAGATAATTTCATTCGATTACGTTCGTTTTAGAAAATATCAACGCATGATATAAACAGATATGATCACTTAAGATCGACCATGGGTAATCCGAGTACATGATACATGGGTACAATACATCAGTAGTTCAAATGGAATATAAGACAACACAATGGAATTTCTACTACATAACTATATTGATCATTAATAAAGTATGGAACTAACAGACGGCGCAATAAAAAACCCTCAGTCAGAAATATACTGAGTAAGCAACTCGTCGTCCGAGTACCAATCCTCAACCACAACCCTGTTGCTGTGGCTAGGCTCACCTGCACTGTCATGATCTGCCTTTCGCCTGTAGTAAGCGGCCTCCGCTTCATCTGCGGCATCTGCGGCCTGAGTGAAGAACGCGTCGTCATCCTCCTCCGCCTGCAAGCCCGCCTCTGCTAGAGCGATGAGCTCGCTCAGTCTGGCAGTGTCGTCCTCAGCCTCCTCCGTCCGCAAGCCTGCCTCTGCTAGAGCGATGAGCTCGCTCAGTCTACCAGTGTCGTCTTCAGCCTCCTCCGCCTACAAGCCCACCTCTGCTAGAGCTATGAGCTCGCTGAGTCTGGCAGTGTCATCCTCATCCTCGTCCCCCTCATCAGACAACACAATCGGTGATTCAACGGTGCGACCAACTCGCTTTCTGTGCCCATCTAACTTCTTTTCCTCGTACCTTGCATGAGCCACCTCTGCAGTATGGTCCTCGCTGCATCCAATCCCTTCATGTATAAAATGCAATCAGTTAGCAATGCGATTATATTATATTTAAAATCAGACAACGAAAAAAGGTTTTCGAGCACTCACTGGCACATAATGAAACAACATGCTCGTTCAAGACCTGCATCTGTACTCTTGTCTCCTCCCTTGCCTCCTTCCTTGCCCTCTCCTCCTCTAATGTCATCCGTCTCTCCAATCCTCATTTGACAAGCCCAACGTCGATCGGGTTATAAATACCACGCTGTCTAGCAAACTCACGCATCTTGTCTTTGTGATGTTTAACGAAAAGGTTGACGTAGTCATGTCTATATCCCCTCTTCTGTGCAATTACTTGCTTTCCCTTCAGTTCATCCAAGAACTTAGCTTGACCATCATAACATTCCCACCTGAATTTTCTAGTGCTCTGTTCAAACGAAAAATTATATTATATATGTCTTAGCAAAAGAAACAAAATACGATTTCATGGTTACCACAAAAATAACCAACCTCATCATAGTCAATCATATGGCCGCAATAATGGCCTATTCCAAGCTCCAAAGGGACTAGACCGTAGTTGGATTTAACACCACATTCGCACTTGACTGGCGGTGCTTTGTAAATTAACCTTTCTTTCTTCTTTTGCTTTGCCTTTGGAGGTTCTTCGGGCCATTTGTTCTTAGGACCATACAACCACTCCTTGAAACGGCACTTCGCCATTGAATACACCTAAATAACGTGACATTAGTACATGACACATATAGCTCAATATTTCAACACATACACTTTGTACTTACTTCATGCTTGTTTGGACACACAAACTCTAACGTATTGTCAGGGTTTATCACGGCCGATCTTCGCAATGGCATAGAGGAGGTTCCTCGAGTCGTCTAACTACGGCTAAGTGCTTCTCCTTAGCCATCATTGGAGGGAGGTTAGGGGAGGTGGAACCCACTGCTCGAAATGCTATCGTGGATGTCATCCTCTCCACCAATCGTCGAAAAGGAGGTACCTAGGGTCAAACTTGTCTGCACTGTCGATCCACTGAAAGAAAAAACACCTCTCATGGACCTACACAACATAAATTCAATAGAATATTAGTAACCTAATAATACAAATAAAGAAGAAAAATTAACGGAAATAATTACTTACATTAAAACGACTGCACGTGTAGAAGCAACGAGCCGCTGTGTCTGGATGTCTCGATTGAAACACGTCGGCCGGACGACCACAGTCACAGTTAGGGACAGGAAGTTCAGGAGGAATGGGGGCATCTTTGCTAGACTCGTTGGGGTACAATTCTCTAGGACGACCCTGTTTTCGCTATAACTGCTCCCGAAACATGTCTTCCATCTAATAAAACGGTTCAAATTAAACATCAATCAAAACAACGTAAATTAATGTAAAATATAATCATTTGTAATGCAACTAAAATAATATAACCAACACTTATAGCAACAAAAATATATATGGTAAACATACTTCTAACTAAATAATTAACCTTAACATTGACAAAATCAAACTAATATCTTCCTTCAAACCGTAGCCCATAGTTCCTAAACATAATTTTCCTCCTAACCTTAACTCCCATTCATAATATCCTATCCACCATTCAAACGAAAATAAAATGTGCGTCATTACCTTGAACAAGGACGAGAAGGGAGGGAGGCGGCCGGCGAAGGGAAGGGAAGGGAGGGAGGCGGCAAAGGAGGGCCGGGCGGGGGGCGGGCGCGGCGGCCAGGCGGGCTCGGCGGTGGGCTGGAGCGGGCGGACTTGCTGCTCGGGCTCTGCCGACTGCTTGGGCACTGGCAGACGTGGGCCGCGGCGGGGGTTTTATTCGGCTCTGCCGCACCACGGATCAGGGCGTGGCACTGCCGTGCCAAGATCAGTGGCGCGGCAGGCCTTGCCACATCCGTGGTCAGCGATTCCGGTCGCCGCCACGTCAGCCCGCTGTCGCGCCACCATGCATGGCGCGGCACAACTGCTTGGGCACTGGCAGACGCGGGCCGCGGCGGGGGTTTTATTCGGCTCTGCCGCACCACGGATCAGGGCGTGGCACTGCCGTGCCAAGATCAGTGGCGCGGCAGGCCTTGCCACATCCGTGGTCAGCGATTCCGGTCGCCGCCACGTCAGCCCGCTGTCGCGCCACCATGCATGGCGCGGCACATGCATTTGGCCGCGCCAGAGAAATAGGCGCGGCAAAAAGTGTTAGTTTAAAAAAAAACGACAGTGTTAGATTTAAAATTAATTTTCAAAAAGTGTTAAAATTAAAAAAAAAATTCACCGCCACTGGGTTGAGACATTCTACTAGGAGTACTGTATAGTACTAGCAGTTGCTCAAGGGGAAAAAGTTCTGCATCATCCATTTTCATAAGTTTCATGTCATGTCAACATTGAGAGTACGATTAAAATTTCAAACTTCAAAGTACAAATTAGAAACTTGCAAGTTAAATAGCAATTAGTGGTTCAATTATCTTTTGTGTGGCCCACTAGAAAAATTCGTCTTGGTTCATGTGAGGAGCTAGTTCTTTGAGGAAATAAATTGTCCAAGCATTCTATCAAGTCAATTTTGAATACTGGAACAATGAACTTACCAGTTTTACACCAATACATGTCTCACTTCTCACTGGCCCAACCTTATTAGGCTACTTCTTTTTCGGAAACAGACAATACCGAACAATACCACGTGTGCCACCTGCTTCATACACATCATGGGCAACATATACTTGATACCGCCATGTGGACCTTCCAGACCTTCTGAATCTTTAAGTGTCCGAACCTTCTGTTTGTTCATAGCATCAAACAAACCTACTCCTATATATGTTCAAAGAAATTTGCTGCAAACTAGGGCGGTGATGATTGATTGCCTCTAAGATACGCTAGCCGGGTATAGACATAGTCGCGGCCCTGTTTTCTGCCCTTCTTGTTTGCTGATGCTTCACATACCTAGATGCCCCTTTTATTTCGATGCATGTTAGGCACACCTCACATTCACATTCAAATAGTGTCGATCAAAAGCTTTGAAGCTAAACCATGCACAAATCTGTGTTACATGCCACAAACTTGTAACATGTTGCACAAGCTACAAAGGGAGAAGAGAAATGCGGCCTATTACTTCATCTCTTCATTCTTTTCAGATCAATATATGTAGCTACTGGATGTTCTTGGCAATAGCTTGCCATCTAGAGAGAGTTTTATAGGCAGCTCAGTAAATAAATGCACATGATTGTTCTGCATTATTATTATTTTAAAAAAGGCCAAGACCACTGAGATCTATGATGTGAAGAAGTACCTTTGGGTCCCACCATGTGTGATTCCTAAACTTGCCTCCCTGTTTAATGTGAACTGTAACTGAGAAATAAAGAAACCAAGCAAGAGATAGAGAAAAAGTGCAGAGAACAGAAGGGTGCAACTTGCAAGAATTTCAGTTTATTAGGCCCTAAGTATTTTTATTGTTTTAGAAAACGCTTAATTAGTTTTGAAAACAATAAGGTGTTGGGATGTAACAATCTTTATGGTTCTGAAACCATGATATTGCTAAAGCTATATTTTTTTTATTTTTATGAGTTTTATAACTTCACTCCAGACATCTTCTTTCTAAACCGTGTGTGGTTTTACATCTCTCTTGTTCTGAAACTGAAGCTTCACTACTGGATTCAGGCGCTTTGCCGGGTGCCGAATGCACCCGGCAAAGGCTACTTTGCACTCGGCAAAGCCTTTGCCGGGTGCAGCACTCGGCAAAGAGCATCCGGCAAAAAGTTAGTCAGCAAAGAAATTTAAAAAAAAAATAAAAAAAATTCTTTGCCGGGTGCCTAACGGCGTGGCACCTGGCAAAGGCTGACGGTAGCTGGCCGCCGTCAAGCCGGCCACCTTTGCCGGCGGCCATATTTTGCCGAGTGGCCGGCACCCGGCAAAGACCAATTTTTGCCGACGGCTGGAATTTGCCGAGTGCCCGGCACCCGGCAAAGGCTGCTTTGCCGGAGGCCTTTCTTTGCCGGGTGCCGCCAGGCCTGGCACCCGGCAAAGAATTCCTTTGCCGGGTGCCCGATAAAAAGCACCCGGCAAATTTTTTTGCTCCCGGCAAATCAGCCGTTTCCTATTGTGCTTGTTGGTGCTATAGTTTCTCAAAACCGCAACATCCATAGAGGGCCTAAGTTGATGGGTTGTATGCATGAGCATGGGTGCATTGCGTCGCTGCAGAGCATCAGCTACGAGATAGTAAGATGGCGAACATGGATGGTATGGTCAAGATGTCGAGGTGCACTTGACCAGAGCCTGAGAGATGTGGTGATGTGGATCTGTTGTGAACTTGTGGTTGGCGGCCGGCCGCGTGTCATGTTTGCTGAACTTCACGGAGACAGAGGCCATGGTGTTGACCAAGTTCAGCGTCACGTCGTCTCTGCGACGCACCTAGTTAACACGACGACCTTTGTTTGGAAAAACAAAATCAGCGAGACGATGGATCAACCGTGGACACTTATTATGGTTTCACGACATGTGTTCATACACATACATCCAACAGTTGAGACTATTGCTTAAATTTTGAATGAATATAGTTAAAAAGAAATTAGGAGGAATATAGTGGAAAAGACAAACGACAATTCTCTCATACGTTAGATGCATATATATGGACATGTAGTGTGAATCTACGGTGGATGTCCGCGGTTGCTTTATGAGATCGTGCATGCTGATTTTTTTCCGTTTGTTTGAGCCTTTCTTTACCTTATTTAGCTTCAATGAAAGACGGTGCGCTTCGATTCTTTGCTTGTGGGTTGTCGAGCTTTTTGAACAGAGAATGCATCAATTCCTTACTTGACCATGCAGCCAGCTTTAGAAGAAAACCAAAAGCATCCAAATAGTAATAAGCTAGCTGCATCTTGGTTGTATATAGTACGAGCTGCTCGTTATTTTTGTTTCATCATCTCCGTCCTCTTTCACACCTCACCTGTTGTTTTTTGCACCCTCTCGACACTATCTCATATAAGAATACAGTCTTCTCAACTGAAACGCAGTGGCAGTTCGTCAGAAACCAGGTACCTTTTCTATAAAACGTTGTTAACAATTGTACCATTAATTGTACAATATTATTGTAGATACAGTTTTTTTGTTTGGATTATTGTTATAAACAATAGAGGTACATAGGGTGCGATGCATTCATTCGTATGGGTTTGTATATGTGTGTGTGAGCTTCTGCATGTGTTTTTTTTCCTCCAAAAATGTATAAAACAATGGAGTTCACCATTGAATGTGGTTGTTATGTACTCAATTGTAGTGTAGACGTAGAAAATTTCGCAACTTTTCCCCTATTTAAAGTTGACTTTGAAAGCTACATTTGTGACTGATGCCTTGCTCAGTGATTACTCACACTAACATCTTGAATTGAAATCATCAGTGTAGTTGCCAACCATAAAGTTGTAGACCTCATCGAGCTATAATTCGAATATAAATTTTGTCTTTATCGAACTATAGTTATGAATTTATTTGCACCACAACTATTTATAAGGTCGACCTCACGAGCCACCCGTGAAATGCTCCTATTTTAGGGACTGTTGGCAATACAAACCGCACTTAGAAATGCCCCTTTATAGAGGCGGTTTTGTATCTTCGACTACCCGAAGGAATATGGGGGGCTTCTAAAGGAGGTTCACCCCATTGACTAACTCTGGAAATCAACACACTGCATATCAGTAATCAAACCATACATCATCTTTATTAATACACAAACAGTCTTACTACTTAATATTGATCTGACACAAGGGGAAAGTCAAAGGCTCTTAGTACATCATTATAGTATTTATTACAATGGATGCTTCAGCAAGAGAGTAACCCAAGACTACAGGGTACTTGCGCAAACATGAATCTAGTCATTGTAATCCTCTTCAACACTGGCGGTGAAGTTCTAGTCAGGCTTTTCATTTGTGAGCCAACAAAGGGTGAGTAATTAAGGTACTCAACAAGACCTAACGAAAGGTGTTAACAATGCATAGGGGATGTCATAAAGGTTTGGTTTTAGGCTTATCTTTATGAAAATGTGTAGTTTTTTCTTCAGTGGTGCATTTTGTAATATAGATGAAAGCTGGGTTTTGTGGAAACACACCACCCAGCTACCTGAAACACACCGCCACATGCCATTCAAGGTCAGGTGTAGGTTTTAGAAATACGCCACCTAGCTGAAAATTTATTTGCACATAAAACAAATCATATGTATCTCACCACGATTTTTTTAGCAGAATAGCCCAATTATATAATCCCAAGTACGCTAGCAGCAATCCCGAGGATATTTTGTAGCACCCGATTTTAAGGACAAAACCAGATACACACCATATGTGAGCCCAGGAAGTTAAATCTCACATATAGCTACAAATAAAGATAATATCAATAGACAATGCTTAATATATAATATACTTAGTATAAAGGATATAACCTTAGACAGCAAACAGCGAAAAGACAACTCCGATCTTCGGGTGAAGACTCCAATTTCACAGAGACAACTGATTGGTTGATCACAAGCCTAATTCCTCCAAACTCTAGCAATCTAGTACCCATCCGGAACTTTTATCCAAATAATTGAAAAATAAAGCAAGCATAAGTACATGTCATACTCAACAAATATAACATGGGCTTCACAAGGTTTAAAAGGCTGACACTGATTTAACTGCAATTAGCTTTAAAGAGTCATCTTTTAGCAATTGAGTGGCAACAAGTTTATTCACAAGCCCATATAAGCGCATGATCAGGTAAATATGAATAATGAATAGCATAAATAATTAACCATTAATGAGCATCTTTATCCTCAGAATCATCAGTGTTCATCATCTATTCCGTAAGGGTCCAAGGCCGCTCGTGACCGTGAGCACGGCTGATATACCAGTTTTACACTCTGCAGAGGTTGTACACTTTCACTGTGAGTCGTGATTTACCCTTTCGCCCGAGGTAGCTAATCTCTTGACCCATTTCCAAGGAAGGTCGGCAGGGTTCACTATGAAGCATTTCAAAGGTTCGTCTAACAAGTTAGGGCCACTAGGTTTCTGTGCCCTGTGAATGTAGGGCTCCCCTTCCGACAGGCACAATAACGCGCAGCCTATACACTGACGGACAGAGGCCGCACTATATTCAACCTAAAACACACCCCTTTTGCGCCATAAAGGTAACCTCTAACAAGCTAGAAAAGGTCCTTATACTGAGCTAAAGCTAGAGCCATGTAGGCCTCATAGCTGTACTGTAAGTCTCGGATGTTCGCTTACAGATAAGTCCTTAGGGAGAGGAATCTAGAGCACCACAAAATAGCCCAATGCTCTAGCCCCTTGTTCCATGTTGCTAAAAACATCTTTTAATGTTTATTGCATATACCATTAGTCAAGTTACAAGATCATGGCTTTGGTTGAGCACTAGCATCATACTACCCAATGCAATAACCCAAAGGTATCAAGGTAAAGTATAAAAGACTAGGATATCCTTAGTGGTAGTCAAGGTAGACACATGAAGCATGAATTAAATAATTAAAGGTGTATAGGACAACAAGGAAGATCCCATGCTATACTTGCCTTAAACTCATATCCTCTTCTTTTGATTCTTAGCCTCCAAAGAACCGCTTCTTGATCACCACGTAAAACTCACCGACTGGACAAGATCATAAAGCACCACGCAAACATCTATGCAATCATACACGAAGCAAACAATAGATATAAATTAGAATAGTACACCAAACAGATGAAACAACAAGTAAAAAGGTTTTAAAGATGTTCTACACATTGCTACGAATACACTGACGCGAAAAGCACTCTAATCGGAGCTATAACGAAAAAGTTATGAATTAAACAAGATTTCCTTTAATAAAATAATAGATTAAATCTAACCTCAAATTTCAAAAGTTGAAAATATATTTAACAGTAGGATGAACATGTAGACTACTCAATTACGAATCTAACACAACTTGAACGGATTAAATCAGAGTTAAAACGGAGATGATATGGCCAAATAAAGATAATGCCAAATTTGTAAATATTTTGAAATCAATTTCGTATTAAAAATAATTAAAAACAAAATTAAAACAGTCCTGTGGACCTGGTGTCATTTTTGAAAAAACACAGGGGTCAAAACATAAAAACTAGGGGCATTGATTGAATTATTTTCAATAGAGGGTGGACTGCGGGTTGATTAGAGAAAACTATAGGGTCTCTTTTGCAAAATAGCCAGGTTGATTGGGTCTCTGCTGATGGGGAGACCACATGGCGAAAGGCGGTGGCTTCTGAGTGTCGGGTCACGGTGGACTGCCTATGTGGCATGCTGATGCAGACGGTGCGCTTGGTCTACACTGTGCTCATGGACCGAAGAGGTATCTTCTATTCTTGGCCCTTGATCATAGATCGGACGGTTGGAAATAAATCAGAGAGAGAGATAGAGTGGGTGGCGTGGTCAGCGGTGAGCTTGGTGGCGGTGCCATGGACGGCGACGCTCGAACCTAGCCGGCGTAACTGGTTAAGGGCCTATGGGTTACGGCTGCTTCAACTGATGACACGGGGAGATAGAGCAGATTACGGCGAACTCGATGGGGGTATTGGTTGAAGCAGGGGATGAACGGATACAGCGGCATGAGCTATCTTATGGCTCGACTTGGTTCGGCGATGGCGCGTGGATAGAGAAGGAAAAAGAGAGGGCAAAAGCAAAGCACTGGGGCTTCCTTACCGAGATGTGAAGGCTGGGAGCAGTTCGATGCAACGGCGAGGCACGACAGCGACAAGATGCGCTCGACGGCGGTAGGCTCGGGTTGCGGCACGCGGTGAAGCTTGAGCGAGGTGGCGGCTATGGCGATTAGAGTTCAGGATATGTCTAGGCGAGGGCAGAGCAGCTCGGGGCGCTATTTATGGGGGCTCGGCAGCTTGAGGCGCAAGCCAAGGCGAGGAGACGGGGCAAAAGCGGCAGTGGCAGAGTCCGTGTTGGCGACGAGAGGAAGAAGACAAGACTGACATGGGTGGCCCACCTGTCAGCGAGCAAAGGGGTGCAGGGCCAGCGGCCAGAGATGGCGTGAGAGGGAGGCAGGTGCACATCATTGCGCGTGGGCTGGCGCGTCATTGTGGGCCGAGTGGGCTAGGCCACGAGGGAGAGAGGGGTAAGGAAGAGGGCCGGGCTAAGTAGGCCAGTGGGCCAGAAGCCAAGAAAGGAGGGAGAGTGAGGAAAAATTCCTTCCTTTTTTCTTAAACACATTTTCAAATCCAAATTCAAATCAAATTCAAACATAGTTTCAAATATACTTTTTAAGATGAGAACTTTTGGGAGGTTTCCAAACTAAACTTTTGCAAACTTTTGAAAACTCTTTTATTTTCCAATTCTCTTTTTTTATTTCAAAGCCATTTTCAAATTCATTTTCAAAAGCATTTTGAATTTATTTTGAATTTTGGATTCAACCACTCATTGCAATAAATTAAATGCACTGGCATGTATGCACATCCAAGTTGTTACTCCTTATGATGAATTTTAATATAATGAAAAATATTCTTTTTCCTATATTTCATGAGCACAAAATACAAACTTAAATCAATTTATATCTTTTTTAAAAAGAGCAAATTTTAGGGTGTTACAATTCTATCCCCCTTAAGATGAATCTTGACCCCGAGATTCAGAAGACGTCGACTAGGAGATAGGGATACTCCGTCTTTAGATTCTTCTTTACTTCCTCGTGTAGTTCCATCTTATTGATAAGGATTCCACTTTACTTTGCATACCTGTTAATCTTACTCCAAGTAACTTGCCAAACTAATTCTAAGATTCTGACAGATACTTCAAACAATACTCAGGTATCTCCAATCACTAGGCCACCTTCCCTATAATACCAATTCTCTTTCTTAAAATATCCATCTTCCAATGAAGCCTGACAAATCTCTTGGTCAGAAAGGGATTCTACTACCAATCTTCAAAATATTAATGATTTTGGTTAAGTTGCTCGAACTTGGAATACAATTCTTAGTCTTTGGTGTCACCCGAACCTTCTTAGCACAATTCTTCGTTGCTAAGGGCATTGGCCATGACTTTGCTTCTCCAAGCAACAACACTTTTCCAAGTCATAATCAATTTCATTCCAACGAGGATATCACAAGCTCAAGACCAACTTAGTGAAGATGTCCGGTAGATTCTTGTGATCCTCCTAGATATCACTTTTACTTCCAAAAAGACAGTACCTCCATGCTTCATAATGGATAACTCCAGATAACATGTTAGGTAGTTCAATTCATGCTTCCTTAGTTGACTTAATGAACAAACCACTACTTTTCTTCTTGTATAAGGACACATCCCACACCTTGACAAGGTGCATCATTGTAGATAGAAAAACTCTTGTCTTGAACTGGCAAAGCTAATACTTAGATTTTACTTCAACCCCTTCTTGGACTCCTTCAAATACTTAGCTGATGTCTCTTGATCCAAGCAAACTTAAAAGCTTCTTCAATAGCTCTACCAATATCTTGATGATCTTGGATAAACCTCCCTTGAACCTCTAACCAAACCTCATTGAAAACTCTGAGTTCTCTCTTATATCCTTGAGTACCACCTTCCTTATCAGATTAATCGATTCTTCCAAGTGAGAGCTGGAGAGCATAACTAAACTTCATATGCCACCTTGAACATTCAGACCCTTCTTAGTTAGATAGTTTGCATAGGCGTGATTGTCTATCTTATTGATCTCCTCCAAAGGTGTTTGTTCCTGTACATTGACATCTGAAAACTCACAATCCACTTTACTATCCTTAGTGTACACCCTTTCCAATAGATCATCCTCGTATTCCTTAGGTGCAGATCGAATACCCTCATACTCAATTCTTTCTCCTGACGGTGTTGTTAGAAGCACCGAATGCTGAGCATACTTAATTACTCCTTTACAAGCAGATAACCACCCCTTTCCAAGAATACCATCAATGTCCATTAACTCCAAAACAATAAGGTTTGCCTCGAAGTTCTTCCCTTTTATGTTTAGACTAACTTTTGGCATATGCGGTTTGCCTTCTTTTCTCCTCCTAGAGAGTTAACTATTAAGGGTTTCCTCATCGGAAGCATAGTTATCTTATGTTCTTCCACATATTCCCTAGAGATGAATGAATGTGATGCACTAGGGTCAAACAACACCATAGCAGTGTCTGAGCTTACTGCAACCAAACCATAAACGACCTCCTTAGCTCCATGAGTGGTAATTAGATCCACATTGTTCAACCTGCCTTGAATGTAGTTTCGCTTTATCTTATTGCCTTGCACCTGCTCCGTATGGATATTCTATTCTGGCTCCTACTGTAGTTGATTCTGGCTTGGATTACTCTCAGCAAACTTCTCAAGACAATCATTCTTATAGGGCTCAACCTTACCACAATCATAATCTTCCTCACTAGTAGAATTATTGGTCTTCATCAAAGTGATAGTAGGAGATGACAGACATGGCTTCTGAGAGCTAAAATGCTGCACTTCATCATTGGGTTGCTGATACTGATCCTGATCTGTATTCCCAAACAAATTCATAGGGCGTGACTGATATTTTAGTTGTGTAGCAAAACCGAGACAACTGTTTCTTAACTGGCGTTGAAGGTCACGCTTTCTCTTCTTTTCTTCCATCTATCGACGCTTGTTCTCAATTAGAATTGCTCTGTCCACCAATGTTTTGAAATCAGGATACACAACAGTCATCAACTGCAATTGATCTCCATCATTCAGTCCTTTCAAAAAAAACTTTTTTGCTTCTTAGCATCACTATCCACTTCTTCTGGAGCATGGCGCGACAACTGAGTGAACATATCACGATACTCACACACAGTCATAGATCCTTGCTTCAAGTTGAGGAACTCTTCTTGCTTAAGTTCTACCTCACCTAACGGGAGGTGGTAGGACATGAAGCTCTTGCTAAACTCCTTTTAGGTGATCTGTCCAGCATTGTTGGGACATCCATACTAGTAAGACTCCCACCAGTCTTGTGCTGCGCCCTGGAGTTGGCCGGACGCAAAAAGCACCTTCTCATGGTAGCAACCATATGTTTTCAGTATGTATGAATTAGAACTCCGTCGTTCATAACATCCTTAATTGTAGCTTCAAGAGATGACAAGATAGGATTGATGGCAATGGAGACAAGAGAAGACCAAACCCAGAGATAACTAATACTTCCAAACAAAGCGCTAGAATGTAAGAAACTTCATCTTACAAATCCTTCAACTTGGCTACCCCCTTAAGAAAAGATCAACTAGGGGACACAAAAAGGGTAGCTTGCACCTTCTTTCAGATGAGCTAACTAGTATCAAGATGTTCTGACATCCCAATGATACTCTCGTGTATGGGCATGAACAAGAAATCTGAAATTTCTCGTGAGCAGAAAAACAGCAGCACAGTAAAACAGTTGTAACTCTCATTCTATTAATCCAATGAAGTTGTAGCTTATACCATTGGAAATCTTATAAAATTCTCCACAACTTTCTTATAGAACACTTTTTCAAATTCTGTAGTTCAGATAGTCAAAAATAGTACACAACAGAAACTACTCTAGGTTTTAAACAGCACAGGTGCATCGTCTTGTGATTTCCATAACTCCATAACCAACATAGCTATCAGGGTGATTCTTGCAGTTGGAGAAAGATATTGAAGTCTACTATTGTCTAGAATTTTTTTCATGACTTTTGGTCCTAAAAAACAGAGATATAAGCCAAAGAGTGCAGGCTGCTCCAAAAAGATAGGATAGAGGAAACAAGAGATAATCAAAACCCAACTATTTATTCCATTAATCCTTATACCTTAGGCCTATAAACTAAATAAAATTGTGGGAACACCCAACAAGATCATTGTAGTCATTACAAAGATTCTAAGCAAGCATAAGCATAATGATAATTCAACAAAGTAATAAAGGTGCACAACTCAATCATTAACACAACTTGAGATACTATCGTCCTCTTTGTACTAGGGGTAACAATCCTAAGACTCATCTTCAGATTACGTAAGAAGGTGGGGAGGAA
Organism: Miscanthus floridulus; assembly: GCF_019320115.1. Classification (NCBI taxonomy): domain Eukaryota; kingdom Viridiplantae; phylum Streptophyta; class Magnoliopsida; order Poales; family Poaceae; genus Miscanthus; species Miscanthus floridulus. Next base: position 3,958,976 of record NC_089595.1, read on the forward strand.
TAGTTCTAAAAGCATATCAAATCAAGGAGTGAAGATGAGAACAAAGACTTTAAAATAAGCACCAATGTAGAGATGAATAACAAGGGTAGAGATATAATAGAGAAGAAAATATAAAGGTTCATAGAGCAAGGGTTTTTGTAGCAACTTCTAAACCTTAGAACGACCAGTTTCTACTAGGCTTGCGTCCTATAGTCAGCATTGCTCCGATACCACTTTGTAGCACCCGGTTTTAAGGACAAAACCAGATACACACCATATGTGAGCCCAGAAAGTCAAAACTCACATATAGCTACAAATAAAGGTAATATCAATAGACAATGCTTAATATATAACATACTTAGTATAAATGATATAACCTTAGACAGCAAACAGCGGAAAGACAACTCCGATCTTCAGGTGAAGACTCTAATTCCACAGGGACAACTGACTGGTTGATCACAAGCCTAATTCCTCCAAACTCTAGCAATTTGGTACCCATCCGGAATTTTATCAAAATAATTGAAAAATAAAGCAAGCGTAAGTATATATCATACTCAACAAATATAATATGGGGTTCATGAGGCTCAAAAGGCTGACACTGGTTTAACTGCAATTAGCTTTTAATGAGTCATCTTTTAGCAATTGGGTGACAACAAGTTTATTCACAAGCCCATATAAACACATGATCAGGTAAATATGAATAATGAATAGCATAAACAATTAACCATTAATGAGCATCTTTATCGTCAGAATCATCAGTGTTCATCATCTATTACATAAGGGTCCAAGGCCGCTCATGACCGTGAGCACGGTGGATATACCAGTTTTACACTATGTAGAGGTTGTACACTTTCACTGTGAGTCATGATTTACCCTTTCGCCCAAGGTAGCAAATCTCTTGACCCACTTCCAAGGAAGGTCGACAGGGTTCACTATGAAGCCTTTCGAAGGTTCATCTAACAAGTTAGGGCCGCTAGGTTTCTATGTCCTGCGAATGTAGGGCTCCCCTTTCGACAGGCACCATAACGCGCAGCCTATACACTGACGGACAAAGGCCGCACTATATCCAACCTGAAACACACCCCTTTTGTGCCATAAAGGTAACCTCTAACAACCTAGAAAATGTCCTTGTACTGAGCTAAAGCTAGAGCCATGTATCCCTCACAGCTATACTGTAAGTCCCAGATGTTTGCTTATAGATAAGTCCTTAGGGAGAGGAATCTAGAGCACCATAAAATAGCCCAATGCTCTAGTCCCCTTGTTCTATGTTGTTAAAAAACATCTTTTAATGTTTATTGCATATACCATTAGTCAAGTTACAAGATCATGGCTTTGGTTGAGCACTAGCATCATACTACCCAATGAAATAACCCAAAGGTATCAAGGTACAAGTACAAAAGACTAGGATATCCTTAGTGGTAGTCAAGGTAGACACATGAAGCATGAATTAAATGATTATAGGTATATAGGACAACAAGGAAGATCCCATGCTATACTTGCCTTAAACTCAGATCCTCTTCTTTTGATTCGTAGCCTCCAAAGAACTGCCTCTCGATCACCACGTAAAGCTCACCGACTGGACAAGATCATAAAGCACCACACAAACATCCATGCAATGATACACAAAGCAAACAATAGATATAAATTAGAATAATACACCAAACATATGAAACAACAAGTAAAAAGGTTTTAAAGATGTTCTACACGTTGCTACAAACACACTGACGCGAAAAGCACTCTAATCGGAGCTATTACGAAAAAGTTATGAATTAAACAAGATTTCCTTTAATAAAATAATAGATTAAATCTAACCTCAAATTTCAAAAGTTAAAAATATATTTAATAGTCGGATGAACATGTAGATTACTCAATTACGAATCTAACGCAACTTGAACGGGTGAAATTGGAGTTAAAACGGAGAAGATATGGCCTAATGAAGATAATGGCAATTTTGTAAATATTTTGAAATCAATTTCGTATTAAAAATAATTAAAAACCGAATTAAAACAGTCTTGTGGACCCGACGTCATTTTTGGAAAAACACAGGGGTCAAAACATAAAAACTAGGGGCATTGATTGAATTATTTTCAACAGAGGGTGGACTGCGGGTTGATTGGAGAAAACTGCATGGTCTCTTTAGCAAAACAGCCAGGTTGACTGGGTCTCTGCTGACGCGGATACCACGTGGCGACAGGCAGCAGCTTCTGAGTGGCGGGTTCACGGTGGTCTACCTGCATGGCGTGCTGACGTAGACGGTGCGCTTGGTCTACACTGTGCTCATGGACCGAAGAGGTATCTTCTAATCTTGGCCCTTGATCACAGATCGGACGGTTGGAAATAAATCAGAGAGAGAGCGGGTGGCGTGGCCGGTGGCGAGCTTGGCGGCGACGTCATGGACGGCGGCGCTCGGACCTCGCCGGCATAACTGGTTAAGGGCCTATGGGTTACGACTACTTCAACTGATGACATGGGGAGATAGAGCAGATTACGGCGAAATCGATGGGGGTATTGGTTGAAGCAGGGGATGAACGGATACGACGACATGCGCTATCTTGTGGCTCGACTTGGTTCGGCGATGGCGCACGGATAGAGAAGGGAAATGAGAGGGCAAAAGCAAAGCACCGGGGCTTCCTTATCGAGATGTGAAGGCCGGGGAGCGGTTCGATGCAACGGCGAGGCACGACAGCGACAAGATGCGCTCGGTAGCGGCGGGCTAGGGTTGCGGCGCGCTGCGAAGCTTGAGAGAGGCAGCGGCTGCGGCGATTAGAGTTCGGTATAGGTCTAGGCGAGGGCGGAGCAGCTCGGGGTGCTATTTATGGGGGCTCGGCACTTGAGGCGTAAGCCAAGGCGAGGAGACAGGGCGGAGGCGGAGTTGGTAGTGGCAGAGTCCACGTTGGCGACGAGAGGAAGAAGATGAGACTAACATGGGTGGCCCACCTATCAGCGAGCGAAGGGGTGCAGGGCTAGCGGCCAGAGATGGCGCGAGAGGGGCGCGCCGGTGCGGGCCGAGTGAGCTGGGCCACGAGGGAGAGAGGGGTAAGGAAGAGGGCCGGGCTAAGCAGGCCGGTGGGCCAGAAGCCGAGAAAGGAGGGAGAGTGAGGAAAAATTCCTTCCTTTTTTCTTAAACACATTTTCAAATCCAAATTCAAATCAAATTCAAATATACTTTTTAAGATGAGAACTTTTGGGAGGTTTCCAAACTGAACTTTTGCAAACTTTTGAAAACTCTTTTATTTTCCAATTCTCTCTCTTTTTTTATTTCAAAGCCATTTTCAAATTCATTTTCAAAAGC